>NC_083764.1:44004040-44356437 GCF_963514075.1 Conger conger
GCTAGTTTATAGGGCACTGCAGCTCAATCCAGTGAACCATAATCCAGTCTAGTTACTATTTCATACTGAGTTGGAAAATGGGATGGTGGAAGGAGAGGAAATAGAGATGATACCCGTCATTACCCGTCCCACAGCAACTGGGGCACTTCATCCGATCCCTTTCATCCTTTATCTGCTCCAGAAAGGAAGCAACTTACCAGTAATTACGATTTCTGTATTATCTCAGAGAGTGATTCTGTTTGTTCAAAGAGTAGGCTGAAGTGTAAAGAAATGTCTTTTTTTTACTGAAGTTTCACTGTTATGGCGATCCTGTCCTTTTCTCAGTTGTGTTTTGAGTTCATATAGAAAACGTTATTATTTTCTGTGGCGGTCTGTTTCCTTTCTCCTCTGCTGGTTGGGCGAAGGTACAGAGTCCCCACGGGGTCACTGCTGCACGGACTGCCGTCTAAGTGCCACGCCTGTAATCCATCTTGCAATACCATCCAGGCCAATTATAGAGCGTGTGGCAATTAACTGCAAGAAAAGGTCCCCCTTCAAACCCCGTGTCCTGTTTTTCTTCCAGAAACATCTGTGTGCAGATGGAGCAGACCCCTAGAGGGCTAGCCTTGACCCCACTGGAGACTTTAATTATGTCCAGAGCTAACAGATATAGCAGCACAGGGAGAATGTATAAAGAGACCATTACTCCTGGAATGAAGACTGGAACGTGTCTGTGTGTGCGTGAGCATATGGACGTGTGTGTGTGTGTGTGTGTGTGTGAGAGAGAGGAGGGGGGTGGGGTGAGGTTGCTGGTGGGTGGTAGTAATGGGTATGAGTTACAGTTGTGGCTTGGCGTTGGGTTCACTCGATATTTGACAGCAGTTACGCCACCCTGTCATCCACTCTGAAGTCAAATTAGAAACATGAGGAATATATTTTGTGCACTGAGCGTCAAAGTATGTCATGTTTCATAAATCAGTACTGTAATTCTTGGGACCTTCCATAATGTGCAAATTCATAGGAAAGGAAGCTACGTATGTTATAACTTTATACTTTGTAGAATGTAGATACAGGACAAGTGATATTAAACACTGTTCAAATGTAATGATTCTACCTTGATGGGTAATACCCATTTGTCTTTTCTCATTGTTTTTCATGACTGTTGGCATGGAGGGTAGAGATAAGGTTCTTCCATTATTAGTGCTTGTTAATTGAGTCTGTGGCTCTTTTCAGACCTTGAAAAAATTATGTTAATGGTGGAAAATGAGCTATTTGCAAACCGCTCTTAAATTGTCAAGCTGTAATGTTGATTTAACAGGCGCCAAGAGTGAATTTACAAATTTCAGATAAGTGTGGGGTGGACTTTCCCATATTTCGTTTTGCAGTATCAGTGACAATGGCAGTGTTTTCATTAGAGAATACTAGACAGACTTCATAGGTGTAGCTTACACTTAACTATGAGACTGTCCCGGATTCCGTTATTACAGTTAAATACGAGCGTACATTTTCCGTCAGTTTGGTGGGTTCATATTTGTGATTACTTCAATACAAAGGAAAATAGTTATGTTTGCATTTAACTGCTAGTGACAGTTAAGGACAAAATGTTGATTTGATCCAGGCTAGTGAGTACAGGAAGGAGCCGGTGATCTTTCAGTACTGTGTATAGTGTGTGTATAGTGTGTGTGTGTATGTGTATGTGTGTGTGCGTATGCGTGTATGCGTGTATGCGTGTATGCGTGTATGCGTGTATGTGTGTATGTGTGTATGTGTGTATAGTGTGTGTATAGTGTGTGTGTGTCTGTGTCTGTGTGTCTGTGTGTGTATGCCTTCACACTCACTCAACACAGTGCTTTAAATAGCAGTGGATGAAACAGCTTTAAGTAAAAGATTGTGTGTAGTTACAAATTTTGGATTCCGTGGTCTTTGCAAGTTGCCTTTGTAGGTGACATACTACTGTATGATGTGCTTCTGGCCGCTTCATGTTCCACACTCTTAGTCATGACAAGTGTACATGCTGATTAGAGATGAATTGCCAATCAGGGCCTGTCGATTGTGCCCCTATTTTAGAATTTGCATTCAAAACCTGCTGTTTTTTGTGCATTAAAAAGACCTTGGTATTACAAAGAAATGACATGCGAGAAAGAAATCTGAGAATGTATTTATACTGTAAAGCATGTCCATTTTGCTGTTAATTTATATTTAATGCCACTTCATATACTTGATTGTATATCCAACCTTATATCCAGCAGCATATGCTTTAATCCAAACAATCAAAGTGATTTATTTGTGATTGGATAAAATTGCAGTCCAATTACATGAGCCCTAAGTGTCTGAATTACCTGGGGAATAATTTACCCTTTACTCCCCCATTAATAAAGGATTAAACGTTAAGTCGTTCAATCTGGCTCGGGCTCTGGCTCAGAACACAATGCTGCGTGCTGTTCTCTGTAATAGGGGAAAAATTACAAGATTTGTGAATGCGCTGCATGATGAAAATTGCTGGTGTCAATTAGTATAATGCTGGTTGCGCGTGATTGTTGCTGAATTTCTTGATTCTGAGCAAATCCGTGTGGTGGTTTTGCATGCGTGCTCAGGAAAGATGGTTTAACCGTTGTTTACTTCATCCCCCTTCATTCTCTACCAATGTTTTGGTCACAGGTTTAAATGGCAAATTAATCAATCGTTCTGCACTGAATAATAATAATAATAATAATAATAATAATAATTTATAATAATTGATAATTAAATTATAATAATTTGTTATTTAGCCAGTGCTTTTATCCAAAGCGACTTACAGTTGCTTAGACTAAACAGGGAACAATCCCCTGGGTTAAGGGCCTTGATCTTATCGTGGCTACACCGAGGTTTGAGCCATCAACCTTCCGGGTCCCAGTCATGTTCCTTAGCCACGAGGCTACAGGCTCCCAATAACTTTAACCATTATGCTTTGAAACTAAAATATGTTCATGAACTGAAATATTGTGTTTCAGCTACAAAACCTTTACTTATTCATGTGACAGTTGCCATATATGGCCTGCTCTGTTCACCCCTCTCACTGGTGTGTGGTACTCTTAGGAGGCTGCTCCTACTGGCTGAGAGCCTTATCAGGGGTGTGATAAGATGTGGCTGTACACTTTTAATGAACATTGTCAGATAGGAACCCTTGCCAGTGAGGTACAGCCCTGAGAACATTTTGACTGAAGCTCAGTTTTTTAGAGCTGCTGTCGCCTGCCCATCAGATTCCCATAAGGACTGCAGTGATGTGCCAAAGAGAGAGCTGGCACTCACAAAGAATAAACATGCCACTCATTTTGGCTTCTTTAAAAAAATAACTTGAGTGTGATTGATATATAATGAGTACATGTACACGCAGACACACACATGCACACAGACATCAACGAACAAACACACAAGCACACACATGCGCATACACAATCACAAACACACACACATACATTTACATACAGCGCACGTAGTACTGTGTATGCTCACTCCTTCAAACATACGCTTACATACAGATGTATTGTAAATACACACAACAAACTTACATATTCACTAATTAGCGCAGTACACAAACACACAAACGCAGTACTGCACCGATGCTACCGATGTCTATCAGGAAGTCATCACCGGATTGGCTTCTGTGTCCGACACAGGTCAGGAACAGGAGCAAGCTGCATGTTGTGTGGTTCTGTGGTTTTGGCTCAGCATTGATTGGTCATTGACTCCTTGAACCAACCACATCTCTCTGGAAGAGAATTACTAGTAATGCTTTATATTACAGCCTGGCAATTTCCTAGTATTTACTGGGTAGATATCAGGTAGGCCTACTTATTAGGTAACTATTTTGATTTCAGAGATAAGTACTACTATGACTGCATTTACATATTACCTACATATAGTACTTACCAACTTTGGTTCATAGTATTATACCACTGAAATCAAAGTAGTTACCCAATAATTACACAAGTAACTGTATACAAGTAAATACAAGTCCATTAACATGCTGTAAAATAAAGCATTACTGAATTACCATGGTAATACTTATATAATATACTTATTTAGGTTATACTTATAAGGTAATTGCCAGGTAATACAAGGTAATGCTTTTTTCTTCGAAAGAATGATCACCTGTGGGCAAATAATATTGAGCTACGAGCAGGTGCTAAGCTAAAGGCTGTGACATTAAGACATTAGCTGTGATGTGCGATGCCGTCAGGGCAGCCCGAGGGGGCTGGGAACACTGCGCTCTGATGGCTGTTCCTCAGGTGTGGGAAGAACACTGAGAACGCAGCGATGCTGAGTCATTTTGGAAAGTGGGTCAGCGCATGCTTGTGTGTGAAGTGTGGGATGTTCATACTTTTGTTGGCAAGCAAAGCGGAGCATCATGGGCTTGTTAAAGTTGGACAGAAAAAGGCGCATCTTGTACTTTAACAGCTCTCTCTGGTCGTGACCCGCTGCATTACGGAGGCCATTTTGGGTCTGTGCGCTGTTTGTTATTGTAAGGGAGGGTTGACTGTACAGTTAAAGAGGCAGTAAGGAAGCGTGTGAACGGTGGAATCTGCAACTGAATGAGTCTAGAGAGCTGTAAGGCGTGCAAATCTGTCAGTGTGATGTCTGTCATAGCGCTTATCAGAAAACAAGCGATGGTCACCCACACACACACACTCACACGCAAGTTCACAAACACGCACATACATGCACAGAAGGAGCAGACGCACACATATATACACCCGCACGCACACACCCAAATGCCTGCCACACACCCACATGCGCACACACGCAGATCCCCCCCACCCCACCCCCCCAACACAGATGGAGCACACACATGCACACCCACGCACACACACAAACACACGCACGCACACATGCACAGATGGAGTGGACACACACACACACATGCAGGCACACACACAGACCCACATGAGCGCATACACACAGACCCCCACACACACACACAGAGATGGAGCACACACACGCTCACACACACGCAAACACATACATACACACAGATGGAGCGCACACACACCCCCACACACACACACACACACACACACACAGACAGGACAAGCCAGGGACATTATGTGGGTAAGTGTTGGCCCGAGGGAGCGTGCTGCCTCTGAGTCCCAGTTGGTTGGTGAGGCTGTTATCTTCTGCCTGGCCCTGGAATGAGAGTATCTGGTGGTCCCGTTCCCTTTTGTTATTTAAATTTCAATATTTTTTATTTGAGTCTCTGCAAATCCACACACAAGTACACCCACCCTTGTATGCACGCAAGTATGCATACGCACACACCCATGCTTGCATGCACACACACAAGTCTGTACGCACACATGCATGTCTCCGCACCAGTATGCACAAATGTTTACATGCACAAAATAAGCACACCTGGGTTGGATTCCCATTTTAATTCGAGAAGCCATTCATGATACAGCTATCAGCAGGGCTGGATGTTGGGTCGTAACACACACACAAATATACACACCAATATACATGCTCTCTCTCTCTCACACACACACACAGACACACACCATTGCTTCTAGACACACCAAAATATTCCAAACATTCACTTCATTCCAAATAAGTTGCATACTGCAAGTTGCATATTGTCAGAGGGCCGTAATATCCACTTTATAAATCCAATGTGTATAACGACATGGTTGAATGTTGTTTTTTTATTTTTTATGAGAGATGTCAGTAACTGGTTAAATTAATGCTGGTAGCCTAGCATTAGCATGTTACCACTTTTACCATCCAATCTCAATGGGTGGAGTTTATGTTTCTGCTCTGATCCGAACATTGCCTCAGTTTTTTGACTCATCCTATCGGTTGCTGAGGATGATGTGGCAAGGCGGGCCTTTTAGCTCACACTATGAGCTGGTTGCATCATTACCACAAATGAGAGCCTGACAGTAGGTCTGGCTTTATTACAAATATGATGCCAGACAGGAAACAGGAAAACGTCTCAGTGTATTTATTGTGCAAAGCTCACGTCTCCCACAGAAGCTCTCAAGGGAGAAAAATAGTGTCAATTCCAGCATGCATTGGAGCACAGAAATCTAAAATTTAACCGGTGAACTAAAATACAGATGTTTTGCTTCCTCCCTCTGTTAATGATGTTTCGTGCTGTGTTGGTAGGGCAGCTTGCGGTGCATTGCGTTATTTGTTTTCTTGGCAGATGCTCATGCCTGGCTTACATTTGTACACATTTTCTATTTCTATTTATCTAACGCTATGTATTAATTCAGCCAAATCGGTTTAGTAGGTTACTCTGGAATACGATAATGCTTATCATGGGATTTGAACCAGAAACATAGTTATCGATCCAAATGTTTGAGGATGCTGTCCTGTTTGTGCTAGAGTGTGTACATGTGTAATTGTATAGTGTGTGTGTGTGTGTGTGTGTGTAGGGGATGGCGGATATTCACTGCTGTGTAGCACATAATCACAATTTCCTTGAATAGAGGGTCAGGTAAGTGTATTGATAATTGGTATTTGCATTTCAATTTGATAAAAGATTGAGATTAACACATAACAATCTGTTATTTTCTGCAGGGCTTTAATGCTCTCCTTCATGACTGTGGTTTGAATTCTGATCTAATATAATGGTAACCTTATTGGATATTGAACATCATTTAGTATTATACATATTGAATATGTATTGAGTATTTAAATAATTATAAACTATTTTGAATCTATTAAGTATTCTCCTGAACCCGTGGTAGATGGTCAAAGTTAACAAAAAGGTCAAACTCTCCCTGGTATCAGAGAAAAAACATTAGACAGCAGAAGCTGGTAGAAGACGTTGCTGGGAGCAGGTTGCACAAATCGAAATCTTGTTTCATTTGTGGATTTTTGGGTGATGCAGGCGAAGGAAACTTGAGCTTGCTTTTCTCCTCTGCGTTACAATCTCAGAAGACCAACAGCCTCCAAATCCTGCTCGCAGTCAAAAGTGCTACCCAGAAATGTTCGGCTTTTGGTTTATTTTTGTTTTTTGGCTCACGCTCCTCTTTACTCTCACCTTGAGGTGTGTCAGTGAAGCTCTCTCTTCCAGGGCTGACCGAGTACAGTTCTGCGCTGCCTATACGTAGCCTTCGGTGATGTACAGATACCGTACAACCTCCTTTGTAATGGTGAACACAGCTTCGGCTGGTTCATCCGATCGATCTCGTGTGTGATCAGATGTACTCTACTTCCTTAGAGCACTCGTCGAAAAGCCCTAATCTAGCAAACGTATTGCATGTTGAGTATGTCCTCTGACAAACAGACTAATGGTACGCTAAGTACGTAGTTGTGGAACACGTCTCTGTAGAAAATATACGCGCAGGAGTTTCTTGGCATTTAGAAGCTGTGTACAGTAGACAGCTGCAGGCTGTGGCGGGGTGGGGGGAGGTTGGCTGGTGGACACGGTAACGGAGGGATGGGGGGGGGGGGGGGGTTTGCAGTTTTCAACCCTGCTATTGTTGATTCAAGCTCTGCCACTACAAAATAGCCAATGGAAAATACACCCTTGCACAGCAACATTTATCTTTGAGATCTTTTTCTTTTTAATAAGGGAGGCACGTGTGACCCACTGTGTGTGTACCGTATCAAGAGGGGCCAGCATGGATTTAAGTGGAGAGGGGGCTTTGCCTGTGTAGCGTTGTTATTATTAATGACGTATAAGGCATAATCTTTCTATCGGAGGAGCAGGCTAGTGGTTTTCTTTGGGGGGAGGGGGGAGGGTGGCAGTGGCTAATGAGCTGGTTACCAGAAGACAGCATGTGGAGAGGCTCTGGCCTTCTCGTGTCCCTCCGGAGGGGGGGGGTGGGGGGTTGGGCCTGACGCACTCCTTTTTCACACCCGTTGATCCTGCGCCTGGGGCGGGGGCACTGGGAACAGAAGTGCATGCTGGGTAGTACCTTTAATGGCTCTTGTCCATGCGTGGCGGCTGAAATTGTTAATTACATAGCCTTGCGGGGGGACCGTGAGTTTTAAACTGTTTTGTCACATTTCCATTTGCAAGGAAGCGGTCGCTTCGCATGCGGAGGACCTCCCGGGGAAACCTTTGGTTTTATGATTGAATCTCAAACACCTGAGCAGGACTGTTAAACGGAAGAAGCGCTTTCCGTCAAGTGCCGCGCGAGATTCCGCCGACTGCCAGCCCATGAAATCCATAGCGATAATTGAATGTTATTGGATATTAACTTGACCGGATCCACAGTTATTAAAGCCCGGGTTCCATCGCTCGCTGTGGAACCTGCTCACTTTTAGATCTGCTCGCTTTCCTTTGTCCGCTTTCCTGGAAAATGAGGCTCTAAAAACTGATGCTTTCAACTTTCCATTTTTAGCTCTGTGACATGCCACAGTTCCAGGCTCTGTTGCAAGGTTAGAACGGCACCGTGTTTGTGTGTGAATCCAGTACAATTTCACTCCGATTGCTCAGGCTCCACCCCTGGTAGTCACTGCTTAGACTTTCACCGTACAGTTTCAACAATCTCCAATGCACCCGATAACCCCGGTGCAACACGGATCAATAAAACTGCTTTTATTGATTCCTCTTTGAGTCCAGAAAGATACATTCCATCCTGGCTGGATTCCATGGCTTGTGGTGTTGCTTGGCAGCGGCAAAGTTGAGATGTTAGAGCTGGGCTGGGATTAGCTCCTCTCTCCACACGATGTTAGCAACTGCTTGTGTTTTTCACCGAGTAAAGCTGCCACCGTGTCTCAGAACTTCTAGTTGTACAACTTCCAAGTCCAATTTACGTCCTGACATTGGGGTGGACTGATTGAGGTCAGGAGTATGATAACAGTGTTTGGCCTGAGACTGCAACCTCAGTCCCCTGGGTCAGAGATATTGCTTTTTCCCCCTGCCGGGGAGGGAAATGAAGAGGCGGACATGTTGACCCTTGGGTGACCGGCCGAACGTCTCCAGCATCGATATCTGTGGGGGGGACGTGTGCGGCATGTCACCAGCCTGATGTACTCAGGGTCCTAATGGGGAGGATGTGTCCTGGACAAGAAAACCGGGGAAATAAGTATGTCAGCTCTGCAGGGGAGATGTCTTCAGAGTTATGTGCATTAGTGCCTCAGAAAAGCACCCTCCACCTCAGTTTTTCAATATCTCTCTCTCTCTACCATTCCTTACATTTCTTTACATCTTTCTGTCTTGGGTTCCCTGTCGCTCCACCTTTTTTCATTCTTCTGCCTCTCTCTCTCTCTGTTGCTTTCTCACTGGGTATGGTTTATGTAACACTTACCTAGTCTTCTCTTGTTTACCTTGTCTTCTCTGCTGGACTTCCGAGACTACTGAGGCAATAATGAAAATCGGAGCTCTCATTGAAACTTTTTAGAGCCAGTTTTGCAGACAGTTTAAGCCTAGTCCTAGACAAAATTCAATTTTGAATGGAGATTCTCCCCACAAAACCTAGGCCTATTAGTTCAGTACTGACCTTAATCTCTGTCCGTGAAACCGGCCCTAATTGTTATACCCTTTTGGCTTCGTTTGACTGAAACACCCATCCCCTGATCCCATCCATTCCACCTCCAGATAATTCTTCCCTTCCTATAAAACATTAAGGAATGACATGGTCCCTGTGCACTCCAGCCAGTTTCCTGATGCTGTGGAGAGGAAATAAGCCGGATCTTGTAAAGAAATGGCTTCAGCAGTCCTGCAGGGCTAAGTCTGATTATGAGCTATAGTGACATGGTTTTCCTCTGGCCTCATAATTCAGTTATTAGTCTATATTTGGCTGAAATGTAATGTTGGAGCTAATGCGCTGTCATGTTCTGTCTCTATCCTGATTTTATGTACTGCTGTGTACATATTATGATGGCTGGGCTCTTAACTACTAGACCAGATGATCCCCAGGGTCACATGTAATGGTGAACTCATTAGTTGTATACTGTCAGAAGACTGGATTTGTTATCTATACTGTGGATATCATTAATGTTTGTGTGTGAACTACTGTGGCTGGTTGACTGATTTGGTCAACGGAACTAAAATGAGGACACAGATGTTACTCCACATTTTGCATGTGACACTGTAACTCTGTCCATGTATGAGACCTTTTCTATCTGTCAACCATTTTGAATGAAGAAGTTGTAATACTGAGTTGTAGTATTGGTTGAATGCGGCACTGTTGCTCCACAATAGGTCCGGAAAAGGTTTCTTAATAAGAGATTAGATATGGACCTGTTTGGAGGCAGTACACTGCTGGCAGTCAGGGACTTGGAACCAGCCCAGGTATGTTTGCCTGGAGGAAAGCAGATTGGATCCACTGGACTGATGGTTGGTAAAATGTACCTCAAGAATTCCACACGTCTGCTAAAAGAATGGGTGAAAAATGTTGCTGAGGAAGGAGTGGAGATTCAGGGTACAGGCAGTAATTACTATTACTGCCCAGGGGTTACATAGAAAAAGTTTTACAGCAAAATTACTGCTTGTGTGTATCTAGGGACAGAGGTGACGCTCATTTTCTCCCATGTGAATAATTATTGAATTAATGCCGTTAGTGCAGGTTAGATAAGAAAGTCCTGCTTGTGCCTCTGTGTCAGTAGTGCTCTTAAACCTCTGGTACAAACACAGACTGAAGGTTGGGGGGAAAAAAAGCCTTTTTTTCTCTCTCTCCTTCTCTCCAGTTTCAATCTCATTTCCAATTTGCTTTATTGTCATGACATAGATTGGTATTGCCAAAGCATTTGCTGTACATACACAGAGGAGACAGAAATACGATATGGCAAAATGAAAAAAGAAAATACGAAGTTAATAATTTACAATGATAAGGACTGTACACACAACATAAAATATTGAAGTAAATGAAAGCAAGTAAAACAAAAGCAAGAAATGTCAAGTAACATAAAAGAGTATGTTGAAAACACTCTTCTCTCTGTTTTTTTTCTTTATTAGATCAGACCAGACATGATTTATAGGCATGTCTAGCCGACGCTGTGACATTTTCATAGCGAGTAATTTACATAATTAGTAATATAACAATTAGTGTCCCTCAGAATATGGTAATCTGTAACATATTGGGCAGCCAGTGATGGTCCCTGTATCTCTGTGAATAAAACATTTTTGTTCATTCATTTTTTTTGCAGGGGGAATGTGAATATTGTTAATATTTTTATTTTCATGTGGTGGAGAACGTGCACCTCTTACAACATAGGCTTTGTTCTTTTGGAAGCCATTTTCAAGCTGTAGTGACTGAGTCTGTTCTTGATAAGGATACTTTGCTTTGTATCTTTGATGGCAGAAGTGGTACTTGGCCAGGGTATTTTAGTACCTCATATCAGTAAGGTTTTTGTAATTGCTTGAACTTTTATTTAATGTTTAAATCACCAACTCAACCTCAACATGTGAGAGAGTGTAGATAGTGCCTGTGTGTGTAACTATGTGTGTGCATTTTTTATATGTAAGTGTGTGTGCATGTGGTGGGTTTGTATGATTGAGAGAGTATATGTGACTGTAGGTACAGTATGTGAGGGTGTGTATGTGAGAGAGTGTGTGTGTGTATATACTGTATGTGTGTGTAGGTATGTGCTGGGGGAACAGTGGGTTCTGATTGCTCCCTCTGGTCTCACGGTAAATGAAGGAACGCTATTGGAATAGTGAATTCCCAAAGCTCACAAACATTCACGTCCACAGCTGCTGTGTTCTGTGTGAATCCATGGAGGATAACGTCCCTGCTCTCCTACGGAACGAGTGGAATCAAAGCTCTCATACTGTTCAGTTAGTCTACAGTATGCGCATTGTGAAGGTGTGGTCATAGTGGAGATTCTACTACACTCTGCAAATATTTAATCAGCCAATCATGTAGCAGCAACTAAATGTATAAAAGCATGCAGACGTGGTCAAGAGGTTCAGTTGTGTTTCAGACCAAATGTCAGAATAGGGTGAAAATGTGATCAAAGTGACTTTGACCGTGGAATGATTGTTGGTGCCAGGCAGGGTGGTTTGAGTATCTCAGAAATGGCTGATGTCCTGGGATTCTCACAAACAACAGTCTCTAGAATTTGCAGAGAATGGTGCGGAAAAACAAGAAACATCCGGTGAGCAGCAGCTCTGCAGGTAAAAACATGCTGTTTATGAGAGAGGTCAGAGGAGGTCGAAACAGCGCCAGACTGGTCGAAGCTGATAGGAAGGTGACAGTAACTGAACACAGTAATGTCAAACCTCTAAGTGGATAGGCTACAGCAGCAGAAGACCAATAAGTCAAAAAAATAAGTTATAAATACCTAATAAAGTGCTTACTGAGTGGATGTATTACTCAACCTTTTTATCTTGTATTCTTGGTGGATTCACAGATTGATTGGTCTACATCAGATCCAATAACCTATTTGTGAGGGAGTGTGAGACGTGCTTGTGGCGGTGCTGTACATAATGCCCAGTGATTGACAGGATGTCTACCTCCCTCACAGTAATCCGCCATTGGGGAATGTGCTTCAGTTCGCACTTCACAAAGGCACATGAAAAAAATGTTTGCATATTTTTTTCTCACTTTTACCTTGTCCTCAACGATTCCTCGCCTTGTCTCATTAGTATGTACCTTTTAGGGTGAAATGCAGGAAATAAATGTACCTGCGGACTGAGTGTGTGTCTTTGGAGTGCCATAATTTTACTGAGACTGTAGAAACCGCTAGGTTAAGGACCAGACCGTCTGGACAATGAATGCTAAAAGTGGCTTCATTAAAAGCAACTTTGGAAACCTGCTGATCTTTCTAGACCAGTCAAGTGAGAGATCTGTGGGGTAAGTAGGAGGTGCAGACTAATTGGAAGCTGGGCTGCTTTTGTAATGAGAGTGAAAACAGGCTCCAGTGTAGTTTGGCTGCTGGTAACTTTGGTGTAAAAATAATAATAATATTAGTAATAATAACCGTAACAATGAGAACAAAAGATGATGCAGATGAAGAATGGTTGTTGTTATTGATTATTGATGATAATCATTATTTCAATGGCTCATACCTAAAATAGCACTTCAACAGACGTTACTTTGAATTTGTCTTGGTGGCTGGTCACATTGCTGTTGAAGCATAAAAATAATTGCCTAGAAATTCTCGAAACAATATAATATTATACAGTGCAGTACTGTGCCATACAATGTTGTCCTGTACAGTCTTCGGTATGTAAATTAAAAACACATTCAGCGTTCTACAGGGAGGCACTGGTTGTCTACTGGGAGTCCGAAATCCAAACAGCATCACGTTAGTTTCAGGAAATGTGCTTAATTTTATGGGATTTCACTGAGAGATGGCGCATAGTTTGGATTTTGTTGGGTGTGACTTGTTGGAATAATTTGAATGGCTTTGCCTTTGATTTGGAGCTGGTGGGCTAAATCACAGGTACTGTAACAAGTTTGGCCACCTTTTCAGCAGCTGCCTCTAAATTGCTTCCTTTGTGTCGTGTGGTATTTCCATAGCTCACAGTAATAGAGAAAGTGAGGACATTCGTGATAACAGCCATGTGGAACTGGGACATTGCCTTTTGTGTGATACCAAATGTCTTTCCCTGCTCCTGAAAGTATAACCTTTTCTGCTATTTTTTTATGACCAAAGTTTTGCTGGTTCACTTTGCCTGCCACTTGAAAGCGCTAAAAATAGCCACCCCAAGAAATGTCAAGGACTCCACTGTTCCCAAAGATCATTCAGTTCCAGTGACTAGGGGGGGGCACTTCTGTCTGCGGATGTCAGCAAGGTCATTTGTGTTACTCATCTTGAGCTGTAGATTATTATCTTTGCGCCATCCTTCTATCTCCCTGTTCGCCGTTCCGTCTCATAGAATTAGGGCGTTTTGTAGCCTGACAGTCTTGGTCTGACATACATTCATTTTCAAACAGCCAACACCTGTAGTGGGATGAGCAAATGCAATCCTTTCCTGCCCCTGGTACTTGTTCTTGTAATAAGTAATAAAGAAATTAAGAATCTAGTGGCTCTGAGTGAGTCACACCGTGTCCAGCTATCTTTCACCAGCACTTCAGGGCCAGGGTGGAGATGCCTACTGGTGGAGCAGTGGATAGCTCTCTTGCCTTGCTGCAAGAAGGGCCTGGGTTCAGGTCCCAGTCGCTGATCTTGGCCAGATACAGAATAGTTTTGGTTTCAAATACGTTTCTATGATTGACTGAGCTTGTCTGGTTTATTGGAACCAGTGAAATACCCTCAAAAAGCGCAAACACCACGTTCTGATCCTCTTGGTTGGCTCAATTGCACCAGAGAAGATCAATCGAGCTCAGGTATTTCAATCCAAAACACACATTTTTGGATTCATATTTGACCCAGGTATGACCTGCTGTGAGGCCTCTCTGTGTGGAGTTTGCATATTATTCCCATATCCATGTGCGTTTCCTCTGGGTATTCTAGTTTCCAGGCTATGCTGAATGCATTAATGGGATTATTGTGTTACACACAGAATTGTAATCAATAAAAATCAATGAATGGAATCTACCACATGTACCAGGCATCACTAGATTAAATAGTAACATGAAGACAGTGGCCTGGACTAAATCAATATTTGTCCTCAATTTTGACTGGCAAATAATTAGCTATCCTTTTTTCCCTTCACATAGGCTACAGTGAGTTCAGCAATCACTTGAAAATGAGCTCACCAGCTTGTTGCTGTGAAGGAAGAAAACAATATTTGGAATTGTTAGCATGTCAAAGTAAAGGAAAAAATATTGATTAGATCCAAGCTAAAGCATCTCACAACCTTTTGGCCTTATGTGCCGTTGTTTTTGGTTTTACAGGCACTATGTAAAACCAAATTCCATTTTTTCGGCTTATCTGTTGTCTGTGGCTATGTTTCCTGCAAGTTCTACTGTATTATAAACAAGTATTCAGTCAGTAAGTATGGGAAGGAGAAGCCTTCTCTGTCCCCTCACAAGTCAACCTGGGGTAACATCACATCTGCTAGCACCCTACATATCATAGGGTGGTATATTTATATGCATATCCTACATATAAACATTTTCAGTTTATATGTTAGCAGACATGGTTACATTACATTACATTATTGGCATTTGGCAGATGCTCTTATCCAGAGCAACGTACAGTTGATTAGACTAAGCAGGAGACAATCCTCCCCCTGGAGCAATGCAGGGTTAAGGGCCTTGCTCAAGGGCCCAACGGCTGTGCGGATCTTATTGTGGCTACCCCAGGATTAGAACCACCGACCTTGCGTGTCCCAGTCATTTACCTTAACCACTACGCTACAGGCCGCCCATTGGTTGATCATCCAATTTTCACAGCTTGCATTATTGGCATATAATGCGTTCAGACAGCGTTCAGACTGCATATAATGCGTTCTGACAGTACTACATTTTCCAAAGCAAGTACCTAGCTCAAGGTACAAGGGCATTCTGCCCCCTGGGAATCAAACCTGCTACCTTGGAGCTGAAAGCCTGTTTCCCTAACCATTATGCTACACTCCCACCCACACAGAACACATTAGGGATGCTCTCTTTTCCTTTCTTCCTTGTTCCACTGCTCTTTTGTACACTGTTTTTTCTTTACCTCCCTCACTGACTCTCCATCCCTCTCTCGCTCTGCATTCCTTTCTTTCCCACCCCTTTCTCCCCCCCTTTTAACGCTCCCCCAGATGGACCAGCTTCTTCAGGCATCTGTCATATAATCTGCCTCTGGGAGATGGGAGCTGTGGGTGTTGGCATATCTCAGGTGGCCAACCGTAACCATCACAGGGTTTTTTTTTTTCCCCTCGCTGTGCATCTCACCAAGGTGCTTGACTCACATGTTCACACCACTGATTTCCCTGGCGGGGGGGGAGGCCTGGATCATCTGCTACTGTCTCAGAATAGCTTTGGTCCTGCTTCCCCCTATAGACCACATTTCACAATCTCTTTCCATCTAAGATTAATTTTCGCATAAGCAGGTTTTTTTTTTTTTTTGGAGGGGGCCCGTTATTCTCTGATGCATGTTTTATAGTTAAGGACAGCCCTGTTTGCAGGCCTCTTATCCTACCGTGAGTATAGGGTTGTCACGCCTGACATTTTGACATTAATTACAGTGAAAATGTAACACAAACCCACTATATTCAATGTCCTTTTTTCACACAACACATAGGCTGGAGGGGAAAAAACTATTTCAAATCTGCAAAAGAAATGCATAAAAAATGCACCAAGCAAGGACAAACTGCTGGGAATCATGTGGATGTGTAACTATGCATTTCCAAAACACTACACTGTCTTCTTTCATTAATATAAGGGTAAAACACATGAATTGGACCATTTGTGTGGCATTCATACAAGCTTAATCGCTTAAACAAAAGATACAAGTATAGCTGCAAGCAGCAATTAAGGGGGTTAAGCACCACAGGTTAATGGATTTAACAGCATGTGACCTATGACCGTGTATTAGATCACACTGCCTAAAGGTCTGTGTAAAATAATTGATTTTCATGGCTGTTACTGGAAAACAGTAGGTTTTAAGGCAATTTCAAAAGGCTCCAGTGCATATTGATTCACTTCTAGTAGCCAAATTGCAGAAAATGAAGAAGCAATCTCTTCTACATTTTGAAGAACAGCATGCAACTAGTTTTTGTCCTGTGTGACAACAAATGGTCTACGAAAATATGATTCAGGATATTTTTTGGTGAAATTGAGCATTTGAATGACAGGGATGTTCCTAGTTATAATATGAGGTACATAAACAATTACAATGCACAATAATGCTTAGTTTTGGTACATTTGTTGTGCATTTTAGTTGTCAAATGATCGCTGGAGTCACAATATGATGAGATAAAGAATTCCCTCCTTCCTGAAGCTATGACCAGTACTGTGTTGAGGGCATCTTCGAGCACGAGCACAGTCAGCTTGTGTTCACTGTGTCTCTGAGCATGGTTGGCTTGTGTTCATTGTGTCTCTGAATAGGGTTTCTTCATGGTCAAAGTGCCTTGGTGCATGTTTATGGTTTTTATGTTAGGATTGCCGCCCACATGTTTTCTCTGACGTTACAATGTCTCTGAGCAAGGTTGGGCTGCCTCATCTTCATGATATCTTTGAGCATTGTCACCTGGCTACGGCCTATCAGAGGTGTGCAAGTGTGCACCATGGCTTACACAATCTATTTCCCAGAATTCCAGGAGTGCAAGCTGCTCCCCAGGTGCTATTCAGTTGCGCAGATAGATCTCCACATGCCCTCTAAAATCATAAAATTGTTTACCCTGCATGTTTGTGTATTCCCTCAGAAGACATTGAATTAATACCTAAATACAAAACAGTTTTTTTATCTCCTCTATGATTTGAGATCATATTAAAATGCAAGGCTTAGCATGCTGTTAGGACCTCATCACTCCACAGTAATTGCTTAGCGCGCACTCAAATCCCTCTGATTTCTCTTTCGTTCGCACTCTCTCTGTCTCTCCCACTTGGCCTCTGGCCCCCCACCCCCCTCCCCAACCCCCCCATGAATGGAAAATCATTTTAAGATAATTTGAAAACAGGATCTTGGGAGTTTCAAGTGATGCCTGTGCAAAATCAAATCACGGAGGATATTTCTTTTGAACGAATGCCGTAGTGGCGCGGGGAAAAAGAAAGCTATTATCTATACGGTGCGTGTGTTGTGCTGTTAGCCGTTTCGAAGAAGGCCGTCCAGGCTTTAGCTTATCGGCATTATCGAAAGTCGGACTCGTTGGATCCAGCTGCGTTTCTCCGTGCGTTTCATTGCGCCGAAGGAAAGCCGGAACTATGTGAGAAATCGGCCATTTTCCACCATTCGCGTGTCGTCGAGCCGCGGTGTCAGACCGGCCCTGCGGGGTGGGGGGAGGTAAGGATATAATTTCTCGGGCTTCTCTTTGTTGTTGTTTTTCCGTCCGGCCGAAGCCTCGCGCCCGCGGTCTCCGTGTCCAGGTGTGTTGACGTGACGCGGTGTGCCTCCGGTCGCTGGTGCGTAATTGTGTGAAGAGGAGAAATATTGATCCTGGGGGTCTGGGATCCATCAATGTTTAATGCAGTCCTCTTCACTGAAATGGCCTACCATTAAATATTGATCCTTTCGGAGCGAGATTCACTTTTTTTTTTCCTATTTAATTGGTTCTCTGGTGCGGCTGCTAGGCTGTGGTTGGGAGTGGCTTTGGAGGTGGGGGTTCGGGGGGTGTAGCGTGCTCTGTTGGCGTGGGGTGGGTGGGGGTTGCCTGACACGGTTGCCATCGGAACATGAAGGTGTTATCTGTGTTTTACCCTTTCTCTGATATTTGCAAGCCATTGCCCAATATTTCCTTTGAGCGTTAGACCCACACGCATGCCATTTTAAACCGTGCTTTAGGCTAGTCCGGATGGACATGCCCAATCAGCTGACTGTAGAGCAAGAGACAAACACAAAGGATCATAAGGGTGTGGTCTGTATGCCAAGGAAGTGACACGAAGGGACTCAGATGTGTGTGCCGTCTTCTGTTTTTATATAAGAAACGAGACTTACCTGTACAAACCACAGCTAAACACACATCGATCAGTTTGGACGTGGGTAATAAGACCCGCTCTTGCAGAAAGTAAGTCCCTTCCACATGAACGATTTACTGACAGAACAGAGACAGGTGTCTGAAACGTTATAAAATGGAAGCCCTTGCCTGTGTTTATCCAGCGTGTCGTTCTCATGACGGTCATGTACATTTCACGTATGTTTATATGAACACAGAAAGAGCGTGACTTTCGTAAACACATTAAGTAAACTGTGATAATTGTCTGTGTGAACAGGACAGTAAAGACAGGGAGGGATCGCAGAAACAACCACTAACATGACTGCTGCTGGCCAGCACTTTCATATACTATGCAGTGGCCACCATAAAGATTTATTTTATCTTGATTTGGCTCTGTACTCCACATTTTTAGATTTGTAACCCAAATCTTAAAAGTGGTTAAAGTGCAGATTCTCACCTTTTATAACATTTTTATTACTTTTTTAATACATTTTGGTTTTACTATGGAGAAATGACAGTTTTATACGTTTTTATACAATGCAACTTTATGTATGGGGCTGATTTGGGCTGTGCTGTGAACGGGACCGGGGAACCATCTGCTGCAGTAAAGCCTGTATTTGGGCTGGAATCTGCATCTGAATGGGCCAATCGAGTTCTGTTATCCCAAACCTGGCCAAACAGAAATGACCTCGGAGACTGAGGGACTGTGCTGCCGCACAGACTGCCCAAGTGGTGAGATTTAAAGTTAGAGCCGCTCACCAACTCCGAATAAGATAACCTTTCCATTAGCGAGCGATATCGTCCCAGTCTCCCAGCGCCCCACCGCCGTCCTGCCGGGGCACCCGGAGAGCCGTTTGAAAGGCATCCATTTTGGATCTGAAGTTCGCTCCTTTCATGCTTAGAACAATATCTGCTTTCCTCCCTCCGGTATGCCAGGTCTGCAAATATTAATCAAACTGTCCGCGCCGATTCCTGCGAGGCCACGCCACGGCCATCATTTCGCTGATGTCAGAGAGGGAACGGGGAGACTCGGGGCGAGGTGCCCTTTCCCTCACCCTCCGAGACTTTTACCTGAAACATTACCTCATGAATATGAATGTGGTACAGCTTTGAAGACAGAGGGGAGTGAAAGTAGTGAAAATAATCATTTTGAAAAAAGTTCTCATAAACTTGGGGTTTGTCGAAAGGTGATGGGCGCTGGAGGATAGTCTGTTATTATGAACCTATCAGGGTTTATTATGCTTCATTTAGTGTGTGTGTGTGTGTGTGTGTGTGTGTGTGTGTGTGTATGTGTATTCACATGTGTGTTTGTGTGTGTGGGGGTGGAGTGTGCCTGTGCATACACATGCCTGTTTGTGTGTGGGGAACTGGGAATTAATATTGGGGACGTGCTGCTTTTGTGACTAGAAATGTGAGAGGGACATCTTTTTTAAAAGCGTTTTTTATGTAAACTGACAGTAGTAAAAGACAGCTGTTCCATAAATTTTGTGAAAGCATTTTGCTTCAAAGACAGAGCAAGGCTGCTAAAATATTTCAGTCTTTTTGCCTGCAATGACAGCACGGTGAATATGTTATCTTACGCTACATTATGTCGTGCTACTGGATGTTTTGTTATGTTTTCCATTAAGGCCAATCATCTTAATTGGAATGATTAACTTCAACACAAACATGTGTTGTCACACAAAAATGTCTAGTCACCCAGTAATTAGGGGTTTTAGGTGTTGCATTTCAGCAGCACAAATATATCTGGTCACCACTGTCTCAAGAAGTTTTCATGTTTCAAGGGTCTTTTCTATATTTGTGAGTCCATTTGTTGTCTCATATGTTATACGGCAATAGGTTTTGTGCAGTGTAATTTTGTCTGCACACAGATGAAAAAGCACACTCTAAGATACAACCGGGCACAATGGCAATGAATTTGTGGGAGAGATCACATGAATGACATAGCCTACTACAGAAATCATTCAGTGGTTAAAAGGGAAAGAATTTTCTCTGGCAGTCTGCTGACAAATATGTACCCACTTTGCAAAAGTGGTTTGTGGGTTAGCTGTTGGACAGGACAGCAGCCTGCGCTATGAAAGGGCTTATTTTGGACAGAAGTGTGTGAATACAAGTTTAAAGATCCACTCAACTTGCATGAGTTTAACCCCTGGGGTTTGAATGGCCACGATGTCTCTGGTTCCTGTTCTGTCTCAGCTTCACGCCCCGGTTTGATCCGTTATTAATTGTCCCAGTAGATCTAGCGCATGTTTGCCTGCATTCATTATGTCTAATAAGGAATTCAATTACTGTGTGTATGTAGGGGTAGAGCCCTCCTACCTGTGCTGTAGGATCTTGCAGTTCAGTTTGTACTATCAAATGACATATAAGACCCAGTGCTTCTCCAATGGAAATAGTGTAACTTGATGGCCAGTTTGTCCTTTTTTCTTTGTTAAATAGGGCAGACATAACTCAGTGCTGCTGCTATCTGTATTGGTTTGTTGTGTGTCTTGTATATGATGTAATAAAAAAAATAAAAAAAATAAAGAAATAGTGCGACTTCTCACCCCCAACTTTCCACCTCCGGACTCTTGTTGAACCAGTTGAACCACTTGATGCTCTTTATTGATTTTAATGAAAATAAACAAATTTCTAATCACAGCTGTGGTCATATTTACCATAGTATTGCTGGGTATTATTTTTTCTTGTCTACAGACAAGTGTGCCGTAGCTAAGTATTTCCCAGAAGGCTATTTTTTAAAATGTAGTGAGAAGTGAGAAAATGTAAAAAATATTTATTTTTGCACGTATTCTAGTTTTCATGCAATGTTGCATGCAAATACAAAATGCACCAACTCTAAGCTTGCAAATTGACAATGCCTGACTCGTTCTGATAGTTGCCTGCTCTGTAGAGCATGTAAGCTATTGACGGTGAAATACTTTGGACGTCAGTTATACTTTCCAGGCTGGATTACAAAATATGGTAATTCACAACCCAGTGAGCTTGATATAGAAGCTTTATGCAAAGACACATTTCACAACCTGTGGTTTTTGTTTTTAATTAGCTTATTCTGAAAAGCATAGATGTGATTTTTTGATCAAACACTTTTAAATCTGGAACAGTGAATGACAGTACAAACACTGCTCCTGAGTAGTAAAATGCATTTTGTTCATTTGTTTGTCAAATATCCTTTATTACAAAAGATTTTATATTCAAACCTCAAATACTTCATTAACCTCAGGCTATTACTTCGTTAATGATAAATGAAAGTATATCTACATTCGCTCACTCTTTCAGGCATGAAAATAAACAACATCATTGATTGATGTTACTTCATTGTATTCTATTTATATATGCTATTTGTTTGGCTGTGTTAAAGAGGCTATGTTATATGCTGAATGTTAAAAAGGCATAGCCTTGGAGTGAGGCCTCCACATTTCTCCCTTTATTGTATTTAAAAGTAAATGATCAGTGATCTGAGGGCATTGACAGTTTGTCAGCGATGGCACCATATGTAACTCAAAACTGTTACAAATGTGTAACTGTGTTTTTCTCTTTGACCTGTACAGAAACGGTGATGGACACCCGCACAGCCACTGCAGAATTGGGCTGGACAGCATACCCAGCGTCTGGGGTAAGCAGTGCCTGTTTTTCTGTCTATGTGCCATTTCCCAGCAGTACAGGAAAAGAACAGGAGCCAAAGAAATCGGAGGAATTTGGGGAACTAAATAGGTTCATCAGTTATAAATATGTAAACACTTGTGTGTAAACAAATCCCTCTTCTGTGATGTGGGACGGAAAGGTCGATATGTGTGGCACCAGTACTTCTGCCACACACATATATACAGCCACAAGCACACACACACACGTATATACACACACACACACACACACACACACACATAGAGATACACAGGCATGCATGCATACACACACACACACACACGCATGAATATACATACACACGCACACCCACCCACACACACACACACACACACACACACACACACACACTCACAAACTCAACTGTGAACCATTGTGACAGTTATTTTCTCTCTATTTAATTTTATAGCTACTTAATGGAGCCAAATTGGCTTAAAACCCATTTAATTTAACGGTGTAATCGCACCTTTGTATAGCGGCGCCTTAGTGCGGCAGCGCGGTGGAAGTGCGAGCTTTTCCCAGGATTCCTCGTTGCTCTGTGAAATAAGCCTCTGACGTTTCTGTGAGGGCTCCAGGTGAGATGGCGCGGGATGCGCGGGGGGGGGGGGGGGGGGAGGGCGACGACAGGAACAAAGAGCCGGACACTCGCCGTGAGAACCAGCCCTGGCCATCGTCTTTCCTTTACGCACGCGCTGATGAGAAACGCCATAGCGTTCAGAGCAAAAAATTGCTGTTATTGATTACCAGATATTCACAAGCAGGTTATTTTCACTCTCTGAAAAAGATTTTTCTTTCCTCTTTCCCTCATAAGAGATTTTCCGTGGTCTCTGTAGTCCGTAGGGAAGTATTTGAAGTCGGAATCCACGGATAGCGTTTGGTCGAACGAACCGAGCTTGCCTCAGGTGCATGGACCTTACAAGAATGCTCAATAAATGCTTGACATGTCAAACCAAACTCTCTCTCTGGGTTTGCTTTCTCTTGAGAATGAACATCCTTGAGCTAGATGAGCGCATTGTACGGTGCCCTGCATATACAAGAAAATTGCAGTTTTCGATTTTTTCACGATGTGATTGGAACCGTGTCTGGAAACTAAGCTTGAAGCAGCCAGACTAACTGTGAGAAGTCTGTGAGTAATGTAAAGTAGGCTGCTGCTATCTGTAGTATTAGGGGTGTATGTGTGATATAGGCAGCCCAGTAGCGAGGAAATGAACTCATTCACACACATGGCTGACAGAAACTTCCAGATCCTGACTAAGGCTCTGTCCAGAATATTTATAGCAGAACCCGGATCGCCTTGTAATTTTCATTACCTACTGTTGTTGTGAAAAAGCATGGTTAAAAATAGATATTCAAATTGCTGACTTACTTGAAAATGCAGAAACGGGACACCATTAAACCAAATCTGCAGAGATTTGGGTTGTTTGCACTTAATTTCTTCACTTGACACACATAACAGAGAAGTTGGTCATTCAAGGAAATTGTGTTATACAGTAGCTGTTGAATGATGAAAAATAATATAAATATAGAATCTACACAACAAAAGACATAGAAATGTCATGTTTCTTTCTTTCTGATGTTCAACAGTTGCATTAATACACTGTGAGCACTTTATTTGGGATTTATTAGGCTTATTTTTTAGACTAATTAAGTCTTCTGTTGCTGTAGCCTATCCACTTAGAGGTTTGACACGGTTTGTTTGTTCAGAGATGTTATTCTGCATACCACTGTTGTAATGTGTGTTTATTTGCATTTCTGCCACATTCCTGTCAGCTTTGACCAGCCTGGCCCTTCTCCTCTAACCTCTCTCATTAACAACACGTTTTTGCCGACAGAACTGCTGCTCACTGGATGTTTTTGGTTTTTCACTCCATTCTCTGCAAACTCTAGAGACTGTTGTGCATGAAAATCCCAGGAGATCAGCAGCTTCTGAGATTCTCAAACCGCCCTGTCCGGCACCAACAATTATTCCACAGGTCACATCCCCATTCTGACATCTGAAAAACAGATGAACCTCTTGACCATGTCTGAATGCTTGTGTGCATTTAGTTTCTGCCACATGATTAGCTGGTTAAACATTTGAATGAACAAACTGGTGTACATGTCTACCTAATAAAGTGAGTGTATGTATTGTATATTAGATATGATAGAATGTGGTATGGCATTTGTGGATATTACGGTAGATGTGGAAACAAATGGAGAGGTTTGCACCAAGGTCCGGTTCGACAGGAATTTTATTAAAATTTTATACTGTTTATCAACCTCTCAACAGGCACAGATGCTAGAGGATGTTAACTAAATGTGCTTTGACGTTCCACTGCTCTGTTTTACACCCACAGCCAAAAACACAGTGGATGTTTTCATTTGCAGCTTTTATCTTGATTTGTAACACAATATTGTACTGTAGGCATTGGTATTCATATTACTATTGGTATCAGTAAGATAACAAGTATTGGTACCAGTATCTGTATCATTACAATATGAACAAAATAAGATAAAATGTTGTCCCTTTGAGCTGACATGTTCATTTTGAACACAGATTCTCTGACTGGAGCAAGGTCATCATGAGCCTGGAGGACGGAATTGAGCCTGGATTATTTCATATATTATTTCCCATTGTAGCATTATGAACTATACACAGTGATGTATTATTGATGTATTATTATGTAAATGAACTGTGAAAATAAAACCGTAGCCCCCTCTAACACACAACTGTCGCACTCGAAGTGACAAACTCATGATAAATTCAATGGAGGTTAATTGAAAACGGAACATTTCATGTTTGCCCCATGGATAGGATATGAGCTATAACTGACGTGTCATTGAAATGTAAATTACCAGTGAAAGTAATACATCAGTACACATATATACAGTGCATATGCAGTGGCCTGTCCGACACACAAACTCTCACTCTCGCTCAAAGTGAGCTGCTCATTGATGATGAATTAAATATGGGCTCTCAGCTGGCGGTCTGACCTGTGACCCCGGTCAGGAGTGGTAATTGCCCAGACTAAATCCTTCGGAGAGGGGCTTGGGGGGGGGGGGGGGGGGTGGTCCGGGAGGGAGGGGGGTGGAGGGTGCGGGCTGGGGGGGGGGGAGCAGTTAGGAGTGACAGGAAGGAGAGAGAGGGAGAGAGAGAGAGAGAGAAGTGGCGGTTGATTGTGTGAAAAAATGTGTGACTGGGCATCAGTGAAGAGCTCTGAGGGTGTGAAAGGGGGCTGGGGACGAGGTTAACTCCACTCGTGATTCCAGGGGTTTGGAGACGGAGGGGTGCTGGGGAGGGGGTGTGGAGTGGGGGGGGGGGGGGGTTACGGGGATTATCGAGAAGGGTCTGCCTTGCGGTTAGACAGGAGTGTAACAAAGACAGTGATGTGACGTGACCCTTCAGCGGACGGGTTCTGGCTGGCCCCACAGAGGCCGCCCGTGGACGCGGGGGGTGGCGTCGAGGACAGGGTGCGCTGAAAACGGGCGCGGCCCTGCAGTGGCCTGGTTTGTGCGGTTCGGGAAGGATGAACTAATGCACTCTCTCACTCTCGAAGCCCTCCTTGACAGCCTGTTTGTCTCCATCAATCTGAAAGCGAGAGAATAATGGCAGATGCTTCATTTCTCTAGCCATCTGTCCAGCAGACAGTCTTCAATTATTAATATTAAAACTTCAGTGGTGAACCCGGCACTCAGAGGTCTCCCCAGATTTGTGTGATGCAGTATTTAAGGGAAGGTGCAATCGAATGCCAATGCCACCGCCATTTCATGGTTTTCAGACACTCTTTTATGACATGTTTTTACAACAGTCGACTGCTCCCTTGTTATAATGCCAACTTAAAACCAAGGACAAAAGTTGTTGAAAAGTCAGGATGCTGATTTGAACAAATCGGCACGTACAAACTTAGCCCAAAAGAGGTGCATACACGCTTTTTCCCATTTGCTTTAAATGCAGGCAAATTCTGCATTTAAAAGTTTGTTGAATTTAACTACACAATGATAATCGTAGTAATATGGATTTAAAATGTAATAATTGCGGTTGTGCTATTAAGTGGTGAAGTGCATCTTGGTACCAGCAGTACTGTTGAAGTGACATTGTAGTGTGAAAGGGCTGTCAAAGGAACATGATGTTCTCTATCATTATACAAAATGGTGTTGTGATGGATGCGGTTCTTTGGGCAGACTCCCTGGGCGATGTCCACAGGGGGTTAGAATCAAAGATGGAGGCTCACTCCGGACCCCCCCGAGCTGCAGACAAAATGAAACTGCGAGACGACGTGAACTTCCTTTCCCTGAGGAAATGGGAAACGCACGTGCGCACGTTTGACTCTCACACTCTCCCGTACTTGTTCGAGAGCGTGTCCTGACTGCACTGACAAGAAAGCAGTTGCCAATACAGCACCTCAAGGGCGCCATGGTTTTTTTTCCCCTTTGTGGTCACCTGCAGAGATCGTCTTCTTTCTCCGTGGAGACGGAGAGGCGGATCTGGGGAGAGCTTCCTAGAAACAGCACCCCTATTGCTGTGACCTTGCGCAAGCAGAACTCCAATTACCTCTGAGCGCAGTAGGGAGCAGGCACGCGTTCCTGCCCTAATTTCAACCCCGCCGACGGGGGGTAGCCTATTTTCTCTCCTGCCGATTGTTAATCCTCCACTCCCGACTCTCTCGGCTCGGTGCAATCTTCTGCTCCTTGTTTCTTTTGTAATGGCCGGGGCAGATGGACCGTCTGACTGTCTGAGTCACTGGCTGTTGTTCATCTTTAATCCATTGATTCCTGGCTCACGGGGACCTAGCAAAGTGCTAACGCTGGGCACTCTCTGTTCCTCTTGTGACTGCTCCCTTTGTGTAGCTCTCTTGACCGCTCCAGAGAGCCTCTGGAACCCTGCTGAGAAACCCAGCTTAGACCAGCTGGGATTCTAAGATGGTTTAATATGGTTTTGCTGTGTTTTCAACACTTCTAGCTGGTCAAAGCTGGTCTGCGGCTGGTCAAAGCTGGTTTCTAGCTGGACAAAGCTGGTTAAGCTGGTAGAGTAAGCAGATGGTCTGCTGGTGAACAGCTGGTCGACCAGCTAGAGGTGTTGAAAACACAGCTTCACCAGCTTAGACTGGTTTAAGATGGAATTCAGCACGGAATCCACTGGCTCAGACTGATAGTGAGTGTCTATGTCCTGCCTTGCCTGGCTGCCTTGCATACTGTATGTCTGCGGAGGAACATATAGAGGAGACATGGACATGGACATGCTCATTTCATTTCATATCCCATTTGGCTTTTTATCTTGAAAGTGTATAGTATAGTCTAACTGTACTTTTCACTGATTTGCATTGTATGTTGAGCTTTTTGGCGTCGTTGAAGGATTCTAGTAATTCTGTTCTGCATGTGATCACTGCTCTGGAATTATAAAATCAGTTTAGCATTGTTTAGATATTGTGTCAAATAAATATTAACATACAATAAATTAAATTTATGGAATACATTTGGGGCTGTCGGGTAGAATGTTTAGCTAGAACATAGTAGACCATATATAATGTGTGCTAGTCAGCACTCTTCTAAAGATTAATGGTAAAATGAAAAAAGAAAAAAAATATGAGATGAAAAAAACATTGAAGAAAAACATGTTATTGATGCTTGATAAATGGTTTGATAAATGCTTGATAAATTGTTCTGTGAATTATGCGTTCCATATACTGGATTAATCATTGTAGTTGAACTGTTTTACTTTGGTGAAAAATGACCATTGGACATCTGTCAGAGATATACATATACCAGTTAAAAACCGTTTTGTCTTTAATGGTTCTTTGTGTCTCTTTTCCATTCTCTTTCATGCATATCGGCTGCATGCAGTTTTCTTTTTTTTTACTACAAAGGGAATTCTTTAAATTGTGGGTAAATAAAAGGCTTTTGCTAGCATAGTTATATATGTAGTGTACAGAAAACACTGGCTCCATGATTAATTAACTCCCCAGGCCCTGTTCTGTACCAAACCCGCAGACTGAGAGAAACCTGTAGCACAGCAATTTTCTTGATTCCTCGACTGTAATTCTGATGAATTGAATATGTAGCTCAGAGCTCTTAACCAATCCCGAGCAAACATTTCGAATAATTCACCCCATGCCCAGGAAACTTTTTATAAAATGGCTGTGAAGTGCCATGGCCGTCGTTTTCAGGATTCCATCTTATTTTACTGCCGGTATGGTTTCTTTTCCAATGTAAATGAAAGGCTGGTAATGGAAGCATTTTACCTCCCAATCGGAAGGCCACAGAGTATGGTCACTCAGACACAGGGGGCTTTCAGTGCCATTGTCAATGTCACCACACACTCACCTCATAGCATTAAGGAAATTGTGTCTTTGTTTGATAGGAATGCATGAGCCCTGTACAGAGAACGCTGTGCTTTTAGTTTGAGCAGAAGGAAAGCATTTCCGCAAAGAGAAATGTAGTGGAAATGAACCAAACTGAAACCTGGGATGACAGCTTCCTGGTTCCTTGATCTGCTCAAGCGGGTGCCTGCACACTTCCTCTGGAGACTGGCACAGCAGCGTCTATTCCCCAGCTCTGCGTAGTCGGGTGTCCAGCAGCTGTATCTGTAGCCTGTTCTTACCAATGTGGGCTGCCCAGATCTGCGCAGTCGGGTGTCCAGAAGCTGTCTCTGTAGCCTGTTCTTACCAGTGTGGGCTGCCCAGATCTGCGCAGTCGGGTGTCCAGAAGCTGTCTCTGTAGCCTGTTCTTACCAGTGTGGGCTGCCCAGCTCTGCGCAGTCGGGTGTCCAGAAGCTGTCTCTGTAGCCTGTTCTTACCAGTGTGGGCTGCCCAGATCTGCGCAGTCGGGTGTCCAGAAGCTGTCTCTGTAGCCTGTTCTTACCAGTGTGGGCTGCCCAGCTCTGCGCAGTCGGGTGTCCAGAAGCTGTCTCTGTAGCCTGTTCTTACCAGTGTGGGCTGCCCAGCTCTGCGCAGTCGGGTGTCCAGAAGCTGTCTCTGTAGCCTGTTCTTACCAGTGTGGGCTGCCCAGCTCTGCACAGTCGGGTGTAAAATCCAGCTATGACCAGCTTGAAACGACCAGCTATTTCAACACATACCTCGAGCTGGTCGAACCATGTTGAGCATGGAGCTGGTCTGAACTGATCAACCAGCAGTTTCCAAACCTAGATTGAGCAGTTTTTTTTCGGCAGGGTAATCGGGCATCGAGACTCTCTACGTATGTAGCTCAGACTTCCGGCTCCCTCCGGGCTGCTGCAGTGCCTCCACCTCACATGGCTGCCTGAGAGCTCGCGGGCGGAAGACCCGCTTCACCCTGGCCTCTGGAAAGCAGATCTCTGTCAGTCACAAGTACCGGCTGCCTTCAATCAATACGCTCCGCCACGAGGAAGACGCGAGCGCTGTGAACGTGTCTCGCCAGAGATCACGGACGCCGTCCTTCCCTCCTCTCAGAAAAAGGGCAGGGTTTTTAATTAGAGAGGCTCGTTGTCAGAAGCGATTGCCTTTCCCCCGCTGAATCTTTTATCCCCCTAGTAACCTCATTAGAACCATCACCGGGACTCCTGTTGATTCCTATTCGCCATTTAGACTGGCTGTCTCATTAAAGCCTTGCCTCTGAAAATAATGCGGGGGGATCAATATGATGAATGGAGGGAGATGAGAGGGCTCGCTGAAGCTCTTCAACTGGCAGGACATTGCACTGCTACACATGTACATGCGTACGAGAGCGCGCTAGCTATCATTAACAGTTTTCAATGGCCTCGCCAAGGCAACGATTTTGCCCTCCAGATTAACTCTAGTTGTGATTAGTCTGCTGACATTTTTGACCTCGACTACTGAAAGGTTTTTTCTTTCCTGTTGTCACTTTGGGGCGATACCAAGCCAGTTATTTCTAGGGCCGCTCCACCGAGTCGTAGCTGAAAAGGATGAGTCATTTCATGAGAACCGTGCTATACGCTCCTCATATCTTCGGCTGTTTTTAAAGCTTTTCTTAATAACCGTACTTTAATTTGATCCAGGGTGCAAACTGAGGGGGAAAAGCCTGAAACGGAAATGAATATTACAGTGGCTCAGCTGGTAACGGCGTTCCCCGTAAGTGCTGACTGCGCCCTACAGCATAGCTGAGTCATTGTAGGGCTGGGACTGGGATTTGTCATTAGCTGATGAGTATTCAGAGGTCACAGCGCTGGTATGAATTTGGCTCTGCCCCGCCCAGGCGGACGTCAGTCGGGCAGGACTATTTGGGTTACTCCTGCCTGAACTACTTCCAACAGTGTACCAACAGTGCCAACAGGCCGGCAGTTGTCATCAGTCCCCAGTAGTACTGTACAACCGGGAGTGTGTGTGTGTGTGTGTGTGTGTGTGTGTGTGTATAAGGGTCAGCAGCTTGCAGCCAACTGCATTAAAAGAGGACACACACTTCAGCAGCAGTCAGCGGAGGTTGTTGGCGGGGCAGCGGTAATTCAAGAGGGACGTTTGGTGATGGCAAATTTAGGAAAGATCGTTTGTTATAGTACGTACATGTTACAGCCACAGAGCTCTTTCCTGGGGATGAGCTGTAAACACATGGGACCTAGTGTTAGGCCTTTGTCCCACCTGAGTGTTGAGTGACATTTATTTACAATACCAATGCATAATGCATACCGTCACCTCACAGCTGCAATAGAACAAGAGTGCCTGTGCTCTATACAGTTATGTATGTGTCATAAAATAAGCGCAGGGCAGTGATCCCGCATGAATGATTTATTTTATTTGATAGCAGTATTTGAGGGAGAAACAGCCCGTGGTAGAGAAATATTGTGTGGAACCTTGCTTGAAGATCCTGGTAATAGAAACCGACTATTTTCTTTTTTTAAATAATATAGCCCTATAGTGTCATACACTATCCTAAAAAGAACTACCAGATCTTACAGAAATATCTGTAGAATCCTACAAGACCCAATTTGACATATCAGGTCTCTAATTGGGATTTTAGGGATATGCTGTACCGGATTTCTACTGAGGGTTGCTTGTTCTTTCTCAGCGTAAATTCCCTAAAGGTATAAGGACTACAGAATTTTATTTGTATAAATCATACTGCCAAATGCATTATTATTTTCTTATTTCACGGTGGTGAAAGGGAAGGTAATACATTGATCATATCCTGTTACTTCTTAGAACTAATGTCAAATCTGTGCTTAATTCTCATGGAGGGAATTTATCGATGTGCTGCGTTTACATATCACGTTGCAGTTGGAGTCTGCAGTTTGTGTAGAATTTGAGTTGTTACACAGTGGACACCACATTATTATTGGCATTTTGGCATACGCTCTTATCCAGAGCAACGTACAGTTGATTAGACTAAGCAGGAGACAATCCTCCCCTGGAGCAATGCAGGGTTAAGGGCCTTGCTCAAGGGACCAACGGCTCTGCGGATCTTACTGTGGCTACACTGGAATTCGAACCGCCAACCTTGCGTGTTCCAGTCATTTACCTTAACCACTACGCTACAGGTCGCCCACATGATGGCTCTGCTGTGGAAAGCTGGGTGTATTTCACAGACAGCAGTGGGAGGAATCTCTCAGACTCGCACAGATAGACAGCGGGCAGGCCCCTGACAACGCGCATTAACAGTCGCCTCGTCCGCGAGAAAGGCGGGCCCGTCTAATTTTGATGAATGGTCAATCTACGGCAGAGGACGGTCAACACAGGGAAAAAAATAGGGTTTAATTTGAGCCTGAGATTGCTGTAAACTCATTAATCACATCGCTGCACAGTACTCCTGCTATTCATTCCATTCGCTTCCTCTCCTCCACCTCCCCGACAACAGCCTAACCTAATTCTCCACATCTTCTCATGTTATGTAGTGTCATCAACACTAGTATGTACCACACAAAAAGCTAAGAAAAAAAACTTTGAGCATAGGCGTATTGAATGTGTGCACAGTCATCCTCATTATATGTTCAGTGAGCACTTTATTAGGTATTTATTTATGCTGCTATAGCCTATCCACTTAGAGTGGGGGTGTCAAACTGAATTCCCAGGGGGCCACAGTGTCTGTGGGTTTTTGTGGTTGCCTTTCAATCAGCTGTCAATTAAGGCCTTGGGAACAAGGCGCGTGGATTCTTTAGCCAATTAAAAACTTAAATGAACCACAGGTGCCGGGAACAACCCGAAAACCAGCAGACGCTGCGGCCCTCCAGGACTGGAGTTTGACACCTGTGACTTAGAGGTTTGACGTGTTGTCTATTCGGACATGCTCTTCTGCATAACACTGTAATGCACCGTTATTTGAGTTACTGTCACCTTCCTGTCAGCTTCGACCAGTCTGGCCCTTCTCCATTGACCTCTCTCGTCAACAAGGCGTTTCTGCCTGCAGAACTGCCGCTCACTGGATGTTTTTAGTTTTTCGCACCTTTCTCTGCAAACACTAGAGACCGTTGTTTGTGAAAATCCCAGGAGATCAGCAGTTTCTGAGATACTCAAACCACCTTGTCTTTCTATGGTCACAGTGACTTAGGTCCAATTTTCTTCCCAATTCTGATGGTTGCTGATTGGCTGATAATCACGTGAATAAGTGTACAGGTGTTCCCAATAAAGTGCTTAGTGAGTGTATGTACGTATGCAAAATATATTCTCTGCTCTCCTCAGAAACCTGTGTATCATCAGGCTGCATTGTCCTGTTTTTCAGCTGACATATTTTCACAGTACTGTGAAAATAAAAGATATAGAATAAAAGATATCTACAATCATACACTTTTGCCATTTGAGTTGGAATAATCTTTTCAGCTGTTGAACATTAAAACAATTGTTTTATGTAATGACAACCCTAGCTAATGCTGGGATTACTTTCAGACATTACCCAGCATCTCAATCTGTTTTATTTATTTATTTGTTTACACAGAGAGAATTTACTGATATATCGTTGATTCATTTTCGGATTCAGACCTAGTTTATTTAGAGATCATCAGGGAGGCTGGTGCGTGTCTGTGCAGTAAGCTGGCCATCAGAAGCCTGTACCAGACATGAACTCTCCTAAGAGTGGTGTTTACTGCTCCCTCTGCACTGCTATAATGAAAGACAATCTTGCTTTCTTTACTCAAATCATCTTTGTGAAATTGTTTTATAAAACAAAACAAAAAACACTAAAGAAATAGAATGTATTGCATTTGATTTGACTCAAGTTAAGCTTTAGCAAAATAACTTAGCATTTCCTCAGCATGTCTACACAGTATTATTTCTGCACAGGACTGTATTTGTATTCTTTTTTTGAACGACGCTGAAGGGCGACTGTGTGGCATTTTAAACTTTCTGGCAACTGTGAAAATGTGGTCTGCCAGAATGAAGGGTTTGAGGCTTTGGCTATGCTTTACATGTATCTGCTGTACATCTCCCAAAGTGTGTGAGGCAACTGCAAGGTCCTGATTAGACTGTGTCTGGCTGGCATAAATCAGTCCTTTTCCCTCTAATTATAATTCAATTCAATTCACGTAATCCTGAATGTGTTACGTGCCATATTTCATAATTGGCTGAGACGGTGCGGAGTCACGCTTTTCCACGACAGATTTTGGTTGCGTCATGTATCAGGCTTGTATTTAAGTGGCGTGTGGTTTGGAATAGCTGATGGAAATTATATTTTTCCAGTGGTGAAGTGGTGTTCTTTGCTTTAGAATGATGATGCCTTTACATACGGTATACATTGCAGTATCAGAAAGGGTTATTTGACCAGGTTAAAGGTCTGTCATAGATGGAAAATTCAGGTTCAGAAGGTACAAGTCCTCCCCTAGTATCTTGTTCCAAACACCTGCATTTGCTAATTAGCGCAATTCTTCAGCCAGGAGGTAGAACTAATTAGTGAAATCAGCTGGCTGAGTTCATGAGTGGAAGAAACACATGGCAGGACTTTTACTTTCTGACCCCTGGACTTTACACCTCTGGGTCTGGTCATTCAGTGGAAATAGCAAAACAGATCAAGTCGCATATCTACCTTTATACTGTACAGAATGTTCCATAGAATTTATATCTGTACAGATTTCCCCAGTCAAAACTGATGTATTCACAGGACATTTTGGGGAGTGACACGAGATGATTCTTCTCAGAAATAGTCAATGTACTGTTCTGTGCTGAATGAAGATAGATGACGGTGGTTCTGGGTGATGTGCACATTGTGTACAATAAGTAGCACCTTTGCTAATTTTGTGTGCTCATTTTGTTCTGGCTTCACCAGCAGACTTTACGTTGAGTGTTGTTCAGATCCATCAGAATGGCCTCATCCGGCTCACAGCCCGGTACGCAAACGGGAGTACACTCAAGTACACATTGTACTCCACCTGCCCCTTTCAAAGGAAATGACGGGCACGCAAAATGCATAACACGGTGCTGAGTAATGCTTCTCCAACAATCAGTGCAAGAGTATAAAGCTCATACTAGTTAGTGTTCTGTACTTTATCCGGTGCACTCAAATTAAGAGTGTACCTTTATCCAAGGTGTCTAACATTTGCTAACATTTTAGCATTTCTAAGGCATAAAAGCTAATTGTGATTCATGATTTTCTAAGAACAGATGGTATCAACAGTGTCAGCATGCTAGCCACATTCTCACGTCACCTTCCAACATGGCAGGTCCAGTAATGTTGTCATGACTGCCTGACAGTGCCACGCTGAGCAAATATCAGGATTTGTTTGGTGGCTCTCTGCTCAGGGAATACACAGACTCTAGGGTATTCCTCTCTAAGGAGGCTAACCCCTGTGTTTGTCTTCCTTCTCGCCCTGTATTTCAGTGGGAGGAGGTCAGCGGATACGATGAGAACCTCAACACCATCCGGACCTACCAGGTGTGCAACGTCTTCGAGTCGAGCCAGAACAACTGGCTCCTGACCACGTTCATCGACCGCCGCGCCGCCCAACGCATCTACGTGGAGATGCGCTTCACCGTGCGCGACTGCAGCAGCATCCCCAATGTCCCGGGGTCCTGCAAGGAGACCTTCAACCTGTACTACTACGAGACCGACTTTGTCATCGCCACCAAGGGCACCACCTTCTGGATGGAGGCGCCCTATCTGAAGGTGGACACCATCGCGGCCGACGAGAGCTTCTCCCAGGTCGACTTCGGTGGGAGGCTCATGAAGGTGAACACCGAGGTGCGGAGCTTCGGGCCTCTGTCCAAAAACGGCTTCTACCTGGCCTTCCAGGACTATGGGGCCTGCATGTCCCTGCTCTCCGTCCGCGTCTTCTACAAGAAGTGCCCCAGCATCGTGCAGAACTTCGCCATCTTCCCCGAGACCATGACGGGCGCCGAGAGCACCTCGCTGGTCATCGCCCGCGGGATGTGCATCCCCAACTCGGAGGAGGTGGACGTTCCCATCAAGCTCTACTGCAACGGGGACGGCGAGTGGATGGTGCCCATCGGGAGCTGCACCTGCAAGTCCGGCTTTGAGCCGGACAACGCCAACGTGTGCAGAGGTGAGCGCTCCCGGCCTTCCGTCCCCGCTCCAGGTCCGTCGGGACGTTTGATTGGTCCCACTCTTTGGGGGGCAGAGTTCCTGCTCTCCCCCCACCTCGCCGATGGCCTGGGAAGTGGAGTTTATTAATGTCTGCGGTGCAAGGTTTTGCCAGTGCACCGGAGTCAGCAAATTGCACAGGTCGCTTCTGCCTCCTTTGTCTTATCTTTCATTTCATAGGCTAAAGCTTTTTCCACCCCTGCATATTTTACCCATTCAGCAGTGTTCTCACTATGAATAGCACAGGGTCTCTGTCGGTAATGCATTAGCGAGGTATACAGCATTCAATTAGAGTTTATTCTTCTGAATTCGAGTTCAGACGCTCCCGAGGGATTAGCGCAGACTGCTCATTGCAGCGCTTGTGCTGTTGCCTCAGACTCTATTGTGCTGAAATAGGGTTTACCAAAATACCCTGTTTGTTCAGCTTGAATGCACGCCTGTGCAGTTTGATTGTCGGGCATACAGTTCTTAGTGTGCCATGATCCCATAGAACACACAGTGTAGGGCAGGGATCAGCAATTCATGGTCCTCGTGGGCCAGGAACTGCTGGTTTTCCACCCTCTCTTTACCTGGGAATCAAGTGAAGGCAGTCCGGGCAATCGGTAGCGTTCATTACCCAGGACAAAAGAAAATGTATTAATTTCTACTCAAGGGCTTAAATGCATGATCCCTGGTGTAGGTTTTGGGTGAATTCCATTCCATACATCCCGATACGTAGATTCTCCTAGGTCCCGTTGTCCACTGTACATGCACACTCACACACATTACATTACATTACATTACATTAATGGCATTTGGCAGACGCTCTTATCCAGAGCAACATACAGTTGATTAGACTAAGCAGGAGACAATGTGGGGTTAAGGGCCTTGCTCAAGGGCCCAACAGCTGTGCGGATCTTATTGTGGCTATACTGAGATTAGAACCACCTACCTTGCGTGTCCCAGTCATGTACCTTAACCACTACACTGCAGGCCGCCCCCACGTGCACACACACATATGTACACAGTACATGCATGCTCACACACGTGTACACAGCACGTGCACACACACATATGTACGCAGTACATGCACGCTCACACACGTGTACAAAGTGCACCGTCTCTTGGGGGCAGGTCCGCGTGGAAATCCCCCCGAGAACGTGGCGGATGTAGATAAGCTCGATAGGCGGCCATCTGCTGAGATCAATGTATAGATCTTTTTTAGCCCTTCAGAGGAAGAGCGAAGCTTTTCTCGGGAGCAGTGTGGAGTGTCCTTCACTGAGGCTCAGATGACTTTGAGGGGATTTACCCACAGCACATATGTCCCTGCTGTTGATCTGCTGAAGAACAAACTACACCACCTTGTCCTCAGACTGAACCCTCTCACCATCGCTGACAATAAAGTCACTTTTATCTGCTGGGAAGTGACACATTTACGCCCTGCCACCGTTGAGGTGAGAATAAGCAAAGCTAACGCTCATTATGTCGCTAATTAGCGAGTGCTAAGATCTATGCGAGGTAATCCAGTTTGTGAGGGAGAGGAGTTTTGGGTGACAGAGTTTATAGTATGACTCACTGTCTACACATCTAACACCAGGGCTAAATAAAATTTAATAGATTAATTTAGGATTACACACTGTAAGTGTACCAACTATATTTCCTAGCCCTGAATGTGCCCATGGATATGTCTGGAGCGACTCTTGTTTGTTTCTGGTTGCTGTCGATACAACAGCTTTAGATATTAGTCTGTCTTGATGTAAATCCATAGCCTCCGGAATCTTTATTTGATGAATAAATGCGTACCAGAGCAGTGAATATTTCTGCTGAGGCCAATGGACTGGCTAATGTATTGAACCGGACCAGAAGCATGCACAACATTTTAATAGATATATAATGAAACTGCCACAGAATCACTGGGTATTTATTTGTACTTACTTGTTCATAAATAACTCCCTCTGAGGCTAGTTCCTGCTCCTGCCTTGTCTGAGAGCCTCCACCAATCTTATTAATGTCCTGTTGGTCTCCATTTCTGTCAGGGAGCCATATTTCTCTGTTAGACACATCCAACTTCCCTGCTCTCCTTATTTCTCTTGCTGTCTCTCTTCCCTATTTCTCCATCACTGCCTCCTCACCGTCTCTCTGTCTCCTGGTCTGAACTCCTATAATCCCTGTCTGTCTGCCTCCTTGTCTTCTCTTCGCATTGGTATACCCAGAGTCAGGGTGGAGATATGCACAGATATGCGCAGATATGCACTGGCTCCTGTTCACAGCTAACCAGTGAGACACAGCAGAGTAGCTGAAGGCAGATATGCGCAGACTCCTGTTCACAGGTTAACCGGTGAGTCAGCAGCAGACCACAGTGAGACACAACAGAGTAGCTGAAGGCAGATATGCGCAGATATGAGCAGACTCCTGTTCACAGGTTAACCGGTGAGTCAGCAGCAGACCACAGTGAGACACAGTAGAGTAACTGAAGGCAGATAAGCACGTTGAGGGATTGGCTCTGGCAGAAGCTGTATGAGTCATAGCAGAACCATAGCCGACCATGGGCACACGAGTGTGGAGTGGAAGCATGAATTCACGACAGAGGTTGACATTAGTACACACACGCCTGCACACGTGCATGAACACAACCGCACTCACACACACAAACACAGACAAGCTTGTGCAAGAAGTTCAATTTCATTTCAATCACCTCGCCTAGTTTTCAGACCTCCCTTATGCAACTTTCTTGTCCTGTATTTTAAACGCACCCTCGTTAAATCTAAACTAGTTATTCCGGCATATAAAATTGTCATATAATCCCCAGTGATCTTGGTGCAGTAATGGAAATATTAATAACCATGGGGACTTGGTTCATCCACAGTCCCACTGTGCAGCTGTGGGATGTTTGTCGGTAACGTTATGGTGGATCGGTCAGGTTTATCCCTCATCTCTCCTCCTGCAGGAGGGGTCATATACATTCAAAAATATTAAAATAAAATGAATATTTAAAGATGTAATTTGGAATCTGTCTTGATGTAAAACCATAGCCTCTATTTGATAATTAAATACACGCACGCACACACACACACACACACACACACCAAAAAACTTGTTAAAACTTGATTAGATAACCTCACCTAGTTTGCAGACCTCTCTCAGGCCCTAGGGTTCATGTAGAGATCTGTGAAAGCTGCTAGACCAGTGCCCACAGCAGGGAGCTCCAGACCTGGTTGGGAAAGAGCAAATGAGGATGGGGGAGGTGGCTGAACATGCCACCCTCCTCCAAACGAGTCCCAGATGGCACTGGCCACCTGGCTGGCATGAATAGACCTCCAGTGCCAACGCACGGCCAGCTGAAGAGCAGGCGGCTGCAGGCCTAACTAGGTCCCTTTCGGCCCGGTGGTGCCAAGCTCCTGGATATCCTTGTGCTCGCTTCATCTCTCTTTCTCTTACTCTCTGAATAGTCCCTCATTTCTCTCTCTCCCCCTCTGTTTCCACCTCTCCCTTTCCTCTTATTAGGGAAATATCTTGGTTTGTTTTCTTTACAAAGTTTGTGTTATGTGTTTACTGTAGCATTTTTGTACAGGGGCTGTAATGGGCCTCCATACCTTAGAAATGTATCTTAACTACTTGGGGATTAACAACCATGCATAGATTGCAGCAAACCCATATGTAAGCATATTTTATTGCTTGTATTTGTGATATTGCAGTTTTGCAGAATTTATGTGATGTAAAAAAAGTCATTTCGCGTCTTTTGCTTCTGTTCTGGCCGATTCATGTGGCGCGCCGCGGCTGTGATGTGTAGTGTACCATCAGAGTGAAGTGGTTGGCCTGAGATTTGTTTCTGCAGTGCTATAATTTGGGGCTTGTTCTGATTGACTCTCAGGGCCTGTATATGACAGTACTGCTCTAACAACCAGGCTATATTGCAACCCCTCCTCTGTGGTGAACAAGAGCACCAAGTTACCTGTATAGAACACAGATAATGGTAGGTTGAATAATATTGTCGAATATTTCTCTCTCACTCCCATTCTATCTGAAACTATCTGTGCCTCCATCTCTGGCAGCCGTGTGTGTTCATAGAGGCAAGGCTGCAGTCAGCACCAGTATCCCTAGCTGCGCAAATACGAATACGCATATGCTCGAGCGCACACACACACACACACACACACACACACACAGCAACATTCCTTTCTGAGAACTTCTCAGCATTCTTATCATGGCTTCCTATCACTCTTGGAAGCTTGACCTTTTATAGATTGTGTCAAAAGAACCCCTAAGTCTCCTCACACTGTGCCTTTCAATCGATGAACTGTCCCCAAACAGCTGCTCTTTAACTTTGTGTACCCCAGTCTGGCACAAGGGAGGCAGTACAGTATGGCACAATGCATTTTTAACAAAAGGCAAAGTACCGTACCTATAAAAATGATACCTTATCATACAGCAGAGCACGCTCAGTTTTCAAACTTCAGGTACTCCCTGTTCGTACATACAAGCAAGAAAACGTAACTTTTCAGAGCTATTCCACAATATTATTTTAAGCATTTATTAAAATCGCACTCACATCTCATTATACAGTTTCTTGTATAAAATATGTGTGATTTACAAAGACGTACAATATGGTATTGTTGGTCTCAAGAGAATTAACACATTCATATCCCAGAGCAATAAATCAGGGTTGCCTGCAGGGAGCTCTTCTTTTCCAGGCCCTTTCCCCATAGTTATACCAACCGAGGTTGGATTGGATTAAATCATTTCTGCACTATTTTGCCCATAAAATATTCCTCACCTCACCCTGATCCAACCCACTAATGCAAATAAGTTTAATATTGGGTGAGGGATTTGGGATGCCCGCATACTGAAATAGGCTGTGTATAGCTACAGAACCTGCACATACATTAAGTCATCCTTTATAACAAAATACTCAACAAAAACCATTATAACATTAGCCTTAGCAGAACAAATTACCTTTCTGTGTTTGAGTAATACCATTCTGCTCCACACAACCAGTGATAATGCCTACACTCAAGGATGGTAGCATAAGATCATAAATACCTGTTAATTAGGTGCTCGGTTATTGTATAGAAGGATATAACACCAAACAACCACTAGGTTAAAGTAATGAGCAAATGATGACCGCTTTAATAAATATATTTATGTATTGTTCAAAATCCATAAAATCCATACAAGCAGAGTAGTTAACTGTCACATTTGAATATGCTGAAGACCATCATGGAACAGCTTAATAATTGTCCAACAGTCTTTATGGGAAATATTTTTTTATTATGTTTTTTTAGTATATGTGGCAAAGGTTTCACCTCAACCTCTGTACATTTAGTCAAACGGCACATTTGTCAGAGCTCATTATTAGACAAAAGGCCAGTCAAATCTTTGATTCATTGAGACATTGTTAAGAATGGCCAGGATATTTGTTCTCCCAGCTTCCTTCCTGGTTATTGAGAGGTATTGTTTCTTTTTTTTTCCTTTTTTAAACCGACGCTTGTCTTGTCCTCGTCCAGACATTTGTCTTTCCCAGGAATCAGACAGAAGTTGTTGTTTTGACTTCGCGTCTCTGTCAGGTTCATTTTCAAAGGAAGGATTGACAGCCATTTTAGTCATCCAAACACAGCGAGGATCCACCGCAGTCAGGCTGTTTGGACCCCCTGAGAAGATGATGTAATTGGCTGCCCGTCGACTGAATCGTATTCTATCAAATGTTATTTTAAGATCTACATCCTGCTGGTAAGGTGACTTCTCGTTGAGATATACCGAGCACATGATTTAAGAGTCGGGGGTTGTGTTTGTGCCACTGTGTTTGTTTGTTTTTCGAGTGTTTTCGCTGTCAACAGCTAACTAAAATAAGCTACAACCACAGCGGGACACCAGCCAAGAAGCCAGACAACTGAGCTGGCCCCTCAGTGGAAGGAGTAAAGGGGGAGGAGGGGTTGACTCTATTTAAACTGGGCCTACTTTTCCCCCCTTTTTGTCCACACTTCCCTCTGCTACACCACTGCTGAAAATAACAGCTCAAGCTAGGTTTTTATACAGCTGGTAGCTGGTTGACCAGTTCAGACCAGCTCAATACATTCCTGCTCAGGTGGTGTAGAGTTCACAGGAAAATTATTTCCACATATTTTGATTTCCCTGTGTACGTAAACGAACGCAGCACAACAGCGCAATGGAAGCGAGGCAGTCATCATGGATCTCAGCCTCAGAGCAGAGCAAGCCAATGGGACAAAAACACACATTAGTGTTATGTCTTATCTCTCCTTCCATTATATAGCCACTCTGTTAGTCCCCAAGAGGACTGCAAATTCAATTCAGTTTCCTTTGCCTAGGGCTTTAAGTTTAAAAGTTTTCAGCTTAATTCTGTTTTATATCATCTGCTTTTATTAGCCTTTACAAGAATTAAACAAGGACCTACGACCTCAAAATGTCTGCGGAGCAAGGCCAGTTTTTAAACCACTCAATTCTGTTGTAGCCTTTGTGATTCGATGCATCCTGTTTAGCACAGTGAATTGCACTGACTGAGGTCTGTCCATGAGGAATAACAGAGCTTGTAATAACCAGAACCGGCTGAAATGGTGGGAAGTGTGTGTGCATGTATGTGTGTGAGTGCATGCATACATTAATTTATGTATTTCTGTGTGTCTGTATTTGTGCCTGTCTGTCTGTCTGTGTGTGTGAATGAGTGAGTGAGTTAGTGTCTCTCTGTGAGTATGCACATATGTGTGTATGTGTTGTGTTTCTGTCTGTCTGAATGTGTATGTTTGTGTGTGTATGTGTATGTGTATGTCTGTCATTATGCAAGTGTGTGTCTATCTGTCAGTCTGTGTGTATGTGTATGTGACAGAGTGCTTCTTAAGCAGTGGACTTTTGGTGGACCAGGTGAGGCACTGCTCTTCAGCGTCTCTGTCGTATGCCGTGACACTCCTCCCTCACACACCCAACCCCCACATCCCAACACACGCACCGCCATCCCCAGTGAATGAAAACATATCGACCCACACGACCAAACAGCCTCCACAGCCAATATCCACCCCTGTCACTCAGGCTTCACCCTGTGACAGACGCTGGAGCAGGCAAGGGGGAAAAGAGGGGTTTGACGAGAATATGAGAGGCTTCGAGCGAGCGCCTGTTTGTGTGCTCATATGAGGGGGGGAGGGGGGCAGAATGCGTCTGACTCAATGGAGCTTCACATCTGACGTACGCCCCATGCCAAGCTTGCGTCTGTCAGATATTTAATAAGAATTTTGCAGATCAGACCGGCTTTCATAATATATAATTAATCAGGGGAATACGGTGTCACTTTCGATGGCCGCGGGTCCTCTGATCGGCTGATCGGCGTGGCAAGCGATCCCCTTCCTCTCAACGCAATCCGTTTGCCCTCCCTATGCTGTCGGCATACCATGTGTCCGTGTGTGTGAGTGTGTGAGTGTGTGAGTGTGTGAGTGTGTGAGTGTGTGAGTGTGTGAGTGTGTGTGTGAGTGTGTGAGTGTGTGTGTGTGTGTGTGAGTGTGTGAGTGTGTGAGTGTGTGAGTGTGTGAGTGTGTGTGTGTGTGTGTGTGTGTGAGTGTGTGAGTGTGTGTGTGTGAGTGTGAGTGTGAGTGTGTGTGTGTGAGTGTGTGTGTGTGTGTGTGAGTGTGTGAGTGTGTGTGTGTGTGTGTGTGTGAGTGTGAGTGAGTGTGTGTGTGTGTGTGAGTGTGAGTGTGTGTAAATCCAGTTAGTCGCCGAAGGCTGCAGTCTGTATTTTAAACTCGTGACAGTTGGACATTCGCGGTCTGGATGTTTGGTGGAGGTGGAGTCTCTGTGGATAAATGCTCGCGTGGACGCATAAATGTACGGTCGACATGCACCTCATTATCGGCAGATTTTTCTGACGGAGGAGATTTGTGGCTTTGGGTGTTTTATTAAACAGTATTTTCTCCCGTACAAGCAATCTTTTACGTGCTTTATTACCTCCATTGTAAATCTATCCGGTCGGTTTCAAACTTTTTTTAACTGCTGCCACATGGAACTCCAGCTTCCTCCTGAGGTGGTCCGGAGGAGGGTGTGCGGTCCGGAATTGGTCCGGAATTGGTCCGGAATTGGTCCGGACTCGGTCTCCGAATGTGGAGGTTGGGTCACGGCCTCGGTCTTCATTATTCCATGAGGTAGTGTTGGCGTAGCTGAACCAGAACACCAGTATATTATAAACTTATCCAGATGGATAATTCAGGTTGAGTGCCATCCTCGGGTGGTGCATGGACACCACCCCCACGGGAACCAGCGCCGCCTATTCCGAGTTGCAAAATAATATCTTCTTCCTCAAAGCCTGCTTCAGCCTGCTGTGACACCTTCGTAGGGTGGGTAGGCCTTGACTCAGGGGATTGAAGAGTGTCTTATAACTTACACCAACTGAAAAGGACGGAATCTACCCGCAGGTCATTATTTCTCAAAGAACTATAGAGCTGGTGCTGGCCACACTGTGGAAATTAATCTCTTATGTGAAGTTCCCGGATAATGGCTCTGCTTTCTCTTCCTTCTACAGTTGTTTTTTACTTTCTCTAATCTCGTAGAGAAGGTGCTGGCAATGTGTGTGTGTGTGTGTGTGTGCGGGGGGGTTGGTGGTAGCTGAATTGGAAAGCACAGGAGGCATACCTCAAATGAAAGCGGAAAAACAGAATTCCCTTCACTGAATTTTCTAATGACTTGAAAATATATGAACTGCATTGTCTTGCTTTATGAGGCTCTTTGGAGCATTTTATATGCGTTTTTATTCCTTTGTAATTGGGTAACGGCTTATTTCGAAAGCCTTATTGCTGTGCCTGTAGCTTTTGTGCTACGCCCCATTTCTATGCTAAGCACATGAAACGCGGTCGACGGCAGTCGAGCGGGATTGGGAGAGAATACCGAGAGAGCGGGAGAGAGGTCGGCCCTTCAGTGCAGAGCAGACTGAGCCTTCAGACCAGGTTAGGCAGTGTGTCAGCTGAAGGCTGCCCTTTGACCTTGGCGCCGCTCGGCTCTCTCACTCTGATTGGCTCCCCCCCCCCCCCCCCAACTAAATCATGTTTGCCTCTGAAAAACGAACCCCCCGCTCCGCCGACCTGTTTATTCCTCGACGTGACACTGAAACCGGGTCGTTCCGAACAGGAGACACGCAGGCATTAATATTGCAGATATTCACATGACTTTATTTGCCGTTCGGCGGGCTGTCTGGGAGGAGGGGTTGGTTTCGGCGGCCGGTTGATTGAGCACAGTACCCCGGGCTGGAGTGTCGATTCATCACCGGCACGTTATTTTTGCATAATGCGCCCGTCATTAGACAGCGGGACTCAGCAGGGGAAGGGCCCGCAGGCATACTCTCGGCAGGGCGGGGTGCTGGGGCCCCTGGAGGTTAGGGGAGTGGGGGGGGGGGGGGGGGGTGAGGCAGCAGTCATCAAGCAGCAAGTAGGTCACCTGATTGCAGCAGTAGAGTAGCCTTGGCCTCTTGATTCTGGCACATTCAATGCTTTGTGCTTTAAACCAAATTACTTTATACAGAGCTCTTCAATGGCCATGCATAACTGCAAAATTGTAGATTGTATATAACTCAATTCACTTCATTCAATTTTATATACTGTGTAGTGCTTTTTAACAAAGACTGTCACAAAGATGCTTTACAGAGTGTCAGGAGGACAAGGCCTGAGCCCCCAAATCCACATTAGGGAGAGAAACCCTCAGACAAAACCCTCACACCCTCAGATTGACTCATACAGAGAGTTTTTTCATTCTAGTACAAGACATATGGCCCCTATTCGTCTCATATCAATTATCATGCGTAGGAGAAATACCATGGCATTTTGTCTGCTGCCAAAGTTCCCAATCTCTCCACAGAAAAAAAAAAGAAGAAGATTTCTCTCCATGGTCGCTTGTTTTGTTGAAGACAAATGTTTCCTGTTGTTGGTTGTCCAAGGGAAACCTTTTTACATTTTATTTTCTTCGATTTTCATAGTCTGATATGATAAAACAAATTTAAGTCTCTTGTGGGCTAAAGAAAAATACATTAATGGCAAATAAATGGTAAAGTTTGGATAGTATATAGAGCTGAAAAACTCATTAAAGTTGTTGGCCGGGATACAAAATTGCCAAGCAGAATATCATTTGTGTCCATTCAGAAGGCTTCCAGCCCAGTCTAAAACTCAGACTTTGAAGATGAATTTCAATACCTGATTGAAGGCTCCCATGATGCCTTCATTATCATAGGCCCAATTCACTTAAGCTGACCAATCAAACGTCCCCAGTCTATCTGGCATGCATTGTTGGGGCTCCACTGGTATAGACGGCTCTCAGTATGCGATGTGATTCTACGTTTTGAAAAGATGAAGAAAAGGTGCCTGGGCTGTATTAGAAAGGTTCCTCTTCCTCATTATGTCCCGCTCACGGACACCGGAGCCCCACGGAGCTCTGGACTCTCGGCGCTTGGTTACCTAGCCAACCGCGGGCGAGGCGACCGTCGACGACTCGGTCCGCTCGCCGTCGAGAATTGAAACCTGGGCCAGCCGGGCCCTTTGTTCATCTCCGTCTCATTCAGACGAGCCCATTCATTTCCCCACTGTTTATTTTGTGTCTACACGCACACAGATGCACATTCTCTCTCTCTATCGCGCTCACACACGTATGGCTTTTAACAGAAGCTAACTGTCAGCCGGGCCACCTTGAAGCCCAATTATAGAACCTGTAACTCTTGTTCAAATCCTCATTACAGCCTAGATTAAAAGGCTGCGGAGGCAAAACAGACACAACGGAAGGGGTAGACTGGGAAGAAAGAGTGCCGGTTTCCAGGGACTTGAATAGGCTGAGCGTGTGAGGTGCGGGAGCCTGACACAGCGACCCCCCCCCCCCCCCCCTCCCAGCTGACCCCAAATTCAGGGACGCTCCACTTTTTTAATGAGGTGCCAGGAGTCTCTAATGAGGCGTGTATAGCACTCCCTCATTTCACCACCGCCACAAAGAGAGTCACAAACCCTCTCTCCCTCTCATTCTTTATCTCTTTCTCTCTGGATTTCTCTCACTTGCTCTCTTGCTGTCTCTCTCTCTCTTCCATCCTGTTCCTCTGTGCTAGAACATTCCTCCGCCTGACGGACCAACGAGACTGAATGGGGCCCATTGCTTCGGCCTAAAACCCCCATACCACCACCACTGAGTCCCCATCATTCACCCTACTCCTCCCCTGCCCCCTTGCCCGCTCCGTGGTATCTCCCCCAAGTATTTGCCTCTAATTAGCCGGCCGTGCCATTGTGCGTTGAGGGGGACAATGAGCAGAACGGGCCAGGAGAAAGGGGACAGGGGGGAACAAAGCCCTCAATGGCTTCAGCAGATGGCTGAGGCTCCTGCAATTTGCCCCGCTGTCACCACTGTTGGCACAACACAAAGGGAAGGCCAGTCCGGGGACGGCCGGGGGGAGAACTGCAGTCCTGCCAGGGCGAGAGGACCGCCCGTCAGCCCCTGGGAAAGGAGCAGGTTCTCTAGCGCCCCCAGTGGCAGACTGCATATTGTCAGCTCTTTGCAGTTCAAAGTTATCACGACTTTTTCTAATGTGATGATGAACATCACTGTAATGTTGTCGATGCTTTATTTTCATACCACCTCAAAAACACAACGTGTTTCGCACTTTTTCTTAAGCCGTGTTTACGACCAAAAAAAATAACGGGAACACTTTCCACAAGCCAAAAAAAGTACAAAAATAAAATTAAAGTCAGTTGGCTAGCAGGCAAAACAGTTTCACCATGGAGAAAAAAGACACGATGTCAATCAAATTCTCATTTGAGCTTGTTTGTGTCATCCTCGGTGCCTTTCAGTGGAGGACATTCTCCGTACGTCTGCTGTCATGCAGGGAGATGCCGCCTACACTGGATGTAATTTCTGATAAAAGAGATTACAGTCCCACGTCCCTAACAGGCATCTGCCAAATCCTGTCAAGTGCCTTTGCAGTTGGGCAGAGCTAATAAAAGAAATATCCTGTTCTTTTACATTTAGATTATCGGCAGAGATTCAGCTAAATTCTCTTGATATTTTTGCGAAAAAAATAAACCCAAAGAGATCTCGGCAGTGTTAGTGTGTTTGCACATCTGGTTCCAAATATTAAACAGGAAGTGGCTTGCTTCAGTGTGCATATTTTTTTGTCAACAACCACTCTTGGTTTTCCTATCAGTTTTTTGCCATCAAAAACCTCACGTATATACCGCCTGGGCAGTGCTGCACTGAAAACATATATGCTTAGCTCTTCCGCCGATTCATAACAGTTCCAAATCATAGCAACCAGGCAGTTCATTTATGTAAGCACATTTTAACTGCTCTCCGAGTACTGTTCATATTTATCTGGTTTCACTGTGACTAATATGGAACTCATTTGCGGTTTGAGTATAAAAGAAATATTACAAAACCCTAACCATGGCTTCCTGCCCTTAACCTAAACCCAACCCTAATCCCTATGTAATTGCTCAAATCATGTAGTAATGTGTACTTATTTAGTACACGCTCATTATTTTACCGTGCGTTGCATTATATGCTTGGCAGATGACCTCCAAAGCAATTTATATACTACAGTAGGTTTTGTTTTTACTGTTCATCTATTTTTTCAGCTGAATTTCTTTTTAAGCAATTTTGGTTTAGCTCATTGGTCAGGGTTACGATAGTGACATCACGTCTGCTGAAAGAACCCACAATCCTCTGATGGCAAGCTTTGGGCTTTATTTCCTGCACCGCACGGGCACTGGTGTATGAATGATGGGAACGGTCTGATCTGCGCGCCATATGAACTGACCCATAATGCGGCTGGCACATTGTTTCATAAGCACATACAGGAAGGAAGTCCATCTCCATGTGGGTTTTAGCGGATTTAAAGCGCGGTTCTTACGGAGGGTAGAACAGACCCTTCGCCCTGGCGGACCACCTGACCGGCCTTCCTCTGCAGGCCGCGGGGGTCTCTGTGACGGGCAACGAGACCGGCACTGCGCCATGATCGCCGCAGATTATCGGTGCCCCCGCTGAGGGGGGCGGCCCGCAGACATGGCCTGCTTGAAAAGACGCTACTTCAGTATTCAAACACCATGGCTAGGACCAGGGGGCAGCCAGGGAGAGAGGGAGAGAGGGAGGGAGAGAAAGAGAGGGGAAAAAGAGCGTAATCCTCTTTTTGTATGTTTCTCTCATTCTCACACCCTCCCCCCATTTCTCTCTCTCTCACTCCCCCCTCTCTATCTCTCTGTCTTGCCCCCCTCTCTCTCACTCTCTGTCTTTCTCACTCCCCTCTCTCCCCTTCTCTCTCTTTCTCTCTCCCTCTCTCTCCCTCTCTCCCTCTCTCTCTCTCCTCTCTCCCTCTCTCCCTCTCTCTCTCCCTCCCTCTCCCTCTCCCCTCTATCTCCCTCTCTCCCTCACTCTCTCTCTCTCTCTCTCTCTCTCTCCCTCTCCCCTCTCCCTCTCTCTCTCCCCCCCGTGACTCATTTTGTTGGGGCGCTTGCTTGTTTGTCGGCCTCACAAAGGCGGAGAGACTGTTTCTTTCAGCGGAGGAATAAATCCTGGCGTCCTTCAAGCCGAGCCACTTTCTCATGGGCCCTTTGTGGGCCTGTCCGTGTAGCAGGGCGACTTCATGAGCACATCACAAGGGCTCCAGTGGCGAGGCCCCAACACTTTTTATCTAACCCCCAAAGTTTTGGCAGTTCCTAAATAACTTTCCGTGGCCCTTTCAGCTTAGCAACTTCTCTTTAACGCGCCAGTGTAACCCGACGGGTCCGCTGTGAACACAGGCCTTTGAAAGTCTTTCTCTGTCTATATTTACAAAGGCCACGTCTATTTCCTCTTTAATGTTGTCCTCTTTTGAAAGAAGACACTCTAGTGCTTTGTAAACGTGAGGATGCACTCTGCATGCATATGAAGCTGACTAGTTTTGACAGAATTGGTTAAGTTCTTAAATTTAGTTTTATTTTGTTAGTACTCAATAAACATATATTTTGTATAAGTTTACATTCAAAAATATGTTTGTAAAATAAGTCTGGATGGTAACTCTTAAATAATTTACATCATAACATCAGTATAGCAATATTACATTACAGAAATGAATAATGAAACATAGATAACGGGATTTTAACATGCAATATATTTATATTTGAGTATTTAGTCGACACAACATAGATTTCTTTTTTACATGCAATCTATTTGCACAACTGGATATTTAACGAATGGGATTCGGGTTTAGTGCCTTGCTCTAGAGTGGAATGGTAGAATCCCAACTGGGAATCACTTCCTGAACATCTGTGTTGTCACAACCTGCAAAAATATTCCAATTTAATGGTTGCGAGGTAACAGGTTGTTGTATAACTCTCGATTTAAACTACATGAAATGGTAACATCCTTCAGGAGGTTTTATAACCTTCAAGATGTGTTTTATAACTTTTATTTATATTTTAGAAATTATTGAAACCACAAAACGCTAAGCATTCCTTCAGATTTAGCGTGCGGCTTAGTCCCAGCCCATGTGCTCCCCACGCGGTGACCCCTGGCACTCTGGCAGCAGACACGGCGACCTCTGACCCCAGGTCACCAGTGAGTCAATGGCAGCACTGGCGAGCAGGGCCTGCAGTCAAATGGGCCGCGTGATTGTCCTAAACAGTCACACCAATGGACGAGCCCCCTCCCAGCGAACACTTTTGTGGTGAGAAGTGATAAAAAATTGGTGAAATGCAGTCTAATCTCTTGGTGAAAACCCGGCTATATTTGGTCGAAAAGTGAACGTTGTCTCAGCAACTAGGACATAACCAGGCTATATCTGGGTAAACCCTGAACTACAGTATCCTCCAGAGACCCCGTGTCCCGGGGACATTTAAATGTTGGCTTCACTGAGCTCTATACAGTATTTCCCTTAACATAAGGGACATTCAATTCAAATTAAATAAAATATATGTTTTTGTCATTCAAAAACGTCAAAAAAAGTAAAGTACTTAAACTTTTATTTCTTCAGGGTCTCTTCAGGAGGTTAAATTGGGGTTAACCCAGCCAATTGATATCAAAATGTCTCTCAACCTAGATTTCCGCCCCTCTGGACATCGAGACTGTGGCTTTTGCTCACTGGGCTTGGTTGCATCTTCAGTGCCCTCGCGTTCTGAGCTGCCCTGGTTCCACACAGGGAGGCAGGCGATGCCAACGGGCCAGGAGGCAAAGCTTCTCTTCGGCTGGCCTGAGCCTGGAGCCTGCCGTGCCTGGAGCTACTGGGTCTTCACCCCAGTGACTGGCTCCGGAGGACTGAGAGACATTATTTCACACTACATTCCGGCTGGCAGATATGACTTAAGCCAGACGGTTAAAGCAATGTCTCAGATTTGAACCGCACTCCTTCTGATTTGCCTGCCCGGGGTCCGATCCTCCGTGGACTATTGACTTACTGTATTGAAAACAACGGAGGACTTGTTTTTGCAAACCGCATTCGTGTCAGTTGGTCAGCGATAGGCTGGCGATGCGGTAGAAGGCTAGAGACAAAAATGTAAAGAGAAGAATGGGCACTGGTGAAAGAAGTTGACCTCTGTTTGAGCTGACACTGTGGAAAGGCCCGGTGGATTCGGCAGTGCTATGGAGCCCTGCTGGCCAGGCCAAATCTTTTGTTTCTGGCAAGTCGCCGCATCCCGTAGAGTGAGCCGGGCTCTGTGTGTGTCGGGCCTGACAGGCACCCTGGGCTTTTGTTTGTGTGTGTGTGTGTATTTGTGTGGGTGTGTGTGCCCATGTGTGCATGTGTGAGTCTGGGGTTATGTATGAGTGCGCATGTTAGCTTACATGAAAGCACGTACGTGTGTCAATCCTTTGAATTTGTTCATGTGTGCGTGCAGCTGTACGTATGTGGTCAAATGTGTGCCCATGTGGGAGTGTGTGTGTGTTATTTTGTGTGATTCTGATTTAATATAGTTGTCCTTGACATGGTGAAGAGTAGGTTTTGTGGGGAAAAAAGTCCTTTCAGAAAAGCGGTTTGGTACAATGACGCTGTGGGATATGTTCCGCACATGATGAGGGGATTTGGAGAAATAATGAGGATCCTCAGCACTTCAGCTCGAAGGGTTTCATATGGAGTCTAAATCCTCATTTACAGAGAATGGACACATCCTGTCTCTAATGCTAGCGGAGCTTAGTCCATTTTGACTCCGGTAATGTGAGCAGAACAAAATATCTCTTACCGTAGCCTCAAATGTTAAAACCAATCTGTCCAACAACTTTGCTATTGCGCCATCGAAGCCATTTTATAACAATGAAGTTGGGAGCATGTGCGGTCGCGGAGGGAGTTCTAGCCAAAGCCAGACTCCAAAATGGCCGTGATACAGTCAAGTATAAGTGTGGATAATACCAATAACCGCCCCCCCCCCCCCCCCCAGACCCCAATTCTTAGTGGCCCCTTCCTTCTCTCTCTCTCCCTCCCCGATAACAATGCTGGCATTAGCAGTGCCTCTCAGCCAATCCTCTGAAAACATCACACCCACTCTCTCCCCTCTGAGCGCTAAGCGTGTGCTGAGAGGGATAAAACCGGGAGACGAGAGTATCTGAAGAAAGACAGAATGTGTGAAAGGCCTCTGTCCACCGGGTGCCTGTTCCTCCGGTCGCCGAAGGCTATTTCCCCTCCGACGTTTCCTCCGTAATTGCTGCGAGAGAGGCTGCCATCTTTCTCAGTTCAGTTCGGCTCACGCGGGGTACGGCTTATTAGCCCGACTGCATGCTACAAGTGCCGCGAAAGCAAATCGGGTGTTAAAAAACACGCGTCTAGACGTCTCTCTGTATCGCTGTTTCTTCTTGTCCTTTCCCTCTCTTTTGCTCTCATTATTTTGCCCGCGTTAGGCGATGCCGGCGGGCGAGGGGGATTCCAGAAGTGTGGAAAATAGCATTTTGCATCTGCCCCCGTCGTCCCCACAAGGTGCAGCCGCGGGCCGATCGCCATTCGGTAGAAGAGCGTTGCCATGGGGGCCGAGGCCAGGGGCCAGGGGCCTCTGAACGAGTGCCCAGAATTTTTAACGAACACAAAAGGCGAACTGGCTGCCAGCCCCACGCATAGACTGGCACCACACTTCTGATTCCTCTCCATTCCCTCCTTTAACCTTCATATTATCTGTGGGGTCTATTGAGTGTTTGTCCAGTTATCCTTTTTTAGAAATCTTTGTATTAACTGTATTATTTTTCTAATTTGGTGGGTTTAAACAGTAAACATAAAATAAACATAATGCTATGTTTTCAAAAGGTGTAAAACTTTCACCTTAGACTCTAAAATGAGATCATCTCATGTCTTTCTTCATATTTATGGATAAAAGCCTAGTCATTTCGGAGACAATAAGAAGGTGACACACAAAGTGTCAATGTTTTTCTATAGCAGTAATTTTGCATCAGTTCAATTAGATTTGACCCCAAACCTAAAAGCGTCATAAAAGTCATAAAATCTTAACCAGTTATGGGGGTTAAGATGTCACTGTGCTGTTGTGCTGGTCTACACAGCTAAATGACTGTTAAATCAGCTCTTAATTGTCTACTTTTTGCTCAGATGTAGTGCTGTTTGTCTCTTGGTTCGCTGTGAACTCCGTTGGAGTGCCTGAGCGATGCGCTCGCCCCGGTGTGAAATGGTCTTAGTGCAACTGTGTGCACAATAACAGAGCGCATGGCACAGAAAGAGGGCCGTGTTCGATGGGGTTCAAAGCCCTGTGACCTGCCCGCCTACGGTCTGCTAACTGGCGGCTTATAAAGGATCAGCTGCTTGTTGCCGAGACCACCGGATTTTTCGACCATCGCCACCCCGCGCCGTCCGTCTGCGCTCATCCCCGAGACTCATCCCATCATGCACCAGTACCGCGCGGCGGCCGTCACCCGCCGCTTTAATCCCGCGCGCTAATCCGGCCGTGATGTGACTGAATTGTTTAATTTCTTTAATGTAGTTTTATATTGTTAGTACTCGCGTATGTTTTTCAATAAATACATATATTTTGTATAAGTTCACATTCAGAAATATGTTTGTAAACATCGTCGGGCGAGCCGCAGCCGGACAACGAGACGCGTCTTCTCCTTTTCCTTCGCCACGCCCCGGCAGAGCCCGCTGCGGTTACCCGCGGTTACAAATCCAAAGGCCAAATGAGATTACTGGTCGAGCCCTGTCACTGGAGAGCGCTCGGTGATTCGGGGCCGTGTCAGAGCGTGGCTACGGCGGGCCTTAATGTGATTAGGAGTGATATTTCCCTGACCCCGCAGTGGCAATGGGCTGTAAGTGCCACGCAATGTCCCATAACACCTTAATCTAGTGTGAAAGCAATTGCTTTACCGATCGATAGGTACCATGGCAAGGAACCAGCGTTATTATTTCTGCCCAACGTCCCCCCCCTCCCACACACACCCCGCTCAAGGTGGAATCAATTTATGGTTATTGATTTTTTTCGCGGCTGAAATACAAAGAGCGAGGCGGAGTGCGTTTGTATTTTTGGAATATGATTTATTTTGGAAGGGGCCCAGGAAACGGAATAGCGCTTGCAGCCTCGGAGACAGAGAGCCGGCCCGCAGCTTATTCCCCCGCCTGCCTCCATAAGTCTGCCCGGGGCGCGGCTGCCTGGCACTCTTCTGGGCGCAGGTATATTTGTCAAAACCCGGACCTGCATTTGTATGTGCATCAGCCGCGCATGCACGTCTTAAGATAGGAATAAATCTGAAATCGTGAAGTGCCGCGCAAACTGCTCGTATATCTGAGTTCTGGGTGTTTGCCTGCATATGTCGCTGGGAGATGTTTTGGGGGGAACTGGATTTTGTGCGTTTCTGATTCATTAGGGCACAGCCCTCCTGCTGTGTATGCCTTTGGCAGCTACTGCAGAGACCCACAGGATGAATACATTAAAGATACCGTTCCGTCATCAGTTCCAAATGCAGATCATGCTGTGCGAGTCTTTCTGTCTGTGTGTGTGTGTGTGTGTCTGTTTCTGTGTGTGTATGTGTTTCTGTGTGTGTCTCTGTGTTTCTTTGTGAATGTTTCCTAGGGTGTGTATGTCCGTGTTTGAGTGTTTCTGTGTGTTTCTGTGTTTGTGGTTTTCTGTGAGTGTGTGTGTGTGTGTCTGTCTGTTTCTGTGTGTGTATGTGTTTCTGTGTGTGTGTGTGTGTGTGTGTGTGTGGGTTTCTGTGCGTGTGTATGTTTGTGTGTGTCTGTTTCTGTGTTTCTCAGGGTGTGTATGTGCGTGTATGAGTGTTTCTGTGCGTGTGTGTGTGATTCTGTGGGTGTGTGTATCTGTGTGTTTCTGTGTGTGTGCACATGTACATGCATGCAGTGAGTGTGTGTGTGTGTGCCTGTGCGCGTGCCTGTGCTTGCGTGTGGTGGTGCTGCTTTCAGGCTAACTGCTAAGGTACCTAATTTTGAGCAATGTTTACAGGTACAATAGGTAATTTCAGACTTCTAATGGTCAAGAGAGGAATAGCAGCAACAAACTCCTTCAAACCACAACACTGATTAATCCCACCTCCTTTTCTGTAAACGCGCTGATGTTGAAACGCCATTGGCTGTGGCAATTAGAACCAATTTTCCACTAATGAGCTTGAATTATCGTACAGTTATACAATGTTTTGGTGCAGCGTCGGGCCATCGACTGTATATTTTGAAACCCGAATTTAAGGACTATAAGCACAGGCAGAGGGTGAGTCAACATGTCAGTGAGCCTTTTTCAATGATAGGAAGGGATTTACAATGGTCTTGTAACAATGTTTTAACACAAAAATCTTACCTATTGTGCCTTTAAGCAAGCACACAGTGGTCAGTATTTGATGAAAAACTGCTTGGCTGGACTGATTCAGTTACTCAGAATGTAAGTTTATCTATGAAGTGAGCCTTATGTTCACAGGGCTCAGCGTTGTGCTGATGGTGATTTGTCTTGGCTCATCAGGTCTGGAGTCCAGGAAACAGACACCAACGCTGCCTGAAATATACTAGACTCCTGGGCTTTTCCACACAATCTCCCACAATCTCTGCCATTTCAATTAAATGAATAAAATTATGACCACGGGAATAATAAAAAAGAATAATAAAAAAACACTTTGAATGCAAATGATGCAATTCATTTAGGGATTCCATCCCATGCATTATCACTGTAATAAAGAATTAAAAAATTTAGTTTCATTTTATTATCTTTAATATTTGGGTCATAGGATATCTATAAAACAATTTTAGTCAAATACAAATAGGTAATAATGAATAGGAAGGCAACAGACCATATACTTCAGAACAATGGCTGTTTTAGCTGTTAGCAGTTACATTTTCCGTGAAAATATTCATATAATATAATTTATTTCTGATATCTTGTGCAATCTTGTATCATGTATTTATGGACGATTATGGAGTTTGAAATTTTAGCATATGCTATAAAACATTGTACTGTGGCTTGATTCCTGGGTAAAATGGTTAGCTTTCAAGCAAAACAGGCCATACAATGTAGCGACCACATTGGCAAGGAGTTAGAAGAAAATTGGTAGCTAGAGCACTTAACATTAATTTTGAAATAATGCTGTGACAATGGGATATTGGCAAAAAGCTTGGTTCTCACTGTCAAAGTTCACTTGAATTCCAATATAGTGACAACAACACTTCTGAGTTGATGAATGCACATAAAGATGAAAATTTATTTTCAAAATGGAGTCATTGTACCGTTGCATTAAGTCATTGAAGTGTCCTAGCCAGTTTCTTAATCCCACTTCAAAACTGCAGGTAGTTGCATTTGAAAGAGAAAGTGTGGTCTCACTAATGTTAATAAGGCTGTGCATTGTTCCTTGTATTTCCACAAAACCACTGCTTCAACCTGCCTGCTTCTTGTTACCGTAGGCGGAGAAAAATGTAAGAAATTGAAATGATGCAAAGAAAACTCATTCAATCTCTTTGCTTTTACATTTGAGTTTATCAGTCCTGTTTTCGCACTGGAAGTGAGGTTCTCTTAATGGTTTCGCTGAAATGGCAAAGCACTACTTTTTACTCACAAACAAATGGGTGCGCACAGCCCACAAAGCCACCCACGCACACTTAATTAATTTGAACTCACTGAGACATAGCCAAGTCTTAAAGCTTAGTTCTCTGAGCTGTATTAAATCTCCTTTATTAATGACTGCGATGAGGTGGCTCTCAGTCAGACTTGCGCTCAGTGCCTTCTCTCTGTTCGCTGACTCTCTGTAGAGAAGGTGAAGGAAATCCAGCAGATGAGTGCCTGATCCCCTCCATCTGCTGGTCCATGGAGGTTGGCTCCTTCCTTCCCTTTCGTGTTTATTCCCTCCCATGGTCCCACTGGCTCCGGTATACTCCGGTCAGCAGTTTTAATCTCCCCCTTTTCCTGGCCCGGGTGCATGTCTACAGCACTGTATCATTCACAGAGCCCTTTATATTATCACCGCACTATGACCCACCCTCTAAAACTGGGAAATCCACGTAAACTCCCCATTGTTGTTTAGTATGTTCCTTGTAGCTATTAGTTGAGGAAATGGAAGAGAGTCACATAACCCATTCCCTGTTAATGATTTTCTGTACCCCCATCTCTTTGGTGTGGTGCAATAGAAAACCAGAAGGCTATGGATTCAAATCCCAGGCACAGAGTATTTCTGTTGTATCCTCAAGCAAGGTACTTTGCCTGGATTTCCTGAATAATTACGCAGCTGAAGGATTTGTGTTAGCCATCTGCGTAGAGTTGCACCAGATATTTTTGTAAGTTCTAGCTTAAGTTGGAAAATAAAGCTCACACTACAAGCTTGTTTCTAAATTTGTACCATGTGTCCTGATCACAAAACTTTGTTAGTGGGGAATAAGCGCTTCGTAAAGAAATCCACTGAACTATCTGATATGGAAAGGACATAACTGCTAGCTCCTATTGTACAACTTACAGCATCCAATATGCTGTCCAGTGCACAGCACCTCTCAAAACCCCATAGGCTATCATGAAGAAACTCCTTAAACTACATACAATCATATTTTCAGCCCAGCTGGACCCATAACTTTATTGGCGAGGACATGGTTCATAGTCTTCAACCAATTCATATAATATATTTTTGTTTAATAGTGCGCTAGTTGTAACTTAGTCGAGATTTACATTACAACAAGGCTTAGTTCTTACTTGTGCACAGCTGGTTCACCAGACCCCTGAGTTACACTACGTGTGTGTTGTCTCCCCGGGACTGAGGCACACCTGCTCATGATGCAGACGCTGTCAGGCACGTGCGGCTAATGTCCTCCGCGTTTAGCGTGACTCTGGAGCCCGACAGCGTGCGGGTTCCTGCCATGAGCGCAGGCAATGAGCCTTGCCGGAGGCCATGGTGAATTTACTCAGATAAACGCGCCGCCATCCCCGCGCCTGTCTCTCATCCCCCTCTCTTTCTCTCCACACTCTGCTCTGGTAGGCTGCTCCGCTTCAGAGGCATTGTGGGAATGGCTGGGGAGGCAATGGCACTACGCTCCAGTGAAATTGCTGCTGTTGCGTGCTTAATTACAGCACCACCTGTTTACGCTTTAAGTATAATCTCCGTAGTCCATATTTTCGTGTTAGGTGTTGTTATTTGTCCGGAATACTGTGACTCTTGTCTATATTCCGTCCACATTTGATCGGACATTTGATTCACCGTTGAATTCGAGAGGTTTTTAAGCAGCCAAATGTAGCCTAATCACCAAAATGAGTGAAAAAAAGTTGCTTTGACAAAAGTGACACTGGATGTAATTGAAAGTGACAAAGTCATTGCTGTTTGTTTTTCTTAACTGTTGCAAATAAGGTCATGAAGATTTGATTTCCCGATTTATAAATAAGGTCATGGTAATTTGATTTCCCGATTTACAAATAAGGTCGTGCCGATTTTACCTTCACGTTTAATTTAATTTGCCAGAGCTGTCGTACACGTGAAAGTTTTTTCACACTTCAATCTTATAGAACTTCTGAAGAAATAGTTTTCAAGGTCCACATTTCAGTGCTTCTTGTGCGGTTATGGGAGAGCTGCCATTGTGTGTAAGAAAGATGAAACTCAGTTATTGTCCAGATGAGAAAACAGACAGGAGAAAAGGAGGAGGTGTGGGTTTGGGTCGTCAGGCAGAATCTCTTTTGTTGTGGGGCAAAGCTGGAGCTAGTGACCAATGAAGAGGCTCCTTCGGAAAGGCTTGTATTGATTCACATACTTTTACGAAATGGGTTTATAACTCAAAAAATGACTGTGTAAAAAGAATATTGAAGGAAACAAGATAATTGTTTGTATCCCATTGTATATCAGCTTTGTTTAAGACATGGTGGCTTGTCTGATGAAATTGTGTGAGGCTACAGCATGGCAACTGTCCTTCTCCCTCCCTGAGTATTAAAAGTATAAAAAGCCTGTTTTTTTTTCACTATTTTGTAACTGGGCAAGGATATCTCAATATATAAAATATATATTTTTGTCATTTCCATTTGTCCATATTTCTCCCCATGGGCGGTCATGCTGCCTGCTGAACGCTGGCTGTGGTCAAGGCTTAGCCACTCTGGGAGCATTTTCACACACACGCAAAACCACACATGAACACACACATGCGTACACAACGCATAAATGCACACACACACACATAAGCACATACACATACGTATACATATAGAGTACTCGTGCACACAATGCCTGGTTCTGTTGTCAAAGTTTTTTTGTTTAGTTTACCTCATTTGTGGGGTTCAGGTCTGGTATTTGCATAATTTTCCTTTCCGTTTCCTCTGTAAGGCATCTTTACGACGCCGTCTGTGAAAAGCGCTCAGTGAATAAAATCGAATTAAATTGAATTGAGATGAATTAAAGCGTTCCTGTGGACGCATCTTCGTGTTTTGTTTGTATGAACTGTCAATGTGATGCAGCCAAACCAATTTGACCACTCATTTTACCTTAAATGGCTATTATGTTTTCCTAGTCAAACACACAAATACACTTACAGTGTACTCTAAATGTACTGTGTGTGCATATTCTAGCGAGTGTGAGTGTACACTTCCTGTAATTCTGGGTATATAGGTGGCTGTGACCCACGGGCATTAGAAAGGAGTCTCAGCTGCGTGCAGAGCTGTTTGACCCAGCACCCCGCTGTCTCCCAGGGCCAAGTGTGAGGCTGAATTTTGGGTACGAAGGAGGAAGGAGAGCTTACCAGCCCCCCCGCCACTCAAAAGGATGGTTCTGAAGGCCTCTGTTAGGTAGACCCCCACCTGCGGTAATTTGTCTGACATCCACTCAACCCCCCTCCCTACAGCTCTGTCACTTCCCCTGACATTAAACTGTCAGAGCCAGTGAACACGAGACTGCTCTCCATCCGTACATATGCTGCCTCCACCTTCCACCCTCTCCCTCCCCCCTCCCCTCTACCACAGCTGTTCTTATCACCGTGAGAGAGAGAGAGAGAGAGAGAGAGAGAGAGAGAGAGATGGGACGATGGAAAGAACGGGAGAGAATTTACATTTTGAAATTACCTTTATTGAGTGACCTTTCACACAAACCGCGTTTAATCAACGACCTTAACAAGAAAGGTGAAGCCTCGTATTTGGCATGAGAGAAAACTGTCGTCTCATAATTCCTTCTGAAAGAGAGGGGGAGAAGAAGGAGCGAAGTGTGCTGTGTGCTGAGCAGGAGAACAGCGGTGGGTAACGGAGAAAATAGGGGAGCGAGCGCCCTCCAAAACTGCCCCAGAAAAGAAAAAAACCTCATTAAAACGGGAACAGCATTTTCACATGATGCGAGCTACACTGCAAAGCGTAAAAACAGGGGCTGGGTGAGGGGGTGTTAGGGGGGGGTGCGCATTCTCTGGCCACCAGGAAAGGGTTCCTGAACGGAAAGCATAAAACAAAAATAGAGAGAAAAATACACAGACCCTTACGAAGGATTGTTAGCCGTAACACATCGGTCATCTGCAGTGCATGTTTTCGCCCCGTTATATAAGGCGTTTTTAGCTTTTGTACTCATTTGGAGCTCCTTGGATCATTCGCTCTGTGGGTTTCTTCAATTTAATTGATTACGGTGCCTTCTGGCCTCGTCTTGAAGAAGTATCTTTTTTTGCAATCTCTGGTTTTTCCGTTATATTCCAGTGGGGCTGCATCCAGGGACACTTATTTATTTTCTGCCTGTGCATCATTAGTCTGAAGGACAGGTATATGCTAGGCAGGAAAAATAAAAGCCTGCTCAAGCTGATATGCTGCTTTTGATTAATGACTGGACAGGAAACAGTCGTGGGTTATTCATTAATATCGGCACTGAGCTACTGTAGTCGGCCGGAAAAATAGAAGCAATGAGCTACAATATTGGAAGTACATCAATGAGTTGGGCAGCTGGGCTCTTTGTCTGATCCTGGGTTCCTCTTGCCTTCATTTGAACTGCGATACACGGCTTTATTTCGTTATTAATAGTTATGTAAGCACCCTACTTTTCCAGCATTTGATACATTTAGTTTTAAGTGAAACTGGGGGAGAAAGATTTGATTACCAGACTCTTTGGATGTTGTGCTTGGAGAGGAATGATGGGGAAGTAATGGGTTGACTGACCGCAGATAAAAGGAACTTCACAGAGTTTCCTGCCTCTCATTTCGGCCCGCCTCCTAACAATGCTCGGGCCTTCCTGTTAAGTGCAGAGCTGGAGCTGTGACAGGGCTAAAATAGAGGGGTGATTAATGTCCTCTGAGATTCAGGGGGGAACCTGGGTGAACGTCCCAACAATGAAGAGGCTTTTCTGAAGAGCCAGAAAGGCAGAAGATTGCAGAGCGATGACGGACGGGGGCTAAAGTTTGGCGGCCACGCCCGCCCGTCCTCCGCAGCTGTGTTTTCCGGGGGTCCGGCGGGGCATGGGGGATCAGAGGACGTGGAGGCGACAAATAGGCCGCGCCACAATGGGGCCTCGACGGAAGTCGCTTCCGCACAAAAGCGTCGGGCTCCGTGTTCCTGCCTTTATTTTCCGACGCCTTTGCTTTTCAGTCATGTGTCCCTGGGCTGTTTCGCTCTTTTTCCCCCCCCCCTCTTTTCGTTTGTTCCGTCTGTCAGTTTGCCTCCCCTTCATCCTGTGACGCGCAAGCCGGGTTTTGGAGTTCGTCAGGGTTTCGTGAGCTTTTAGTTGTGTTTAGGACTTATTTTTCGCGATGCGTATCCTGTGATGTTTCGATTTCGGTTCAAAGGAAATCTGGCGGAGCGCGCTGAATAGAGACTGTGAGATTTACTGGTGCCTGGAATAGAAGCAGTGAGGTGGATGCGATTCATTGAGACTGATTCACAGAAATATTAATACAATGAATGCTAGCAGAGAAAGGGGGCTGGTTGCTTCACGGTGACCATCTGTTCCCGTGTGAATGGTCAGTAAGCAGGTCAGTACGCATGGTTCCCCGGTGGAGGTTTGATCGCTGGAGCTCACAGATTGACTCACAAATCAGGCCTATGTTCGTCGCATCCAAAATCATTTGCCATCATATCAAATAAATTCTTTTGGAAGAACATCACATATTTTTACATGCCATGCTGATCCAAGATATCTGCCATACGCTCTCAGAAAAAAAGGTTGCTTGGCTTGTCTCCATAGAGGAACCCTTTTTAGTTCCTTTATGGCTCCCAGACCAAGAACCATTTTCCGCTTTTATCCCAATAGCCTACATATTTTTTTCAGTTGAATTTTGAAAATGATCTTCTACATATTTCAACGGCTGCCAGTATCCCGGGTAAGTACACTTGCCCTCCGTGACAGGCTGCTTGTGTAGCACGGTGATATACTGTCAGCGAAGGGTATTTCCTCATGAGTGCTCAGGCGTTGGGCACGAGGTCCCGGGGTTCGGGATTTAGTGCTCCGCCCCATCATCCCCCCACTCTCTTTCATTTCGCTTCAATTTGCCGGCTGTCACAACCTGCCCACCGCCTCTTCTGTGCCCGCCATCGTGGCAGCGATATTTACCGCGCCGCCCGGAGCGCGCGGCCGTAAATCCGCTGCGTATCTGCCGTGGGACCGAACACGGTTTCCGCAGCCAATGAGGGCAAGCGCTCTATCTCGCTGAACATGCTCGAGTTTCCCTGAGAGAGGAGAGAGGGACAGAGAGAGAGAGAGGGATAGGGGGAGAGAGAGAGAGGGACAGAGGGAGAGGGGGACAGGGGGAGAGAGAGAGAGAGGGACAGAGAGAGAGAGAGAGACAGAGAGAAGGACAGAGAGAGGGAAAGAGAGTAAGAAAAGGAAGGAGTGAGAGAAAGAATGAGGGGAAAGGGAGAGAGCAAGGGGAAGAGGGAAAGGGAGACAGTGAGAGAGGGAGAGAGAAGAGAGAGATTGAGAGAGAGATTGAGAGAGAGAGAAAGAGAACATTACAATTGTAGAATTAATGTTATTATACACATCAACCACATCAACATCACATCAACCATTCGCGGTTAATCAACAAAAAAGCGAGAGGTCATATTACGCATTGATGAAACCAGCCGCCTCAGGATGCCCCGGTTGGAGAGCGAGACGCTCGACCTTTGCCCTCGCTGGGCCAGAGGTCGATGGACGTCTCTCGCCGCCGGGGAATGGCGTTGGGTTTGCCGTGGCGTGCCGCTGTTGGCTGAGGCTCTGGCAGCCTCTGATAGAAGCTAATATTGCCTCAGAGATAAAGTGCGCACTTCCAAGAGCACACAGAGATTAAACGCTCTCATCTTTCTTTGAGGAAATAAAAACGGAACGGAAGGAAGGATCCGCTCATTCCGCCTACAGGGTTCCCGCTTATTATCTGTTGACTTTAAGTCTGGGCAGAGAACATCTGTCGGATCGGGAGGCCGGGAGATGGGACCTTATAAAGCTTTGTGGCGGAATGGGACGCTTCCCTTCACTTTGATAGCAGTCGGAACATTTTCCAGTCGCCGTAATTGGTGTTCAAGGACACTCAGGCAAATTGTTGCTCCACTTCTTTTTTCATTCATTACGGAGAACATTTTCCTTTAGATTGAAAAAGAAACCTCGCGGGATGACGGATGGGCTCTCTCTGGCGCGTGGCGGTGCCATCGTCTGTTTTCCGGAGCGGAGAGGGTTCGACGCCTCCCACGGAAAAGGCGAGGGGGAGCTCGGGCGACGTGCCAGGGAGGCGCGGCGGAAAGCCCTGATCCCTCGTCGGGCGATTAACCGCAGGGCCGCGGAGGCTCCGGAACACGCCGTCTGCGTCTGCCGCTTCCTAAAGGCGCGGTTCAGCCGAGCACGACTACATTCATTAACAGGTTTAATGTGGGCGCATCGAGCATGTAATGCGAAAGAGCCGTTTAAATGGGACCAAAGCGAATCCTCAGAAGCGCACTCCCTCAGTCTGTGTCACTGTTTTTTCCTTGCTTCCTCTACTTCTTCTCGACCGTCATTTCTCCCAGCGAAAAGCTCTACCAAATACGGAATTCTTTCTCATTTCGTCGAACGGACTTTTGGCACAAAGCGCCGGGTCTCACAGATTAGATCAAGTGGACGCTGAGCGGTGGTCTGTTTGTTAAGGATTGATTGCATCGGCCGAGTGTGTACACGTGTCATTTGGCTTGAGCTCTCAATGTAGGCTATTGGCAATTGTTCGCTCCGCACTCCTGTAAATAAGAAGCTAATGTGTGAGGTTGAGTGAAGGCCCACAAACACTTCACAGATCATTAAACATAGGCTTCTGAGCGTGCGCCTGTGTGCAAATGGGTCGCGCGTTTGTTTGATTATTCCTCAAGCATATTCCGATTGTACGAGGATGGTGTTGTTTATGACCTAAATTCCTGGTCATCGGGGTTATTTAATGGGGTCCGGGGATGGTTTTTAAACCGCTGTAAACACGAGAAGTGTGTCGCAGTTGGGCCGCAGATGTGTGGTTCGCCCGTAACCTGCGAGATCTGAAATCCAAGCTGCTTCTGCGTACACACCCGCACACATACAGTATGTTCACTTACTGTACACGTTAGTAACATGCGCCCACACATTGCGGTTGCTCTGGCTGTCAAGAGGTTTTCATTGCATATTTTCCTGATGAAAATGTCAATGGCCATGAAGTGCCCTCCCCCTCAGTGTTAGCTGTAAACGTGTGTTCTCCCGCTGTGTTTTTGTCATGTATTGTACGGCGTGTTCCTGTGTATGTGTGCAGCTGTTTGTGTGTGTGTGTGTGAGTGTGTGTGTGTACATGAGTGCTCATAAGTGATCATCTTTCTTTTAATGGGGCACTCATCCACCATTTTGTCTCTCCCATCTCCCCTGATGTGGGCACCAGCTGGGCCATATTTGGCTTTGTGTGGGCGAGGGTGTGGCTCTGGGAGTGGCCCTTTACTTCTGTTAAAGACACCAGTTCCCCTGCCTCTAGCCTTGCAGCTCAGGACCTAACCGACTTCGTCAGAGAGACCACAAGGGCTCATGGCGTCAACAAGATTTCAACTGGCGGAGCCACGTTGCCATGGAATCGCTGGCCTGCCTTATCGCTGAACAGTCTCTTCCTAGCTCCTCAGAGCCCCTCCCCCCGGCTCCTCTTGCTGCAGCTGCCTCCTTGGACCCGGAAAAGCCCACAGTGCACAGAGCCGTAATGGAGGAGTCTCTAAGAGTTGGTCTGTAATGTCCCCAACAACCCCCCCCCCCCTCAAAGAACCTCCTTGCTCAGAGCAAAAACAGTCTGGAGGAGTAGTAAAACAGCCCGTGTTTTACGGCATAATAAACCAGCTACCGGTTGCAAAACTGTCGTTTTTTTCCCGCCACCCGATTGCATAAAAACTTTAATTAAAACCTAAAAAGAAGTTGATATAAAGGCGCAGGGCTTCAGTCCCCTCTTATTTTATTCAGGATCGGACATTACGAGCCCGGTTCTTCGCGTGAAAATGGTGCGGGGTGCCAAGGCCCCGCTCATTATTCCCGCTCTGTCTCTTATATACATGGCCGGAAGCACACTCTGCCGCTGCAGAGATTAATTTTAATTAGTGCTCATATCCACTGGACACCTAGCACATTTTCACTTTTATATGGAATGTATGATCAACTGGACTGATAACCTGAGACGGTTTTATTTAAAAGCCCTGTGCAATCAAATTTTTCTCAAGTTGGATGAGTTCATTAAAGCCCACAAGATAAAGTTGTTTACTTTTTCCTAATTCATGAACATGAATATGATTACCTTTCCTTTTGATGTAAAGTGTACCGTTTCTCAACAGGAGAGCTGATACAGCTGCATTCTGCATTTGGTATTCAATTCAGGATAATTTCTGATCACCGTGCGCACTCTACGGACAAATCCCTGATTGGTTAAAATGTAAAACACGAAGTTGTTTATTGGTCTCCGAAACTCCACTTCCAAACCTGCATGTTGCGGGGATTGAACAGAACAGAATGTTAAATGGTAAATGTTTGGCATTTATATAGCACCTTTATCCAAAGCACTGTACAATTGATGCTTCTCAGTCACCCATTCATACACACACCGACCAGCTCGTCAGGAGCATTTAGGGGTTAGGTGTCTTGCTCAGGGACACTTTGACACAGCCCGGGCGGGGTTTCGAACCGGCAACCCTCCGACTGCTAGACGACTGCTCTTACTGCCTGAGCCATGTCGCTTCTACTATAGGATAAAAACACTCGGCTGAATAAAATGGTTGTAATACTTATCTTAGGATTTCTTCTTTTATTGGTTTTATCTTATTTTTTGTTCTTTATGTATAACGTAACTTTGTACCTTCAAAGATTATGTATCAGCAATTCTAAAATTAGACCATTGCAGATTTTTCTTTTCACCTGTAGACCTTTGGCGGATGAACATGCACAGACACAATGATAAAAAGTAATACGAAGATTCACGCATTAAATCCCATTAAAGTCCCAGGGGAAGGGCAGCGCTAACTTATCTCGCTAGAATGTATTGTTTGAAAGTTTAGTTTATAAGTTTATTGGCTCATTTCCCAGACAAGGATTAAGCCTAGTCTTAGATTAAAAAACATTTCCCCACTGGAGATATCCACCAAAAAAAACAGTCTTGGACTAGACTTAATCCTTGTCTGGGAAACTAGTCCTATAAGTTTCATTAATCTTTTTGTTTTGTAATCTAAATTGTGAAAGTTCTATAATTCGGCTCTTGATCTACGTAGGTGTCCCAACCAGGAATCTATTTGAGCAACTTTAGCATTGTTACCCCATAGTGATATAGTAACCTCCAGGCACTGAGCCTGGGTAACGTAATCATTTTAGATACTGTATTCTAACCCTTTAGCGTACACAAAATACTCACAAATGTTATGCAGATTACTGGCAATATGGTTGTACCTCTTCGTTAGTAATGCGTTTCATTGAAAATCCTCGGAGATAATGTAGTGTTTTCAGAATTTACCGGCATCTTCCATTTCAGAGTTCAATTTCATGTATCTGTCTAATCCAGGTCTGACAGCGACTGTGATCTCCAGTATAAGAGCATTGCCTGGTGTTTGCTCAGGTTATCTGTGTCTGCTGTGTGATAGGAACAGGACTCCTTCAGATTCTCAGATATGAGGTGAAGTTCACATTTCCAGCTGTCACCAGAAGATGGCGTGGAGTTCTGCACGTGTTGTGTGCCATAGCGTGTTGCAGTCTATGTCTCACACGTGTTGTGTGTCATAGCGTGTTCTGTGTGCGGAAAGCCTCACATGTCTCATATACACAGCTCCTGTTCTACACATGGTGTGTGTGTATACGCCAAAAGATATCGATGATTTGTGCTTCCTCACACACTGCCTTTTGCCACATGACCTGGGTCTGTAACGGTAGCAGATAAACGTGTTTTATTATTTTGTCCTCCAGGATCGAGTTGTGCCCGGAGCCCGTTCTTACACTACAAAAACCAAAACATAAGATAATCTTAAGCATGTATTTTAGTCTTGGATTTGGATTTAAAACCTTATTTCTGTTACCTTTTTGTGAACTAAGACTAAACGATTGTCAACGAGGTGTGACAGTTTGACTCATTTAAAGATTTGCCAAGGAGGGACAATTTCACTTGACCACCAAAAAATCAACTTAAATCTAGCTAATATTTTCTACTTGAGAGGAAAAAATAAGATTTTAAGTCTCATTACAAGACTAAAACGCTTTATAAGACTGAATTTTTGGGGGACTATCTGTTAGAGTGGAAGTTATTTTGCGAGCAGGGCTGGTCTGTAATGGTCCCTTCTGCAGCAGGATTAATACCATACGTTCTGTCTGCCTTCATGCGTCGGTGCTTTGAAATGCTTCATTCAGCATCTGTAAATAGAAGTCCTACTGCATTTCCCTGCCATTTATTTGGAGAATGCTGTGCCCCAACCGCAATCCTGCTTTGAGTGTGTGGGAGGTGGGGGTCGGGGGATTTGGTACTGTTGGGGTATACATTCTGGACCTGGCAGACTACAACTCCTAACTGCCCCGGGGTCCAAAGCAAAGATTTATAATCAAGATTCCAGACTCAGTAACCATGAGCCAGGCCTTTTGTACATTAGGTGGTAAACTGGTGTGCTTAATTGCGATAAGTATTCATGGACCACAGGGAAGGGAATTGCTTGTTACCCACGTGGGCCTCGTTTAATGAGAACTGCCATTTTTAAATAGCGGATGCTGATTGAACGAGTTAAAGCACCTGCTGTTTTTGATTGATCGGTATTTGCGCATACATTATCTCAGTCTGGATCATGATTGTCACCAAATGTCATCAGGCTATGCGTGACCTTGATTCTGCCATTTTAATTAAAGCGTTAGGTGCGGTGGGGAAGGTGAGGTTGTGCGACTCTTGCGTACTGCAGCAGTGCTACTTCGCGTCCCTTGTGGCGACGGTAGCATTTAGCCGTAATCGCAGCAGTTGAAATGAGAGACTGAGAAGCACGGAGAACTTCTAACTACCATGTTCAATAGGCACTGTGGGATGTTCTGAGGAAGATGTTCTGTGGTTTAAATCGCAGTCATCACTTAGCATATGTATCTAATTAGCCGTTGGAATTAAGTTGCGGTTATTCAATGACGTTAAATTGAGACGGACAGAGCGTCTTAAATGGATTTCAAGGATAGTGATTATATTGCTGTCCCAAGCGTGCACATTTATGCTTTAAGTGTATAGCTGGTGCACCAAACCAAACATTTATTTCTTGGTTTCATTTTCTTTTAGAATTATCCTAGGTGCTTTGTTGCTTTGTCTCCATTTGATAACTCCAGGCTTTGGGGAATATACATATACTCGGGAGAAATGAAAAATAACTCCAATGTTTTGTTGATCGGAAGAACATCTCTACTTCACTTTCTAGCCTGGGAAGAATACAGACTACAACTTCTATGAATAAGAATCATCATGATTCTTTTTGGTCAAATAAATGCAGGTTGAAAACGTGAGAGGCTGTCTAAATTTATGGACCTTGTCCTGGAATGGCATACGGCTGTTAAATAGCCTGGGTGGCTGATTGTTAAGCATTAAAGCACATTGTATATCACAAACAGCTGGTCATCAATCCAGCCCTGTATTAAGTCAGCCAGCCTTGTGTTTCCTAAACTTGTAGAAGGCCTTTCCTTGTTTCAGAAATTTATGTGGCATACTGATGAGGCAGACAGTTGTTTGTGAGTCTGTTTAGGATGTGTGACATCACTTCCTGGAGTCCTAATGAGTGTAGCTTTAACTCCATGTGAGAAAATATCTTATTTGGCTAGCTGAGTAGAAGGACACTCCACTGAAAAGCAGGCTTACAGTGTTTACTAAGGACATTCTACCTTCCTGTTTGAGGGACCTGGGTTTTATACACCATGTTAAAATTGTATGTTTGGCAGTTGTGTTGTGGGGTTACTAACATTGCGTTCAAGTTCCATTCTGACCACAGCGGCAAGTCTGAAAAAGGGACATTGTCTCTTGTGGATCAGTGAACCTATAGCCCTCAGTTCAATCACAATGTATTTTTCATCACAGTGCAGAAAATGGAAGAACCAAACCCCGCATTCAGAAAAGTGGAGCTGTCTTTCCCCTTTGGTGAACAAAATAATGGTTCCGTTTCTGCATCGTTGACTAAACTCTTCTCATTGTTGTCTCCCACAGCGTGCCCCCCAGGGACTTTCAAATCCAACCAAGGGACTGGGCTGTGCCTGCAGTGTCCCTTCAACAGCAGGTCCACGGCGGAAGCTGCTGGAATCTGTGTCTGCCGCAATGGCTACTACCGCGGGGACATGGACCAGCCAGACGCCCCCTGCACCAGTGAGTGAACCGTGATTCACTTTCTCAATATATGCTATGGATAAACTGGCCCGGGGAGTTTGTGTCCGTTCATTATTGGGATGAAAATAGGTTTAACATACAGTACACATCTGGAGGACTTTCTATTAAGGTGAAGTAAAAATGTGCCAGTATGAAGGTGTACAACATAGCACTGTGGTCTTGATTTAATCAGATCAACTCACAATGAAATTAGTTATTTTTTCTATCACAAACAGTTAGGATAGTTTAACAATAATGTGTTTGTGAAGGGAAAAATTTTAATTTGCAAACAGTATATTCATCAAAGTTAAGGACAAATGCTTATTGAGTTCGGGTCAATGTCAACTAAACAATCAAGCACACTCCTCATTTGCATTTTTATCAAGGATAAACAAATTGCCGGTTATGTACAGAATAGTGGTATCCACACCGGAATAGCAAACGCTGGCCATAAGTACCCTTGGCGAGTTTAAACGCGAACAGTATCACGTTCTCCTGCTGTTTGACAACCGAGAAAATGGGCCTCAGCAAGGGGTTCTGGGAGTCTTGGGCAGCGTGTTCACTTACCTCCTCCTGTCCCTGCTCCACATTCAGGTAGTTCCCAGGAGGGACACGGAAGTGGAGTGTGGTATGTGGGTCACCTGGAAAGACAAGGCAACTTAGTTCCCCATTCATGAATAATATTACAGCGAAATGACAATTCTATGAATGGCGACAATTTCGGTTTCAGTTTGAGTTTATCTCAGTCAAGTAGGTGTCGCTTTATTGTCTTGCTTAGAAGCCTCACTTGTAAATCTGTGCTTCTCTCTGTAACCAGACTTCGACAACTTTTGTACATTAGGCCTATGTAGTTCATTTCCGCAGCTGTGGTGTTCCCACGCTACCTTTCTCAACAATACCAGAGCAGAATGCTATGCAGGCTTAATACCCTGCCTGCTGTCTGTAGCAGTACACAGCTGACAGTTAGCTGGTGTTGTGGAAAGTAGCCATATGCTGCCACCTGGCCTCAGCCCTGCCTGCTTGCAAAGATCTGTACTGTTAGCCTAGCCTCACTTGGGGGTCAATAAGACTAGGCCCCTCAGGGTCCAGGGGCTAGCAGTGGAGCTCTGACCCCCGTTATCCTCCCTGGCTCCTGGGGTGTGGCGGGCAGATCGGCTCAGCAGGGGCCAAGACAGGGCAGGCCTGAGGCTTCACACCCACACCTTCATACTCCTCACCTAACAAGATTAGGAGGATAGTGGTGCCTCTCTCTCTCTCTCTCTCTCTCTCTCTCTGTCTCTGTCTCTGTCTCTCTCTCTCTCAGGGTCAGTGGTTTTTCAGATTTTGGAGGGCTGTTGGGGGTGTTCTACAAGTCCTGCCAGCTTGCTGATCCTCGGATGAAGTTCACACAATGGGCTCATTGTGCAATTTGGGTTTGAGGGAGGTGGGGTGGGGAGGGATCTTGGCTCTGGGAAACTTCTTTCTTTCCAGAATCCAGCTTTCGCCACTCCTGCAGACTGCATTTTTATTGATTTTGCTAATTGTAGTATTTGAATCCGTTACCATAACAGTCATAGCAGCCGTTGTAGCTGTTGTATTAACAACATGGAGTCATACTATTGGGATTAATTGCAGCAGTGGAGGCTATAGTAGCTGTGATAGTACACAGGCAGGCTATTACAAATAGTGTGCTGCCTTTAAGTGTGATTAATCACTTTACCTTCTTGAATTCTTGCACATTCATCATTTTTTTTCAGCAACCGTGGAACTCAGATGGTGCACACACTGAAGGGAAAAGCCCTTGCTTTCAGTACCGGGGAATAGGACATTGTGATTAGATTGAATCTGGGACATAGCCATACTGTAACTGTTGTGTTTGAATTTCTAGTAGCAGTAGAAGATTCCATTTGCAATCCTGGCAGCACGCAGTACCAAAGTATCGTCTTACTGCTTATGTAAAACAAAAAGGTTGATCAAATCAGAAGTGATCTCCCCATCCCTTCAGATGCAGAATACATTACTGACAATGGAAAAGGGCTCACGGAATCGGTTTACTCCATTAATTAAATCTGACCAGAAACAGTTACAATTCTCCAATGGGCTTCTCATTTCCCCAAGTGACAATATACACGATTATATTAATGTATTTATTTATTCAGCTATTGTTGGAGAAATTGGTTCAAGGATGGCTTAGATCACTCGTTCCACTCACCCTCGGTCAAACGTATTAATATTCTTACAAAACAGTTTGTCATGTCAAGTGGCTGTAAAGTCTGCCTGACCAAGAGGCTAATGGATTGGAGTGCCAAACAGCCAGTGAGGGTGGCCCCTCTCCCTGCCCTCTAAAACTCTTTATTGTCCTTACTATGTGTGTGAGAGTAAGAGCGTGAGCTGAAACAAGCTAACAAATTTTTTCCAGGAAACGCATTAAACATGAAAAACGGAATTGCAGTGTTCCTCTCTTAATTGCTATGTATAGCCTAGAACTTTTTATTCAGCAGGAGAAAAACTCAAATCTTTTTAATACCCATATTAATAATGAATAATGGATAAAATTATTATAGCGTATTTAGTATTAAAGTTAAATAAACAGGAATAGATGGTGAAGCCATTAGCCTTCGTTTTTTGGATGGGGTTTTGCATGTTGTAGTCCTCGAGGGAGTCCAGTGGTTCCAGATTTTCTGCTGAAGTTGCGTGGCGTGCTGTCTGGACTTCTGATCGAGGTCCAAACCTCCTCAGATCAGACGCTGGGGAGGAAGGGTTTCTGCGGAAAGCGCTTGTAAACCGGCCTAAGCTGGTGTAATTGCCGTTCCCAGCCTAATCCCCCGGACCGCGCCGGCTGGTCTCCCGCTGACTGTTCCGTACTGCGTGTCCCCCTGTTTCAATTGACCCGGTTTCATCTTAGCCTCTGGTCCTGGCGCACAGCATATGTGCTGTCGCTAACATGTGTATGCCTTTGCGTGCATACAGATATACCTTGTGTGCGTGTTCGTTGGCGCGTGTGCGATTGTGCGTGCTTGTGTGTGCATGTTCGTGTATGAGCATGACAGACTGCCGCTGATGCACCTGCTCCCTGACGCGTTCGCCCGGACGGGAGAGAGAGACAAAGAAAGAGCGGCGTGTGAGTCGCTTTCTAAAGTGACTGAAATAAACCTGTGCACGAGTACGTTTTTAAAACACAGCGGAGCGAAGTGTTTCGCTGTTAAAAAATGGTGGCAGTAGCGGATCAGCTGGAAGGGCGAGAGAGTAGCCCGTGCGATGTCGTGATTGTTTATTTCGGTGCGTGGGTCGGGAGAGGAAGCGGCGGTATTGCCTTTTTGGCTGGGTGCCCGAGCTCACTTCTGGTTTAAGTTATTACAGCGCCGTTCGCACACTTCAAAACCGCCGCAGCTAGGGTCCCACTGCTACTTCATTATAAAGGTGACAACAGTAAAAAGATTAGCCTGGTACCGCGGAAATAGCGAAGAGATTATTCCTGTTGCCACAGCAATAATATGTTGTTGTGTGGTAAGCCTATCGCTGTTGTTTTTTTGTGATTTTTATTTTTTTATTTTTGCATGGAAATCTGTCACCAGAATTCCGGGATCAATGATGTAACTGTAACCGATGCAGGAAACTTGTAAATAAAATCAACATTCGCTTCTCCAACTAAATGAATGCCAGAGGACAGGCAGTGGGTAACGCGCTCGACAAATTAAATCCAATCGAAAATTAAAACAGCCAAGGGCAGTCCCTAATAGTCTGCAAATCACTCGCTAAGTGGCAGTCACATCTGATTTCTCAGGCTGCTGTTACATCCCCAGCCTGAGAAGCTGCTCACAACAGCCATGTTCCGGTCACCCTTTCACCTCTTAAATAATGTTTATTTTATGTATAACACATGTTCACACAGCGTAGCATAGTGTTGGTGTGTGTCGTGTGTGTGTGTGCGCGTGTGTTTGTGTGTATGTGTGTGTGTTGTGTGTGTGTCTGCTTATGTGTGTGCGCGCATCCATGTGTATGCATGTTCGTGCGTGTGTGCTTTCTTTGCTCTCGGTTCCTGGGAGAGCTGGTTCTTAGTGTGGCTGTGCTGCACCTCTTTAATCTCAGCTCCTCTGACCCATTTCTGCTGCACAGAGGCAGGGGAGAGTCCTCTTGACTGCTGCAAATTAATCAAGGAGAACTGTGCTGCGCTGAACAGTATTGTAGCTAGCGTGCTATGCAGTGCAGTGCAGTAGCCCGCTGTGCTATAGTGGCCGATCATGCACTGTGCTGCAATATAATTTGTACTCTGCTGCACTTTAATGCGCTTCACTGTAGCGACTTGCTATAATGTGCCTTGCCAATGTTTGTCAGGCATCTGTACTGGTGCCCAGGTCTATTTGTTGTATACAATCCTATCCAGAAATAGACTCCCTGCTATTTAACATACCATTTATCCATACAGCTGGATGTTTTACTGATTCTGGTGAGGTACGGTACCATACTGTATATCCCTCCTCAGTGGGTCGTTGGAGGCCACATTAGTGTTTGATCTTCAGTGAGCCTTTGATCTTCAGTGGGTGAGATGAGGAGACCAGTTGGAAGTGTACATTTTTATTCTGGTGTTTAAGCTGACCCACAGCTAATTTTATGTATTATGAGTGAAGTCGAACTAGCAATTTCCCCGCTGTGTCAGATTACAGTAACTATATGCAGTATGTGGAAAATACATATAAGATAAATAGAGGTAGGCTGTGAGATTTCCGCTTTTCTTTATACTTTCTGGGAGCTAATGCCTTCATAAGCACTGCTAAAGCCTTCATGAAAATGTATGTCAATTGACATGAACGTGGCAGCACACTGGTATGTATTTATTATGCCGCCATCTAGCCCTCAAACAATTTGTCGGCATTTACAGTGTCACTGTGACAAGGCTGATTGATGTTGAGTCATGAGGTGACCACTTTTCGACCTATAATTTATCCGTGCTTTGTACTCATACAATTACCAATGTCAAAAACATTCATTTGTGCCCCGTTAATCAACATCATATCAGACCCCATGCCTGACGTTTATGTCTAACCAACGTCAAAATATTTGGTGGGCTACAATGACATTCTGCATCAACAACCTTGCCATTCTGCATTGTGGATCATAGAAAGCATCGCATACAGAGGAAAAAACGATCTGCTTCGTGCCCAGTTTCTTCAGAGCAGTAATTATGCAACAGTAAATAACAACATTTTTGTAATTTCTCTCTCTGCCTGTCCTCCAGCGGTTTGTCGTTTTTGGCTCTTGTCCATCACTGACTCGCTGTGAGTGCCCAGGAGGCATTGCACTGGGAGCTGTTGCGCTAGCAGCCGATTAGCGCGTGTATTGTGAGCGAGGTCCCGGCTCAACGCCGCGGTTCTCGCTCGCTCCCTGTTGGTTTTCTCTTTTTTTTTTTTTTTTTTTTTTTTTAGTTTAGTTTTCTGTTATGCCGCCAGGCCTGGTGTTCCACAGCACTGTGCCTGAGCTACAGTCACTCGGTTTGCCCCGGCAGAACAATGATTAATTGTGCTGTCTCCGAATATCAGGGCCGCCCCTGCCCCCCTCTTACAGAACGTCTTGTCATCGCAGTAAGGGCTAAAAACCTTGAGGTCAGCCCTCCACCGGAAGCATACAGGCTTCAGGAAGTCGTTTTTAACATATTTAAACAATGCACAGCTAGAATCTTAAGAAACACAACCATGCTTGGTACGGGAATAAGGCTAGCACAAACTCGGGAGTGCGGAAATATTTTATTAGCTTTTCTCTCTTGCTGAAAGCCAAATCATCACTTGTGTATGATGTCCGGGCCTACAAACGCTGAACCACACATGGTTCTGTGTAATAATAGCAGCCTGCGACTTACGCAAAGCGTATTTTCACAGCAGCTGAACTTACAAAGATTAGGTTGGCAAAATGTGTTTTAATAACTGTACGTATGGTACAGCTAAGATTTAGTTCACCGTTTCTCTCAGCACAACTCATGAAATTGCTCATTTTAAGGGGGTGTTAGCTGTCAGCTGTCGTGGAATTTAAACCAGACAAGCCAAAGAGCCTGCATTTCGTTTGCTCCAAGTGCATATGGCCTCGTTTTAGGAATCAGTCATTGGTATTATTCCATTCTTAGTTGACCTACCTTTCTAAATAAAAGTATGATAAAAATAAAAAAGTTAGTACTCTGACAGTACCCGGGGAGTATATACAAATGGTGATGTACTGTAGAAGCATTGACGACAGATCTGGGTCAAATACCTAATTGTTTTGGATTCAAACACATTTTTGTGCTTGATTGAGCTTGCCTGATGCAATTGAGCCAAACAAGAGGACCAGAAAGCGGGGTTTGTTCTTTTTGAAAGTAGTTCATATGTTCCAATACCCCGGAGAAGTTTACCCTGCTGAACAGAACAGCTCAAGCTATGTTTTGAAACTGCTGATAGCTGGTTGACTAGCTACCAGCTCAGTCAAGATACCAGCACTTGCTGGTTGACCAGCTCATACCCAGCTAGACCAGTTTCATGACCAGGTTGGCCATGCTGGTTGACCAGTTCATACCCAGATTGACCAGCTTGAAAATTGAGCTGGTCATAAACTGGTCTAACTGGTTATGAGCTGGTCAACCAGCATGGCCAACCTGGGATTCTACACCAGGGCAGTAAAGAGTAGAAAAGTATTTGTATCAAAAGCTGTTGTATTTGACCCAGGTCTGATTGAGGATCTGTTAAAACGACTCACCCTCTCATCCTCTCTGTGGGTGCGGTTGCAGGCGTGCCCTCTGGCCCGCGGAATGTCCTCTCCATCGTGAACGAGACCTCCGTCATCCTGGAGTGGCACCCGCCCCGGGAGACGGGCGGGCGGGACGATGTGGTCTACAACATCATCTGCAAGAAGTGCCGCGCCGACCGCAGGTCCTGCTCCCACTGCGACGACAACGTGGAGTTCGTCCCTCGACAGCTGGGCCTCACCGAGACCCGCGTCTTCATCAGCAACCTGTGGGCCCACACCGTCTACACCTTCGAGATCCAGGCCGTCAACGGGGTCTCCAACAAGAGCCCCTACCCCGCCCAGCACGTGTCGATTGACATTACCACCAACCAAGCCGGTCAGTACCCCTCCCTCCCTTAATCCACCTCTGTTACCGCCATTGTCCAATCTCTACTCAGATAAGATGAGATAAGATGTACTTTATTGTACCCCATGGGGTAATTAGTCCTCCCCATCCTAGTTACTTAGGAGCAATGTGCAGCCACAGTGCAGCACCTGGGGACCAACTTCAGTTCTGAGGCCAGTGCCTTGGTCAAGGGCAACGGCAGGAGCACACACTAATCTGACACTTAGTAGCTTTATCATTGCCGCCACCCACTCATTACCAATGACCAATCCGCTGTCTCTGCCCCTGCGTAAAGATTAAAATAGAATCTTGATGCCATTTTTCGGTGTCACAACTTAGTTTAGAGGGGTTGGAACTCTTCAAGTTGGAGAGTTTTGAATTTTCAAAGTTGGTGAATAAGAAAATTGAATTTTTCTTCTCCCATCTGTTAAATGAAGTCAGTTTTTTTTACCTGACAGTGCCGGAGATTCTGCTTCTTTCATCAAAAGAACCTGAGAGGTGTGTCATGCTGCGATCACTTGCTTCCTCTTCGAATGCTGCTTCTCTCTTTCACATTGCTGTGTGGGCTGATTAAGTGTTTACAGATCACAGAGCCTTTGAAGAAAAACGATCAAAAAGCAGTTTATTTGTAGTCTGAAGGGAGACTGTCTTGAAAGTGTAGCATTTAGGTTTAACCTGGAAAAGTTTCTTCAACAGAGCAGAATATGCTTCTGTTTATATTGGCTACTTATTGGCAGTTCATGGCTAGAACATTCTTCCATCCTCCAGTATGCACTCAGTGAGCACTTTATTAGATATTTATTACACTTATTTTTTAGACTTATTGGTCTTCTGCTGCTGTAGCCTATCCACTTAAGAGGTTTGACACGTTGTGTGTTCAGAGAGCCCTTTTGCATACCACTGTTCAAATATGTGGTTATTTGCAGTACTGTCACCTTCTTGCTTCGACCTGTCTGGCCCTTCTCCTCTGACCTGTCTCATTAACGAGGCCTTTTTGCCTGCAGAACTACTGCTCACTGGATGTTTTTTGTTTTTCACACTGTGTGTGAAAATCAGCAATTTCTGCAAAACCACCCTCTCTGGCACCAACAATCATTCCACGGTCAAAGTCACTTAGATCTCATTTCTTCCCCATTCTGATATTTGGTCTGAAAAACAGCATGTTGACCATGTCTGCATGCTTTTATGCATTTAGTTGCTGCCACATGATTGGCTGATTAAATATTTGCATTAGCAAGCTGATGTACAGGTCTACCTAATAGTGCTCAGTGAGTTTATGATGCTATTCTAATAAACATTTTGTTTCTTGACATCCAAGGCAATTGTATGGCTCCTCTTGTAACTTCTTGGATCAGTACATGCAGAAATTAGAACTGTGCAGTTAATGTTTTATTCATTTCTGACAAAAAGGTTTTAGTGATCACCAGTTGGAAATTGTAGAGTGTTCATGTACAAAGTTAATTTGAATCCAGTCGGGATCTGATGTACTCCTTTCAGAGTAAAATGTGCTCTATCAGAATCCATTTAACACAGAATATTTTACTGTCTGAACAATTTTGAGTGATTGACAAAAGCCAAAACGTGCATTAATAAAGAAACTGCAGGTATCTTTTTATATTTAAAGTGGCACGAGAACATGAACGATTTCCTTCCTTTCAACTAAAGCACCTAACCTCTTGAAATGTCACTGGGTTCAAACTTTTAACTTCCCAGTTGTGAGAGTAGCGTTGCTTCAAAGAGAAAACTCAGAGAGAGGACTAACCATGGCACTCGACATATTTCTATTTCTATTTCTATTTCTGTGGCATATGAATGCAACACATATTTTTATATTTATTCTCGATATGAAGAGAATTGTTGAGAAGTGCATGAATGTTAAACAACGCTTTGTTGAGGTGTTGGCCAGTCGGGCTAGTATTCTCCCTCAGGGTGAAGGTGAACAGCCCTCTACTGTAGAAGAGATTAAAGTGGAGCCTCAGAGTTCTTGGAGATCAGTCTCTGAGAATTTTGTACTCTGTGAGGTGTGGTCAAGTGTGCATCGTAAAACACAGCAGAATACTCATCTGGCAAAATAACTCTAAATAACGGTTTCACTCCAGCAGGCTTTCAGGAAACGTAAATATAATTACCAGCTGAGTTGAAAAAGCATTCAGAACACAGTTGAAACACAACAAAGACTGTTGTATTATAATTCTTTGAAAAAGAAACAATTCACTTCCAGGAACTAATTTTATATTGGCCATCCAGCTTGATGTAAATAACGGAGGAACATTGGCTATGCAGTGAGTTCATCCCAGAGAATAATCATTGAAGCTAATAGATTAGCCTGTGATGTATGACTGGGGGAACAGGAAGTTGGTTTCGTCATCCTGGGTTAATGGTTTGGCCTGTAATTGGGTGTTCTGCAGATGTTCTGTGTCATCCTGCGAGCTTCTGGCTTATTTCTCCAGTGCAGTGTAGAGGGAGGCATGGCAGGAGTATCTTTTGCGATTATCTATTGTGAGGAAAGTGATTTAATCTGCCTGTACAAGAGAACTGTATTATAATCTAAAATTGAAGGGGTATTTTTTATTATAATATACAGTTTACATTGTAAAATGTATAAATCATTACCACTTTCAGATGTTGCAGATATGTACTCTAGACTTGGTGCCCTCATTGAATATTTATGGAAGATATTCTACAATATAAGGACAATAAAATAATGCTTTAGAATATAGGGTATGTTTGAATCTATCCATGAAATTTCATACTAAACTTGAAAATTTTTGCACCTTTTGAATTTAACAACCTTATTGGCAGGTTGCCAGGAATACATTGATATATCCAACATTGATAGACATTTCAGGCATTGCAGGATGTGCTGTCACAGTGTGTCAAAATCAATCAATTGTTTGGGCTTTTAGTCTTATGTATTACCTGTATTTAACCCAGTGTAATCGTTATCTGATTTGATGAAACTAACTTTGCAGCCATTTGCATGTCATTTCAGCCGCTCTTAGAAGAAATCGATGTGTTGCTGGCTCGAGGGTTTGATTAAATGACCACTGGATGCTCAAACTATCGAATGAGCAAAAAGTTCAAGGTTTTCTTTTCTCTTTAAAAAGGTTTGAAGCGAACTTCTTGCATGTCTCTCCGTGGGAAAAGGTTTTACGGTGACATTAGCTGTACCGGGTGTCTTGGGAGCCGGTTACACCCGAGCAAACGAGCGCCGATGCCAACCCTCGATAAAAACCGATGGGGGAAATCTGCCAACTCGCAAGAACTATAGAGCGTGTCCTGCGCTGTGAGCCTGCGGTGAGCCCACGTCTGAAGAGAAGGACAAATCGCAGCGGTGGCTACAATAAGAGAACACAGTGCCGTGATGTGGCCACTAATCAGACGGGTGTCCGCTACTCCACTCACACTACTCCTGCCTGGCAGGTCTAGACCCCTAATTGGGGCTTACCCTTCTCTCCTCTCTCCTCTCTCATCCTGCTTCTATCCAGTCTGCCATCAGGAGGCTTTTCTGAACATCATTACTGTTATTGTATTGCATTTTAGATTACTGTACTATTTGGAACATCCCATTGTTATCCTGGCAAACTGTGCTCTAAGCCATTCTGGGACTGTTTTTTTTTTTTGGGTTTTTTTTTTCGAAACAGTTATGAACTTCCAGGAATTGGAAGATTTGTAAGAAAAGAGGGATGGCCGTAGGCAACATGGTCTTCATCAGAGACTCTCCGCAATCCCACAGCAGTGGCCTGTTTATCTGCTGCAGTACAGCCTTGTGAACAGAAGCAGAAGGGAGTGCTGACAAAGGCAGAACAAGGCCCGAGAAAGATAGTCACAAGTGAAAAAGTTACCGCTGGAAATAACCACCGCTCAAAATGAGGGAGGCCTGAAAATGGAGTCATTGCTGTAATTGGGGTCAGTGCTGAAAATCAGACGGTCAGTGTCGAAGAAATGAAATAGGAGTCAGTGATGTAAAGTAATGTGTTCTGTATGAGGAATGAGATCTGAAAATGACGTAGTTACACAGATTTCACTGTACTCAGCCAATCGCAGTCCTAATAGAAATAATATTTTGTCCCTCTGGCGGAATTCCATGACTTCCATTTTTACAGTTATGGAAAAATACAAATGTTTCTTTGATGGATTACCAAAAACCTTTGTGTAAATATAACATCTGTGAACTATGACTTTTTTTGTGACTTTGAAAATCATGTCAATGCTATACAGTCATATACTATGTGGCAGGTGCCCCGTTATCTTACGAGGATTGTGTCATCATCGTAAAATACGCTGGCAGCTACTTACGCTCAATTACAGAGTCTGGAAGTGCTTTTGCTGAAAGTTCAGGTTGACATCACCCCACTTTCTCTTACGCTTACATGAAAAAAGACTTAATAACCTCCACTTACCCTGTGATGTGAAGGAGGTAGACGTACTAGAGGAGGATAGGTGTGGCACGGAACCGTGCTCAAGAAAAGATGCCTCTTGGGATTCTAGAGTAGCTACTTTGCTCTAAATGCCACGCTCCAACACCCGGTGAGTGATTGTTCAGCTTCGTGTTGTCCTGTGAAAGATTTCAAATGAGAGCCTGAGCTTCTCTGTTTTGTTGTTGCGCTCTGCAGTGGTGGATTGTGGGTAGTTGTTACAGTGATTTATTAGCTCTGAGTTTTAGAGTATTAGAGCTCCAATGCGAGATTGTGCTGTAGCCGTGACGTCTCTGGAGCAGCGCGCTCATGCGAATGAGTTTATATCCTGCTCTTGTGCCGTCTGGTGGGTGTTGGGTCAGATCTCATTACTGCGGGAGAGACGGTGGGCTGTCAGTGAGGTAGAGCTCGGGGGAGAGGTGAGGATTTGTTTGTTAGCGGGTCGCAGATGGAAGCCTCACACATTTACCAGGAGGCCTGCTGTCCTAAAGGGGTTCACCCAGAGACCGCTCTGAAAATGCAGAGGCTTAACAGCGCTCTGCTGGGGCTGCCCATGGATGTGTGTGCGTGCCTGGAGAGAGTTTAAAGTCATCTCTCACACGTCCTCTGTGTGAAAGCATCCCTGCCACATCCTCTCGTGGGTAGAGTCACCTCTAAACCAGCTCCACAGCCTTTTAAAAAACGTTTTTAAAAAGCTTGTTTTCAAAAAGCTTGTTTTCAGGGAAGTAGGGGAGTGACCAAGCAGTACAGCTGGAATGCTAGTTTTTATGCTATTTATTTGTATATTTATTGTGTATTATTGGACATAGTGTACTGCAATGATTGTTTCAGGAAATATTTTACATTAAAAAAAAATGTTTGCACAAAAGAAATGCTGTATATCAAATTGCTGTTGAACTTCAGCAGGAACTGAAACTTTTTACACTTGGATAAGATATTGCAGTGCATCTGGTCTGGCATAGTAGTGACATAAAAATATTCAAATGTGAAGAACAGTCTGTAAATAAAAATTTGACTGACTAATCAAAAATGAAAAACCTACTACCATCAAGGTTGTTTCAAACGTTACTACATGCCCATAAGGAGAAATACACATACATCATGCGCTAAACGATATATCCGTCATTTGCGCTGATAAAGTATCCATGTGTCTTTTACGATTTGTACCACTGTGGTTTATGGAAATGGTTTATACCCTGGGGGTTGTCATTTTGTCATCGTTCTCCTTCACGCCCTGAGTCTGAGTTTACTCTATGACCCATATACAGCAGTGTGCGTGAATAAAACATTTCCTCCGCAATGAGGGAGTGTGGGGAGTGCATCTGGCACCCACAGCCAGGCTCAACAAAATAAGTATAAAATACAAAACAGAATGTGCTGGACAGCTTGACTTTGATTAATGTTAAGCCAAGCAGCACCGAGAAAGGGCAGATAAAAGTAGAGCAGAGATTGGGCCGGTGGATAGGGGGGTGGCCGGTTGATGTCGTGGTTGTGCAGGCCTGCCTCCACCAATCACTGTCACCGCTGAGGATCCAGGACCGTGACTGGACGCTGCAGCTGTCCTGTGTCGGGCCGGCTCTGTTGACCCGAGTCACTCAGTCCTGAGCCTGACGCCATGTCTGCACTGGCTCCCCAGCGCAGGGGACAGGGTGCTGAGTCATTCTCTGGCCAGAAGGCAGGAGTGTGCTCTGTCATTGATCCAATGAGGTAGCAGCATTCAGATACCTCTGTGTGTGTGTGTGTGTGTGTGTGCGCGCGCCGTGTGTGTGTGCATACACACATGAAGACACACACACATTTTAATACTTTATTTAAGTCCATATTTTCAAAAACATTATAAGGGCCCAAATATATTTCAGTTGCATTCTGATTTCCTTCACTTGAGTAGCATAAAGTATACCAGTAGGATCTATATGCAGAATAAAGATTTACACACACACGCACACACACTCACACATGCAGACGCACACATACACAAACACTTGCACACTCACACAAGCACACATACACACACACACACACACACACACACACACACACACACACATACACACACTCACGAATGCACACACACACTCTCACACACACACGCACACTCACACACTCATGCACACACACATACACACACATGCACACTCACACACTCATGCACACACACTCGTATACATACACACACACACACGGACGCACACATACACACACTCATGCATGCACACACACATACACACACGCGCACACCTACACACTTACACACTTGGTCAGTTTCAGTTATAAGAAAGGTAAACGGCGTTCTGTTAGAGAGGGGGGTTTGTACGATTGTGCTTCACAGAAAGTCATCGGGCGAGGCCTCCACCGCCCTGCGCTCAAACACAAAATGCAGGCAAAGCAATTTAAACTCCCCTGACTGACCGAAACAGAGAGCTCTCGCCGTGTAATTGATAACACAGCTCAAAGGCGGTCGACGGAGCATGAGCGAGCCAAAGACTCGGGGAGAGAAAGGTTAGCCTTGCCCCCCCTCTCACTCCACCTCACCGGCCGAGAACCCACTCCACTGTCTCCCAACACTGGAAATCAGAGCAAACCAAACACAAAGTCAGCATTCAAATGGAATGACTGGGTGAGGTAATGGTTTTATAGCGCATCGTACTGCAGAGTGCCTGTTAGCATCGCATGTGCGATGATACCTTTCTGCTGGGGAGCGGGGAAGCTGTTGATGCTGACACGCTCCATTTTAGAGCACAGAACCGGCATGGACAGCAAGCTGTCATAAGCATCACACCTGTTATAACCAGCCTCCATCCATAATTGCCCTTTTATGGATTAATAAAGTTGTCTTGACTTGACTTGACCACAGCACATCATGTGTTATGATAAATGATATAAGTGTGATGATGCATGCAGAATAACTTCGGCCGGTTCAGTCCCTGGATACATAATGATATTTATAACTACATAGAGTGGACTCCAGAATTAATGGCACCCTTGATAAATATGCACAAAAAGTACTGTCAACTAAAAACTAATACCGTTACACTCTATTTCTCCAACTTATGTAAAGTAGTGTGCTTTGATAATGATTCAATGGAATCAAAGTCTTACATTTTTTCAAATAAATCAGTCATTGTGTTGCAGTCATTGTGTCATTGATCCTAAATAGTATTGGCACCTTTGGTTTTCAGAAATGATGAGATTACGGAATAAAAAACATTGTAACAAGAAAGTTAATGTATTGAAATTAAAGTGTATAGTTTTCCTTGTATATATGTTTGCGTATGCATAACATATACATGATTATATATATTGTGTATTACATGCAGCCTTTTTTATTCATTTTTATCAAGGGTACCATTAACTCAGGTGCCCACTGTACATAATGACAGTGTTTTAACATGTCATGTGAACTGATATACATTGTTGTGACTGGCTGCCAGTCATAGTTATGAAATGTTATGAAATGTCCATGACAGTATGGTGTAGGCTTCAAGTAAAGTGTTACTTAGGTTAAGCACATAATACTGAACATATTTCTGATGTCAACTGCCACTATTGCCATTCTCTTACTCACCAACATTAGCAAAGCTGACATGGTCTTGATTAACACTCTTGAAACCTGATTGTTTCAAGCCAATCCTTTGTCAATGCCACTCCGTTGCATGTCCTATGTACTGTTTTTGTGTCTCTCATGGATGCCCCAAATGTTTATATTGCGTATTTTCTTTTGAAAGGTAACCCGAGACTATAACAGCGCTGTATAATGTGTGATATCGTATTTGATTTGTAGGTGGGTGGATGACTGCCTTTTTATGCTATTTCATGTTTTCAATCAGTGTTAAAACGTAATGTCTCGATGTTATGTAAATTTTAACGAGCCGCATAAAAAATCTAAAAGAACTGTTCTTTTTTCTGCTCCTCTTTGTTGTCTGTACCCAGCTCCCTCGATGGTACCCATCATGCACCAGGTCAGCTCAACCATGAAAAGCATCACGTTGTCATGGCCACAGCCCGAGCAGCCCAACGGCATAATCCTGGACTACGAGCTGCGCTTCTATGAGAAGGTGACGCATGTGAAGCACCCAGGCCAGAGCTGCCTCTCACACAATGAATGTATTTAGTCCGCTCTGCACAATACTGAATTGCCCTTGCTTTTACTTTAAACGCCTGCAAAATTTGGAATATGGATGTAGGTTCTCGCTGTGGCTAACATTAAGTAGGTTGGTGATTTTTCGAGAAATCTTTTGACAAGGGAGAAAGCAAACTGAAAAATTTGTCACCAAGGACTGTATGTGCAGAATTATGACACTGTGTATAGAGTTTAATATCTTCTACCATACAGAATCTTTGATTTGCTGTCACCGGGGAAATTTGTAAAAAAAAAAAAAAAAATTTAAATCTTAACATGGGTGTAGACCTCCGTGTGTCTAAAGGCTAAGCTTTTCAGCGATGATGGGAGAGATATATCAGCTGCAAATGAAAACAGCCACTGGTGAAATATGCTTCTTCAGTCTCGGGTGTGTAATTAAGCCTGCAGGAAATCTCACGGTTTTAATTTAAAAGAGATGAAAAAGTGATTTGATTTGCTGTCAGTCCTGTCATAGTCAGGCGTGATTAAAATGATGATGCCTTCTCCTGGCCGACGCTCAGTCTGCCGTGGAGCTCATTGTTTCTGCATAATGCCCTGCAGTACTGCAGAGACGTCCGTAGGGGGGGGTAGAAGTGAGTGTGCAAGCACTCTTGGTTGATGTGAAGCTGCTACAGTGCCCTGCTCAAAAAACTGCTGAAGCTAGGTTTTGAAACAGCAGGTAGCTGGGTGACCAGTAGCTTGACATGGTATAGCTGGTTGACCAGTTCTACCAACTCAGACAAGCAACCAGTTGACCAGCTCATACCCAGCTAGACCACCTTTATGAGCAGCTTGGCCATGCTGGTTGATCACATCGTACCCAGCTAGACCCGCTTATGACCAGCTTGACCAGCCCAATTATCAAGCTGGCATAGCTGGATTTTACTCCAGGGTAAGCATGCTATGGTGCCCACGTGGGCCGTTCGGTAAGGGCGTTTTGGGCCGTTCGGTAAGGGCGTTTGCCAGGAGCACTCACTGGGCTCTGAGCTCTCGTGTCTGGACTGCGCTTTAAGTGGATCGTACCGGCTTCCAGTTCTCGCGGCTCGTTCACATGTTGGCCCACGTAGCCTGCAGACTGTAAAATGGCCGCTGGCTTCTAGGAGAATGCATTAGAGGACCACATTTGTTTCAGTGACGATGCTCTCGTGTTGGTATTAGTGGCGTAGTGAGTGGCGGCTCAAGGGACACAGGTGATGAATTGGGAAATGTTATTTTTATATTATATTTGGAATGTGAATATACCACTGGTATATTCTATGTAGATATATTGGATATTACCCTTGCTACCCTATTACCTGTTTCTTTCTCTGTCTAGATGCACTGGTGATCTGTTTGCCCAAACCCAGTCCCAGCTTTGACCATCTCAGATGGACTCTAGACATAGAATTATAGATATACTGTAGATATAGATTCATCAGATCAGTCAAACTTCTTCCTAAATCCTGTAAAGCATAGTTTCCACTTAATCCATTTTAGACACTTAAGACATTTTCTGAAATATTTATTGGACCAATAGAATGTTTGTCGATTATATTAATGGATGTGTGACTTTCATCATTGCTTTACAACGTGAAATGATAAAGAAACGTGTTATCTGACCTTGCCCTATCCACTAGGCCCACACAGGCCCACTTGCCATCATTAAAAACCCCAGACATCGACAGCGCAATGCGTGTAGCATGAAAAGACCCGTTTCATTCCAATTTCTGCTATTGAAATGTGAGTTGATTTTCATTCGCATCTGCTTTTATTAACTCGGTTTAGTGGTTTCGGCCAGCGAAAAAAGGTGGAGAGCGAGGGGTTGCTAGGATACCACCGCTTTCAGGCTCCCTCAGTCATTCTACTGGACTCACCCCAGAGGATTTAGGTGTGACCAGCGTCCGTCTCCTACCAATTAGATCTAATGATCTCACTCCGAGCCACACGGGGGCCGCGACCCCATAACCCGCCGCATCTCAAATCATCTTCCTGTTGATGAAATCAGGACCCGGCCACTGTTTACGGGCCAACCTGACCGATGCCTGATTGGCTCGCTTATCGCCCGGCCCGCAGGGAAGGAGACGGCCTAATCTCTGTTGTTTTGAAGTCGGGCTGCTCTCGGAGGACGCCGATCGGTGATGAAAAGCGCAAAACCCGTCGCCGGGTGCACTCTGGTTTCGGCCCAAACGAGGGAGCGTGAGAGGGCGCTGTCCTGAGGGGCCGCGGACGGCTTGAAGCCATGAAACGTCTCCGCCGCACGTGCTCAGTTCCACGGAGCCCCGGTCCCTGTGCTCCGGAACATTCTCTGAGACTCTTTGATGAGCCGAATACCTTCCGGCTTCCCGCCCCCATGAGAAACAGTTTAATTTCCCTAATCAGACACAATTATGTCAACAAAGCTGGAGGTTCTCCAGTACTCCTGGGTCCACACTCGTTCAGGGCTGGAATGTTCAAAAGTAGTTGTCCATCGTCTGTCGCAACAGCTAACTCTGTCTTCGTCTGTATCAATGCCCTCTTGGCCCAACTCTCTCACTGTCACAGTATGGTGAAGCAAGGCGCTGTCTGATTTGAAACTTTCATAAGAAGAATGTTCTCTATCTTCAGGAAATCAGGCGATTAGTACAAGTATATGCATGTTCGTCCACCCCTATGCATTATTGTGAATGAGTCATCAGCATAGATAGTGCTTATGCTTGATAAAGTATTGATAACAACTTGTTATTAAGTATTAATTACAGCTTAGTATTACTAACAACTTGTTATTAATACCTTAATACTATTATGCTGAGATATTTTGAGGGGCAGGTGCTCAAAATGAGAAAAGGGCACACCAACCTAAAAAACTGTTTTATGACAACATGACAACATTATGACTGAATATATTTTAGCAAAATGAATGAATGGATATTAATGACAGCAACACTTATAATGATCTAATCACTCGGGCGCGTGGGGCAAATGGGGCAAGTGCCTGGGCACCCTAAACCCCCTCCCTGCTCACGCCTGTGTATTAGTATCTACTATTACCGATGCAACTGCTAAACTGTTAAGTGGAGGTAGGTCTCATTCTCTGGTGTGTGTGTGTGTGTGTGTACATGGTCGTCTAGGGAAAGGCTGTGTTATATCACACACACACACCCCTGCACACACTCAGTCAGTCACACATTGTTCAAGAGGAGAGTATTTGCATGAAGGGTGAGCGTTCACAAGGTCAGTCCTCAGCAGTGAGGTTTTTACCTCAGTGGGAGGTGGGAGTAGACAGTGGGAGTGTGCTGGAGTTTCCCTCGTGGGCACCCCACTTATAATGCCCACAACTCCCCTCTCACCACGATATCCAATTATTCCAGAGATTTGTTTGTCATAACATGCTTCAGCGCACAGACCGTGAGCACCGCGTCGGCGTGAAGCCGAGTTTATGGAACTAATAACGTCCAGGGTCCTTTTGTGTTCGCCGTTCTGAACTTAGCCTGAACTCCGATGCGTGCACCATGCAAGACGGTCACAGCGATAAAAGATCTGTTTCAAATGATAGAAACCCTTTTTATGTCGTGCTGTAATATTGATTTGCTTAGCCGACACCTTCATCCAGACAGGTCTTCCACTTTACACATCAGTCATATTTACTGCTCGTCATCTTCTGATGTGATTGAGGGTCAAGTGCTGTGCTCAAGGCTAAAGTGGTGTCTCAGTTCCATTCAAACCTGCAACATTGTATAGTACCCTCCTGTTTGCAACTCGGCAGAGCTGCTCTCCGCTAGAGGCCCAAAGTCAACGTGGGCCCGGGTGCAGGAAGCATCAATGGACTCTTATCTCAACACTTTCTTGCCATTGCGTGATCTGTGGCAACAGTTCTAAGAATAACAGCATAGTATCAGCATAGATATCACAGGTTTTCAGGTTTTTCTGTGTATCATCAGCACACACTCTCACACACACACACACACACACATACACACACACACACACGCACGCACACAGTTTTCCGATCTACAGCAGGTTTGAGGAGACACAATGTATGATGCAATAATTTGTGTATCTACTCCCCACTTCATTTTTGTCTGGAACTTGTTTCTGGTGTGTGTGTGTGTGTGTGTGTGTGTGTGTGTGTGTGTGTGTGTGTGAGTGAGAGAGTGTGTGTGTGTGTGTTTACGTGAGTGTGTGTGTGTGTGTGTGTGTGCAATTAAGCATTATTATAGAGTTAAAAGCCATAAAATGCACTCCAAGTAACAGCTTCTTTAAAATGTGGTATAGCATGTATTATTTGAAATATAAATTAAATTATTAATTTATATTGTAATTTTCTCCCTCACACCCAAAAATGACAGATTGGTTCGATACTCAGTTTTGATTGAATTGAAATTCAGTTCATGAATTGAAAAATGTTCATAATATTTGAGGGTTGACAGAATCAAAATGGAGCTGACCACAATTCTGTATTTTAGTACATGTCTAATAATGTAAAATACAGTAAGAAAGCAGTGAGTGATTACTGTAATATTGATGTAATTTGTCATTCAGTTTGACATAGTAAATATGTATTTTTTTACTTTAATATATATTTGTTAAGGATGAATTTCCCATGTGTCTGGAAAAGGGAGCAAGAGAGAATTCGATACATGAGGGATGGAGGCAGAGAGCTAGAAGGAGATCGCTGGTGTTTTGTAAACATCACTTTGGCTTCCAGAGTTTCCTCTGTGCCAAGAGAGAGCTGTAACTCATTGTCTCAAGCCCCGCCCCCTCATTGAGTGCAGCCAATCAGCGATAAGCTGACTATAGGCTGGGGTCCATCCCCGACTGGCACATGGGAACCAGGTACAATACAGGTCACCCTCCCCCCTGACCCCACATTCCTCAATACTAAGCCCTGTAATTTGGGAAGCAGGCTGAAGCGAATGAAAGGTTTCAAGAAACAAGGTTGAGTCTCATTTATTTCCTTCCCCCTCAGGACGGGGTGGGGGGAAGTCGTGCCAAAGAAAAGGTCAAGGCTTCCATTAGCTCTGTGGCGGTTTTGTGCCTGGTCGCGACCGCGGGGCGGACTTAGAACAGTGTGCCAGTGTCTGTGGTCGGACTGCCCGCACTCAGCAGACAGGGAAAACAGCCCTTACAACCTCTCTCCATCCTCCTGTGGTTCCCACACTTAGAAGAGCGCTACAGTAGGACTCCCAGCGCCTGCAGTCATTTAGATCCGGAGCTGCACCACCGCGGCAAGGTCTTCATTAGTGTTTGTTTTAGTGTTGGCCTTTCTCCTCCACGGAAAACACTGTCTCTGGCCTCATTTCCATTACAACGTCACGGGAGATTTACCTCTGCACATAAAACAATCGCTTTCGCCGCTGTGTAAAAATATCCATCTGGACAGGGAGGTCCAAATTGCTTTTTGTGACCAAAAGTGATTTGAGCAAGACCAGTGCGTTCCTCATTAATCATTTTGCATGTGGAAATGGATGAAAGACTGTATGTTTAAGTTGTGTTTGTCCCCACTAACATATCATTAACATACCGTTTGTGTTGTAGAAGTGATGACTCTGACCTTGATGTTGTGGGGAGAGAGTGGAGTTGTAGTCATATGGTTCATGCTTCCATACAGATCCATACAGATCTTTATTTAGGACCTGGGTTTTCAACAGGGGGTCTGCTGACTCCTGGGGGTCCTTGAAGGTACTGTAGGGGGTCCCTGGCCAGACTTGATATGCAATGACTATGTAAAGATTTGGGAATTTGAAAAACACTTATGATGGGGGGTACCTGGGATGCCCTTGAGTCTGGGTAGGGGTTCTTGGATCAAAACGGGTTGAAAACCCTTGATGTTGCATGTCGCTGTGACTGTTTGTGGGGTTGTGAGAGATCCAACTGGAAGCTGGGGTGCTTTCAGGGGGTGCACAACTACCTCCTTTTGGTTCTTTGGTTCACCTTTGAACAACTTTTCCGCCCCATCAGATTTCCAAAAATCCTACTAAACGCAGGCAAGTGAGTCCAATAAAGAGAAGGGTAGAGGAGGATCTCGTAAGGGCGGTCAGTCTAACTTGACTCAGCAGAATGGAAATTTCTGGTCTCGGGCGTCATCATGGCTGCTGTGGAGAGACGTGCTGATGGGTTTGAGTGAGCGCTAGCAGAACTTGCCGGTCTCTTGGGGGAGTCGACGGCAGAAGGCCCTGACACGGGCGGTTATCAGGGGCCAGACAGAGACAGCGTCGATGGGAGGACAGATACCGGCGTACGGTACAGAGAATAAGCTGATTAGTCAGTGAAACGATTTGAAGGACGTTTGAAATCTTTTATTCAGTACATCATCACAATCTGAAAATGAGGACAGAACACAAAGACTTACCGTCCATTAACAATTCAGATGCTACCTTTCAAACGACTGTGTACTGCTATCAGCATTTTCATTCCAATTCCAGGCCATTTCTCCATCACACCCAGCAGATAAAACATTTCGTTCAGTCAAACGACTCAAAATTGGACAGTGGAGAAAGAAGATTTGAGCTCTCATGACCGTCGCCTGAAGGCTGTAAAATAGAATGTGCCCAAAAATGCTGCTTTTATTAGATCCACTGAGAGGCCATGTGATAGCGGTGGAGAGACAGTGAGTATTCTGTTTGTGCGTGTCTGATTCTCACGCCAGATCTGTCCAGCCCAATCAGGCTCATGGAGGAATATTCGCTATACTTTAGTCAGTGACCTACAGGGGGCACTCTTTCCCGGCGGTCACCTGCTAAGCGACAGCTTCCGCCCTCCCATGCCAACAGTACCCACCTGCCAGCGCCACGACCCCAAACTTACCGCGTCAATAGAGGCAGTCTGTTCCTGCTGGCACGGCCTCCCATTGGCCGGCTTCCATCGCCCCTCCCCTGCCAGCACCTTGTCACAGGAGAGTAAATTAAAGCAGGGCTCCTTTAAATCCCGTTTGACTGACAGCGTGAAAAGGTTAGCGCTCTTGGCCCTCCCTGGGCCCTCTGCAAAGCCAGGGAAGGAACCGGAGAGAGGTGCGCTAAGTAGCCACACACACACCGCCATCCTGCTGGTCTTGCATATTCACCGCCATCACTCTTAGGGCGCGGTCAGTTTTATAGCGTGGTGATTGTTACTGAGGTGCGTCTGTATTTCACACTGCCACTCTGCCAGACCTGGGTCAAATGCTGTTTTGGATTCAAATACTTGTCTACGCTTTACTGAGCTTGTCTGGCCTACTGGGACCTATGATATACTCGAATCAAAAAGTGCAAATCACGCCCTCTGGTCCTCTTGGTTGGCTCAGTCGAGCACAGAAAAGTATTTCAATCTAAAACAATTATGTATTTGACCCAGGTCTGGGCTCTACTGTAGGTAGTAATTCTGACCCCTCGAAACTATTTGTCGACCTGCATCACGGCTACAAGGCTGATCGATGTTGATACATGACACAACCACTTTTCTACCAATAATAGACTAGTTACGTGCTCATTGAATTACCTAAAACTTTCAATTCCACGCCACTAATCAATTTAACATCAATGTCTATCCGACATCAAAATGTTTGTGGATTATCTGTTCAGTATCTGTCAGTCTTAGTAGTACTAAAACTAGTCATCCACAACCCAAACCTCAGTGCCTATTGGCCCTGGTAACTTTGAGCAAGGAACTTTCATGAACAAAAATGATCTTTTTCAGTTTTTGTTGTTTTTGTATTTATACTGCCTATACAGTATACATGTACTCTTAAGTGACCAGCATAAAGGTTTGTTGATCCAAGTGAAGGATGAAATGCAGTATATTCTGATTACATTCAATCTTTCCTTTGTCTTTGCCATTTTGTGCGGTTTGGAGAAATCACACAAAGTGGGTTTTGTGTCATACTGCACATGTAAATAATAAGGTAGATCGAAAATATTTAAGTAATTGTCATTTGGTTTTTAACTGCACAGCAAAATATTCCATTTAAAATCAACTCTGATGGTGTGCTTTTAACTCTATTAGATTGTGTGTGGTTCCTGTTGGACTCACAATTTACAGTATATTGATTTAAGACTGTAAATTTATCTGTGTTATTGCCAAGCAGATACAGTGCAGATGTATAATTTGATATGGTAATTTTCAAAAATGCTTTTTCTTCTCTTTTCGTCTGCCTGAGCAAAAAACGTATTCAGTTTAATTCAGTGTGGCCCAAAATAGCTTCTTAATCCCCTTTGGCGTAATTTGCGAATGAAATTGCATAGCTCTTGCAGTAATGGGTTCAGCTATTTTTGGTTATTGATGTTATATTTTGATTGGAGTAGCCCTTGTATAAATAGGTTTTGATTTGTAATCTTCCCTGTTTGCTGTTGCTCCCAGGTCTCATTTGCGTCTCAGCGCATAAAAAATGTATGAAAACTGGTAGACAAATATCGAATAAATGGCACACTTGAGTTTCTGAAATCCTACAGTGGTGAAAGAGGTGTCGCCGTGACTACGCCTCATAATTCAAGCAGGCACGGACAGGACGTTAGGTTCATGTATCGCCAGCATTTAACATTTGTCTTTGTCACGGTGTCCAATACTTCCTAATGCAATTTATCCCTAATAGGCTATTACATGCAAACCAATTTTCCCATTAGCGTTGTCCTCAGCTGCTCATTGATAGGGAGGTTTATGAATGAGGAAATGAGATTTTAGGATTGTTTATTTCGGTGAGTTGGAGCACGTCAGGGCCAACGCTTCCTCCTGCTCTCCTCCCCTCTTCCCTCCTTCCCTCAGAGGAACATTTCCCTTTGTTATCAGCTTATTTCTGTCCACACACACACACACACAGCACCCATAAATATCTGTCAGTTTTGAGTCAGATCGCATTACCGGGGAAGATATAGGTAGACTGCAAAATACAGTTCTGACCAAGGAGTGGCATTCATAGCTGGCTATCACCCTGCGGCAGTGAGTTCGGCTGATGCCTGATTCTCTGGCTGTCATATTCCATCTCCGTCTAAGGTATTGATAGGGCTGAGCCTGTGCTTTTTGCAGTGACAGGCCTGAATGATTTCTGCTTCCCAGGATCCTCTGCTCTGGGCAGAAGCTCACCTTAATCAGCAGCATCTGGGCACGATTCGTTATGGCAGAGGTGGGCGAGAAATCCACCCAGCCCCAAAGGCTGGTTAAGCTTTTGAGGGACAAACGCACAGACACGCACAAACCCCCACACAGTCAGACCCAATAAATGCATACCAGCAAGGTATGCAAGGTCATATGTATAGAGACGTAGACATCCACAATTGTAAATGTGACTCTTGGTTGGATCTTTATATTACAGCATGAGTGCTTTGAAGAAGAGGAAAGCTTGAAATGCTGTGTGGGATTATTTATTTAAAGGACTACAATGTATACGTTGTATGTCACTCTGGATAAGAGTGTCTGCTAAATGCTTTGTAATGTAATGTATACAGGATGGAACATCAATATGAAATGCAATCGCTAAATATTAGCCATAATTGGTTTGCTTTTCGGTTTTTCATACCTGGCCTTTATGAGATACTGTGCAAATGCCAATACAGTAGGATGTTCTTCAGTCTCCGATGGGCTTCCAGCTATGCTTTACTTCAGAGTTAAAAACAAATGCATATATTCTCTTTAAACCTTTTAAAAATAATATATTTTTAAGAGTTCATTTAGATAATTGTTGACCTTCTAATCTGCGTTTGTGAGGAAAAATGAACGCTGGACTTTATTTAAGCTATTAAGCATAAAGCATTTACTCCATCACCTGTTTTCCCTAACAGATCTTAAAATGAACCCATTGCTATCAGCTTTTCGTTCTATCCGCTTATTGAATTCATGGGTCAGTGAGCGAGTAGGTGCACTTTCTCTGACATCCAATCTTATTAAAGGTTATTTTTTTCCGAATAGATAATTTAATTGACAAATAACGAGAAAACGAGTGTTTGAAAAAGGGTTTACAGTAATAACTCCAGAGAATTGCTCCCTTTATTTTAAAACAAACAAACTCTTGAAATAAACAAGTTTTTCATAATAATTAGCGCTTGCAGTGCTTCAGACACCAGAATCAAGAGAGGCAGCTATTCATTATCTCCTCAGCTAATTAGGTGTCTGCTGAAGTCCTGAAACAAACAGAAAATAAATGAGTGGGTAATTGTGACCATTTTCCGACGCCGTGGCTTCTCTCTTCTTCTTCTTTGTCTTCTTTCCTTTGCTTTTTATACTTAATTGGGTTGGATGTGATTGTTTTCTCCTCGGAGGTAAAGCGTGCGGTTCCAAGTTGTCTTTCGAGACCTGGGAATTATAAGGTTGTAACTGACATTTTTTGACAAAAATGATTGTGTCATAAATGTGTTGTTTATAGGGCAGTAAATATGTGTGTTAAGTTTTACGCAGAAATACAGTTTGAAAGTATGAAAAAATGCTACATTTAAAAGCTTGTATCTGCTTGGAGCCCATTCACTTTGGTGTCTTTGAAGCTCAATATCTCAGAACCACTCAGAATGCAGATGTAATCTTGGAATTATAAAGTTCTGTCTTGTCATTGGTAGAAAACAGGTGCAGGTTGCAAGACTTAGTGAATGGTGTGGTTATTAACATAACCAATGCGTAATATTGCCCTGATCAAAAATTCAGTACTTTCTAAGGATTGTGTACTTGTGTACTGTATTTGTGTTACTTAATTAGCAGTCTGCGTATATTCTTCGCTACATGTGGGGCACTGTACTGTGAACTTAAGCAGCACTCTTCTAGCCCGTTGTGTTGTATCCCGGCTGTAGCGCTCGTTTTGGTGTCTCACATTCAGGACCAGACTGAGTTCAACTCGTCCATGGTGAAGAGCCAGACCAACACAGCCCGCGTGGACGGCCTGAAGCCTGGCACTATGTACGTGATGCAGGTGCGAGCCCGGACCGTGGCCGGCTTCGGCAAGTACAGCGGCAAGATGTGCTTCCAGACCCTGACAGATGGTGAGTGTGCGTGCGGGGGCATGTCTGTGCGGGCATGGAAATAATACATCATTTATAATAGAGTTATTTACCTGACGCTTTTATCCAAAGCGACTTACAGTTGATTAGCCTGAGCAGGGGACAATCCCCCCAGGAGCAATGCAGGGTTGAGGGCCTTGCTCAAGGGCCCAACCGCTACACCGATCTTCCTGCGGCTAGACTTGAACTGTGGCTAGACTCCGGGTCCCAGTCATGTACCTTAGCCGCTAGGCTACAGGCTGCCCCGTTATGTGCATTTGTAGGTGTTGTACCTGTGTGTGCGCGCATATGTAGATACGTGTAGTTAGTGCACTTGATAGAACACGCTGATTGGAGTCCGCGTTAACTGAAGAGCTATCCCAGATTGCTTCAGCAGTGATTACTCATCGATGTATTTAATTATCAGCCGTGGGGCCTGGGATTGTCCTGGAAACATGGACACCTGCTCAGCCGGCAGGCTTCCTGTCAGCGCATGCAATGAGCTGCTCTGTCACACTCAGTCGCCTTCCTCCTAGTCCTCTCCCGGGTGCGCGGGGAGGGGCTGCAGTTAGCCGCGTCGCAAACGCGGCCCTCCGCCTCTCGAAGCCAACGCTCCGCTCCGCACAGGAGAATACCGTACGCCTCGCGTTTATTAAGCGGTGAAAGCCGAGCTCGTGGAGCGCTAGGCTGGGCCTTTGTTTACCTGCACATTACCATCCAACCTCATTTCTGTTTCCTCCTCCTGAGTCATCAACAGTCATCAAATGAAGCCGGCTCTTTTATGTCTGAAGTGCATCTGGTCTGGTTCTGCAAAAACACTACATGCACACGCACGCAGAGGCACGTACACACACAAAGCCATACTTTTTCAGGTTACTTTTTCATCTTCTGTGTAGACTTAGTATGCTCTTTCAGAAGCTATCAAATGGAAACTAAATGTAATTAACACAGAAAAATACACAATTCGTCAAACGAGCATTACATTACATTACATGTTATTTTGCTGAAGCTTTTAGCCAAAGCAACTTGCAGTTGATTAGACTAAGCAGGAGAAAAATCCTGCCTGGAGCAATGTTGGGTGAAGAGCCTTGCTACACCAGGGGTCGAATCACCGACCTTGCGGGTCCCACTCATGTACCATAACCACTACGCTACAGGCTGCCAAGCAATTTAGAGAAGAATAAAAGCGATTTTTTTTTTCATATTATAATATATTATATCATATTATATATTATATTGATGGTGACAGAATGCGGTTTGAGCACTGTCCCAGCTAGCCGCCTGCTGATTACATCCAAATGAACATTCGTTAGTCTTATGCCAAGACACGTCCATTATTAAGACAATTAGCAGCAAGGAAAGGAGATATTGTACCATTATTTCCCTCATGTGGCACCCAGCACCCTCCCCACAATTCCCTATTGCCCCACTTCCCCTCTCTGTCTATTTAAAGTCTGTGCTTAATGACTGGGTAAATGTAATGGTGAAAGTAAGTGATTTTAATTGGGGAGTGTGCAATTGAGTGTTGCGGTGGAGACACCTGTTCCCGTCTGCCTTTTACACTGTACTGGGCCGGGATGTCTGTCCTTGGAGACAGAAGCTGGGGGAGAGAGCGAGAAAGATATCACCGGAGAGAGAGAAAGACATTACGACAGGCTATAATGAGTTAGCGAGCATGTCATTTGGCTCACCAGGAGGACATTTGAAATTCGGCTGGCGCTACGCGTTAGTTCCGCTCGATATCCAGGTGCGTGGTTGGCCTCCGGTTCAGTCTGTTCCGTTTTACCACACACACACAAAAGTTTTCTTTTCTTTTCATAATTACAAAATCACAAGTCGAAAGTTCTCTTCTAAAACAACGCTTCTGGTGGCGGTGTAGAACGGCGCGCGAATGCGGGTAGCCGGCAAGTTCCGCGTGGTTAATTAACTGCGGCGATACTTCTTGGAGGTGATTTGATTGACATCCTCAGCCTTCGAATCAGGCGTGTTTGGAGTGCCAAGAGAGCATTTGAGTCATCATCAGTCAGAGCACTTACCCATATGGCAGGGCTTTTTAAACTACCCTGTTCAGTCAGGAAGAATTGTATATGAGTAGTAGCAACAGTGAGCCATTAGCATTCTGAGCACATACAGGTGGCCATTCAAATGCTGATTGTATATTTGAAAGCGCTTTTAAGGTAGACTTCAACAGTATTTCACTGTCACACTCTCAAGTTAAATTGCCATTCTGGTACTACTCAAATCTATTCAGAGACAGTCTTTAAGTTACGAAGATTAACTCCTCGCCAGCAAATGAAATTCTTCAAAAAAAAAAACATACAATGCACCTCAGAAATACAGAAAATTGATTTAAAAACATACTTTAATTACTTTGAAAGGTCTATTATGACACCTTTTTTGACATGTTATCTGCCCTTAGAAGTCACTTACCCTCTGAAAGTTTAAGCCATAAAGCATTGCATGCTGTTTATTAAATTGGACTTTCTGAATGACTAAAAGACCAATGTCGAAACATCTAAGGAGAGTGGACGGGTCTGTCCTCCTGTCTAATATTTAGCTTAATTCAGATGGGTAGAAAACGGGTGTAGCAGGTAGAGAAGCCCCACAGGGCAGAAGGTGAATAAGACCCCCACCCACACATGGGGAGAGAAGCCCATCTTACAGCCTCTGCCACAAGCCCTGGCCACTTTAAAACATTACTGAAGGAAATTCCAAGGTGTTCTTCACAGTCCGCAGGCTGAGACATCAGCACTCCGAAGCGTGGTTTGAATGCAGTAATGCCGGAAACGTGTCGTATTCTATGCCGTGGCGGTTAAAGATGTGTTTCAGTACAAAAGGCTTCATTCAACGCCGCTGATCCCAAAGCCCACCTGAGCTCCATTTTGTCCCTTTCTTTCTCCCTCTCTGTATTCTCTCGCCCACTGTCCACTTTTCTCTCCTTCCCACCCCCTCCTCCTTGCCCGACTCTCTTCATCTTTCCTCTCCTTCTGTCATCACCTTGTCTTCTCCCTCCCTCTGTCCCCCTGCATTCTTCTTATCCTCTCTCCCACCCCTCTCTCCCTTCCCCTTTAGGGGTAAGATTGAGGACAGAGTGAGGATACAGCACTAAGTATTATAAAGTAATGGAGAGTTTGAATGTGTTGCAGAGTGTGTGGTCTTACAAGGGTGTTTTACGTTCAGTGGAGGGAGGCCAGGTGTCTTTAGCACATGGAATATATGGGGCAGCCTGTAGCATAGTGGTTAAGGTACATGACTGGGATACATAAGGTCGGTGGTTCGATCCCCGGTGTAGCCACGATACGACCACAGCCGTTGGGCCCTTCAGCAAGGCCCTTAACCCTGCATTGCTCCAGGGGAGGATTGTCTCCTGCTTAGTCTAATCGACTGTACGTCGCTCTGGACGAGAGCGTCTGCCAAATGCCATCAATGTAATGTAACAAGGGTGCTTTATGTTTAGCGGAGGCAGGTGAAGTTTCTTTAGCACAGTTGAGGGTCTGTTGTTATTTGGTTTATCGTCTCTTTTTGTTTATGTAATGTCATCGGTACGTTCTCTTCCCTGTCCCCTCCCCCGTCGGGTGGAGCAGAAGACTACAAGTCAGAGCTGAGGGAGCAGCTACCCCTCATCGCGGGATCAGCAGCAGCCGGGGTGGTGTTCATCGTCTCACTAGTCGCCATTTCAATCGTCTGTAGAAGGTACATAATCCCCCCGCCCCCCCCCCCCCACAAAAAAAACTCCCTATTGGGCAGTGCTGTTTACTCTTGGATCCACCAGTCCATTTCGGGTAAACCGACTTGCATTAGGACCAAATTATTAAGAGACAGAACAGGGATTTTTATGGGATATACTGGTATACTATCAGACATTTACTGTAGGATGAACCATATTATTAGGGGATAGATACGTTTCCTATTAGAGAGACCTGAATTATAGTTGGATCCGCTCATAAAAGGAAAGATCACTTTTGGATTATGGTTATTAGCAGACGCATTTATTTAGCCCAACAAAGCGTATGTAAAGCAGATCCTGATGAGTCCTCCACTGTGATATTCACTCTGTTGAATGACATTGGGAATGATGACACATTTGCGCTCTCATTGTATGTACTGTCTCTCTGTCAGCAATTTCATATTTCAGTTTTCATAAATTGAAAAACCTTCTCCACAGGAAGAGGGCGTACACCAAGGATGCCGTGTACAGTGATAAACTGCAGCACTACAGCACAGGGCGAGGTGAGCTGGCTACTGTCTCATACACAGCGGTGTGTGTGTGTGTGTGTGTGTGTGTGTGTTTGTGTGTGTGTGTGCGTGCGTGTGTGTTTCGGTGTGTGTATGTGTATGTATGTATGTGTGTGTGTACTTGTGTGTGTGTGTGTGCGTGCGTGCGTGCGTGTGTGTGTGTGTTTCAGTGTGTGTATGTATGTATGTATGTGTGTGTGTGTGTGTGCGTGCGTGCGTGTGTGTGTCTCTGTATGTGTGTATGTGTGCGTGTGTGTGTTTGTGTTTCTGCGTCTGTGTGTGTGTCTCCGCATGTCTGTGTATATCTGCATTCACAAGTGTGTGTCTGTATGCATGTGTGTGTGCATGTGTGTGTCTGCACGTGTGTATGTGTGTGTGTGCGTGGGTGTTTGTATTTGTGTGTATATGCGCCTGTGTGTATGTGCGTATGTGTGTGTGCGCGCGTGTGTGTTTACACACCATTGTTTGTGCTTGTGCAGTAGATATAATATAAAATCTACATTTCCTATTCAGCTTCAATCAAACTTTTCCTTCAGATATGCAGCGCTAGATTGGAAATAAATGTGCCTTTATTGTAATTTAATAATTGATTTATTTAACATCTACAGTGATAAAAAGTGTTGTACTTAACACCATTTCCGCATCTTCCAGGTCAATTTTTGGAAAAAATTTATCAAAAGCCATACTTTTTTTTGGTTACTTTTTCATCTTCTCTGTAGGCTTAGTAAGCTCTTTCCGAAGCTATCAAGTGGAAACTAAATGTAATTAACACAGAAAAGTACACAATTGATCAAACGAGCAATTTAGAGAAGAATAAATGTGAACTTTTTCTCATTCTCAAAACATGATTATTTTTCTGAAATTAATTACAGAAGACTTTTCCCTTTTGAACCAGAAAGAAGCTCCACGCATTGAAAATAGGTAATTAAGTGCAAAAGTTCGCTACGCAGTAAAGTGTACAGTGCTCACGTTGAAGGAAGCTTCCAGAACTTTTGCACAGAACATCTCGTCAGCGTCCCGGCCCCCTGAAATACAGCGGGATCTCGACAGGGTATGCCTGCCAACCCCGGTCACGGGGTTCCAGATGGATGCCAGATCCCGACCCCCGTGAAAAATAAATAAATAAGTAAAATAATAATGATAGGTTGCGTCAACGCTTTAGTGGTACAGATGTTGCTAAGTGCGGTCCCATAGGAGTATGAGTGGTGACGGGCAGACAGAATCGCGTTGGGGGGAAGCGCAGCCATTTCCGCTGCTACCGCTGTACGCACATCTGCCCCACGCCGTCACGCGGTTCCATTCTGCTCTGCAGGGCCTCGCCAACATCAGAAAACAAGGAGAATCTGCTTTAGCATCTGGGCCAGAGATGTTTTGACACCAGATAATGTGCAATGGATGCCGTTTGGCACCCTTGTTGGTCAATCTGTTGCCCCCCCTCCCCGTGATTGTAGACTCAGCCAATTAGCAGTCTTTCCCCCTGTGGTTTACAGCTGTTGCACTGTACACACTGCTTACTTCTGCTTCCTGTGTGTGGCCAGCCCTTTTTCAGAGGTCTACAGCACACACACACACACACACACACAGACACACTGTGTTCACTGTATCCAGAGAAATGAAGGATGTCTAGGGAATGTCTGATAAGACACAGTGTAGTAGATACCTGAGGACTGATTGTTGCCTCTGCCACCATTACAATTTGAGGCGGCTTGCCTACTGAGCCAGCAGCCCCCCGATGTGCTCTTCAAGTCAGCTTGCTAAGCAGGTTTGGCGTTGGTTGTCTCTTGGATGAGGGAATCTTGGAAAGCTATTGCTGGAAGTGGGGCTGGTGGTCCAGCAGCAGGAAATCTTCCCAACAGTTCTGTCAACAAATATCATCGTGCATAAACGGGAACACCGTACCGTGTTATGTACCGTACAAGATGTTGTCTTTCATGTGAGATGATAGACCAAATGAAAGACAGACCAAATGAAAGACAGGAACTCCGTTTTGTATGGATGTTCTCCCTGCGTCTGCGTGAGACCCACAGTCCAAAGACATGCAGATTAGGTTACTGTAATTGGAGTCTAAATTTTCCCTGGGATCCCTGTCCCTGACCATGAATACGCAGTGGAGAAAATGGATGGAGATTTTATTGCAGCAATGTTGGAAAGTCAAGGTTTTGTTTTTATTTATGTTTGTTTAGCATAAGTACCTCAGATGAAATTCCTCCCTCAAGCCTAAACAGTGTCCCACTCTCAACCATCAGCCTACAAACCGAATAATAAATTTGGCACTGTGTAGGTACATTCACTGTGCAGCCTCCACTATAAACATGAAATGAAATATGAGAGAATGTTGCTCATGATATGAAATACATTTTGCATATTAAGGTGACATGTGTCTCACTGCACCCAGATAGTAACCAATTCTGTTTGTCTGCTATTTTAGTACAGGGAGAAAATAGTCCCACACTTTTGATTTGTTTCCTCAGCGCACACTGATCAAAGAAGCGTAAAACGTAAGTGCAATATCGCACGTATAAAAATGAAATGTTAAAGAGTGCCGCTTTTGATGAAACAGAATTGATAAACAGTTAAATTATATATGAAATAGGGTTGCGATTGTTTGAGAAAAGGCAGTTGATGCTGGCATTCATTGACTGCCAGCCACTAATATTCTAACTGTATTGTGCTGAAACTGATTTCCAGAAAGCCATTGTTTGGTACACGTTGGCAGTTCCAAGCACCGGTAGGAATTCTCGAAATTACAGTGTGTGTGGATTAGCTTAATTTTCAATTGCGTTCTGCAAAGCTCTGATTCAGCTCAGTTAGCAGTCTGACTTGTTCCCATCGAGAAGCAAAGAAAACCGTGCCTTCTGGCTGCAGGCCTTAACTGGGCCCTGAGCCCTGCCCAGTTCATCTCGCAGCAGAGAGAGTGCGTGTTTCTGTGCCGTTGGGTCAGAGCTTGTGCCAGGCCCTATCAGCTCACCCTTCATTTCCAGGTCTCATCTCCGGTGACAGATTGTTCCGTGCTACTTAGCAGAGCAGAGTCGTCTCGGGTTTCAAGCTAATCGGGGCCGCCACCTTTCAACGTAACATCAGAACGGGCTGTAATCTCTGCTGTAAAAGTTTGGCTTGTCATAGATCAAGTTCAACATGTTATGTGTTCTGGTTCTGGTTTGCCTTTGTTAACATTTGTTTGCCTGTTGGTGTCCCCCAAAGTGTTGTGTTATAATATGTAAGTGGTGAATTTGCATATTTTTTGCATATATCATTTTCTGTCAGCTTGTTTCTATTTTTTATGAAATGTGCTAAAAGGCTAAAAGCACTCCTTGTGATGTAACTTTTTGTTGACACGAATCCGGAAAATGCTTTTTCACTGTTTAAATTTTGCACATCACCTCATGCTGCACAGTCTGTACAGATGGTCTATACCTGTATGTCTCTTGGACATCTTTTAAAGATGTTTCTGCTGAGAGAACTTGTGGGAGTACATTGGGTACCATGCATATGTCCTGTAATGATGTCTTTTTGGCAGGTTTTTCAGAAGGTGCTGTTACAGCTTCCTCTCCAGTTATATAAGAAACTTTTATTGGCTGCATTGACTTTTTCTATAACAGTCATACCGCAAGTTTAAATTCAATTTAGTTATTCCTTGAGGTGGACAGGGAAGTTGGACTGTGCCATTTGTGTCACTTTGAGTTGTTAGCCAGGCCAAGGTGACCTTGTTGTTTTCCTGATTCATGATTTTTAGTTTCATGGTCTCAATATTCCTCTCAGTGTCTCAATATTGTCATGGCCTTCCTCTGTTCTGGCTTGTTTTCTCCATTTTGGTTTTTCTTGTTTTTTTGGATCTCCCACCATGCAGTCTGTGACTATTGCGGCAGCACAGAATAATTCTGTGTTGCGGGGGTTTACTGTATCTATTTATGGGCCCCACTGGGAGAGTTGCTTCAGAAAATTGGTTCTTCCGCTATTAAACGGGAGGAATGTCTGTGTGTGCAGGAAAACAGAGACTCCTTTCACTTCCAAGCACCACTCTCCCTCCCAGCAGTTCATGTTCTCTCTTTCTCTCTCCTTCCATTGTGGCTTAATGATGCGAAGACAGTTTTATCAAACATCTTTTTTTGTGCTGTGAAGAGAATGCATTACAGAACTCAGCACGTATGGTTCCATCCCGAATTTCATACAAATGAAGCTCTTCTCTGTGGTGTGCAGTGCAAAGTGCTGGTGGTATGTTGTTTGAAATGAAATACGTTTTTCCCCCCATGTTCCGGCTCTTTGACTGTGTCCTCTGAATCCTCTTTTGGCCCCAGATCTGACAAATTGCCACTCCCCCATTGGCTGCCCAACCCACTTCTCGGGTTCCCCAGGGATGAAGATCTACATAGACCCCTTCACCTACGAAGACCCGAATGAAGCAGTGCGAGAGTTCGCCAAGGAGATTGATGTATCCTCTGTGAAGATCGAGGAGGTCATCGGCGCTGGTACGAATGACCACCTTTTAGGGTTTCTCATACTTCTCACACTAGTTTATTATTTTACAAAGGTTACAGAATGTATTGAGAAAGTTTCAGAACCATATGAGCTAGTTATGGGAGTGAGGCTGTCAATCTGTTGATCACATTTGTATAAATCAAAAGATGTCACCTTCCACAGAAGAACATTACAGATGCTTGTATGATTGGTTCAAACATGATTGGAAAAACATGATATCTACTCGCAGTGTGAAAATGGTACTATACTGTATGCCTTGATAAACACATTTTGAGCAACCTATAGCCTCTCGCTTCTATCAATAGCTGCCAGCTGTTCTATATTTGAATTTGCGTATGCCTCCTCTTCAGGGGAATTCGGAGAGGTGTACAAAGGCAGGCTGAAGCTACCTGGAAAACGTGAGATCTACGTGGCCATCAAGACGCTGAAGGCCGGCTACTCTGAGAAGCAGCGCCGGGACTTCCTGAGCGAGGCCAGCATCATGGGCCAGTTCGACCACCCCAACATCATCCGCCTGGAGGGCGTGGTCACCAAGAGCCGGCCGGTCATGATCGTGACCGAGTTCATGGAGAACGGAGCACTGGACTCCTTTCTAAGGGTGAGGAGCCGATGCTGTAGTAGAAAATAGCCGTATTGACAGTATAGTGGGATAGCGAGAGTACATTTAGCACACAGTCAGGCTGACACCTTCCCATGTTCGATCTTTATTCAATCATGTAGCTACTGAAGAAAGACAGAAGAAAGAAACCACATGCACATGTATTCCTGTCTTCTTCATGTTACCGTATACGCACCCGTACACAAACACACACACGCACACACACACACACACACACACACACACACACACACACACACACACACACACACACACACACACATACTGTACACACACCATGAGGTACTGAGACCACAATCCATGACCCATTGACCCTTTCTACAAGGAGACTCAGAACATACAGTTTAATCAATAGGCGTGTGGGATATTTTAATCTCATAGATTGGCTTCCACTCCTCTTTGATCTAGAGAGGTGTCTGAAATGGGTTCTTTGAAGTTTCCTCGGCCATCCACTGCGTTAAACCAGTGTTTCCATCGATTCCATAACCCCCATGTTTGGTAGCGTGTGTTCAGTTCAAAGGGAGCTCCGCGAAAAATTTCAAAGCAGACAAGAGGTTGCGGTCAAGGGTTGCATCCGTGCTCCATGCAGAAGGAAATTACATTGTGCCTTGGAGGGACCTTTGAGCAAACACGGTGACTCATTTGCAAGATGAAATTCAAAAATTTACAGGAAATCAGCCTTCCTTTTCTGGAAATTGTGGACCACCAGCTCACGACCTTGGAGCTGCCAACGTAAAGCACGATTTCAAGGGAATTGAATACACAACACAAATGTCAGAACACGGGGGGCGATGCTTTTGTGTGTTGGCTAAGACAATGACACAAAGGTGACGGTAATGCAGGTGCGGTGAGAATGCAACAGCAGGTGGGAGCTGCTCTTTCTGTTTCTAAATGGAAGATGTCAAACTGAGAAGAATTGATACTGGGGCTTGTTCCTTATGTTCTGAGGAATTTCCTGTTGAGCCAGCACAAATGCACACCTGGGTCTAATGTTAGGACAGCTTCCCAAAGGATTTGTGTTTTGTGTGTTGTGAAGTCCCTTACAGAATGGGGAATCATGTAGCATTAATAGGCCATACACTTTTGATTACTAGATTTAACGGATTTTATTTTCAGAAAAGCAAGGCAAGCAAAAAGAAATCAAAAAATGACCCACTGTAAAAACACAGATTTGAATTGCTGGCAATCCCAAGACTCTGGTATACAGAACTTTTGCTTTTAGTCTTATGCCCAAACGTTTGTGCATGATCCCATATTGAAGAAAACCAAAAAAAAATCAATTAAGACAATTTTTTTAAAGCTTCGTAGCCTTTTTTTAGTGTGAACCATTGTTTGTAATGAATTGTAATTAAATTTTTATATTTAATTGGTTTCAAAGCACGAAGCAAATCAAAACTGGTGAGCGTGGTGATTTCTCTTGCTAAAAACAGATAAAGTACTCTTACAGCGGGGGGATTTTTGGCCATGTTACAGCGCTTTGGTGCTTCCCTGAATGACGTCAGTCTGTCGCTCTCCTCCCCAAAAGCAAAACGACGGGCAGTTCACGGTCATCCAGCTGGTGGGGATGATGCGAGGCATTGCGGCCGGGATGAAGTACCTCTCGGAGATGAATTACGTCCACCGAGACCTGGCCGCCAGGAACATCTTGGTCAACAGCAACCTGGTGTGCAAGGTGTCCGACTTCGGACTCTCCCGCTACCTTCAGGACGACACGTCCGACCCCACCTACACCAGCTCCCTGGTGAGTCTCCCTCTTCTGTAATCCAGCGGGCCTGTAGCGTAGTGGTTAAGGTACATGACTGGGACCCGACTGTGGTTCGATCCCCTGTGTAGCCACGATAGAACCACACAGCCATTGGGCCCTTGAGCAAGGCCCTTAGCCCTGCACTGCTCCAGGGGAGGATTGTCTCCTGCTTAGTCTAATCAACTTTACGTCGCTCTGGATAAGAGTCTGCCAAATACCATTAATGTAATGTAGTTGTGTCTGGCGCATCTGTTCTTGCAGTTCTCTGCACTGTCACAAACTAGCATCTCTCACCAGGTTCCTCTTCCTCCTAATTTTTATGCTTCTCAAACCAGACGGGTCTCCCTGCTTCTCTCTGCCACATTCCTACTCTCTACTCTCAGTGTTAACTCAACTCTCATAGACAACTGAATGTGCTCTATGGGCCAGTTTCACAGATATAGTTTAAGCCTAAATTCAATTTTGAATGATGATTCTCCACAGAACACTCAATTTAGTCCAGGGCTAAGCTTAAACTGTGTCTGTGAAACCGGCCCTATGAGAGTTTCTATGTGGCACAGTTGATTACAGTTATTATAGCTGACATTTTTATCCAAAGCAGCTTACAGTTGACGAGACTAAGCAGGGGACAATTCCCCCCTAGGGCAATGCGGGGTAATGGTCTTGCTCAAGGGCCCAACAGCTGCACGGATATTATCGTAGCTACACCGGGGCTTGAGCCACCAACCTTTTAGTTCCCAGTCATGTACCTTAGGCGCCAGGCTACAGGCTGCCCCCTGATTATACATGGAACACTTTGGTGAGCTCCATGCCTTTATTCAGTGCTCTAATTGGGGCTTAGCTGTGCTTTAATTAAGACTGTTAGCGGTATTCAAAATAACCTACAGTGTTAAATGGCAGATATCCTCAGTGACACGTTCTGTGGGTCCGGCTGGAGTTGCTGGTTGATAGGAGACAGAATGAGGCTTGAAAAGAGATGCGTCTGACAAACCATCCAGTCAATCACAAATTTGCCGTTGCGGAATTGCATAATTGGTTGACTGGCTGCATTCAGCCTAATTCAGAAGGGCATTTCCCTCTCTGCCCGGGATCGCGTTGCGCCTGCTCAGTTTCTGTTCGGCTGAGCTCTTAATCGTAAGGGTTCATTGGAGACCTTTCTGCTGGTTAATCCCGTCTTTTGACTCTTTTAGCAGAATAAGCTGTGGAACCAGGTGTCTCTGAGCTCTCACTAAACCGGCGTGTGCAGAGGGATGGAGTTCCTCTCCTCTCGTTATTAACGGCTGTACAGTAATATATGCGTGTGTGTGTGTGCGTGTGTGTGTGTATGTGTGCGTGTGTGTGTGTGCACATAACTTTCATTCTCTTTCAGTTTCGAATGTTTGTCAGCATTTAATTATTAAATATTATAGTTGCAGCAGACTAGCTGTAATTTGAAAAAATAAATCTATTTCTAATGCACAGCGTCCTGGAGCCCCATAGTCTGGGATAAGTTTTGCCTGTGCTATTACTGACTGGCAGGGAGGGGTGTGGAGCGACATAGTGACACGTAAGTGACTTTAGAGTGTGGGTTTCATTACTATTCCTGCAAAATCCTGTTGCATAATACACACAGTCCATTGGCACTATGACTGTACTGCTTAGCTGTTGGACTGCTCAGTTATAATGAGTGGCTCCATGCAATATGAAGGACGGGCTTGCCAGCCTCAGAGGTCACGGTAACTGAATTTTCAAAACACAGACCATGAAAATTTCAGCCTTTTCACCAAATTCATGAGCATTCTAAGCAAGCAAACTTATTTCTAAGCGAACTAACGTTAATAGTTATCTGTCAATAAATCAGACTCCGTGCAGCTTAAGAGTTATTAAGCATTTCCAATAACACTAATTCACATCAGTACAAAAATAACTGGAATTGGACAGGTAGTTACTCATTTAAAAAGAGGTATTAAAAAGGCATTGGGAATGAAACTGAAAATGAGTTCAGCACTCTCTCTTCTTAATGTAGCGTTTCATATCCCGCCAACTGCACCACACCTGCAGATGATTCATCTTGAACATCACCCTGGAAAGTCTCACATAGAATATTGAGCTGCTACCACTGCCGTATATACAAATATGAAGCTCAACTGTGTCGCAGTTACCAGTATTTTCCTGTTTTTCATCAGGTAGCATTAGTTGGAATGTGTGAAAATGCCTTATAGATATTCCTTGAATCTAACCCTCCCTAGCCAAATACATTGAATACACTTCACTTGAAATGGCAATAGCTTTATTGATAACATTACTGTTGCTACTCATGTTGACACATGTTGGTGGTGTTTTCTGGAAGGTTTTTCCTCACTATAACTGTTACCTCATGTCATTTTTACAAAGCCAACTGACAACTTCCTGTTACACCCGTCCATACACTCACTCCATGGTTTATTTCTGAAGATCAACCCCAGGTTTCCGTTCAGCCAGTTTTCTCATTCGGAAGAAATGAGAGACTCACACAAACAATTCATGACCTGCTGAGACTGTTGATTGATGGAAAACTCATTGCAGGTGTGAACAGGTAGCGCGGGCAAAGCCGAGCTTGGCAGGGTTTCCGTATTCACCAAATACCTGCTGGAATTAATTGTAAGCCGAAAGCTCTGGCTTTTTCTAATGGTCTTTCAGGGAGTTAATTAAGTCCCAGGGAAGATAAAAATACACGGCTGTCTCCGGAAGCTAGGCAGTGTGAAGTGGCCTTCCTCCTCTGCGTGTGGTTGATCATTACAATAAAATATGGTGCATAATTCAAACGGCCGTCAGTCACTGCCGTTTTGGAAGAGGCAGGGGATTCTGAAAATCTGTAAAAATACACTTCCTGATGCATTACTGTTTACTCCACTCTTGATATTTTATATGGCTTTAATATAACTGCAAAAGGTAGGAGCTTCTGAAGTTGTTTGGCCCAAGTGCTACTTGCAGACGGTAGTAATTCGTGTTGACATTGGATTTGTGATTTGACGATCCACCCACACACGGTGAGATGCGACAAGCTCTGACACATAGGGGCTGCAGAGAGGCGGCCATTTTACCTCCAGCACGCTCCCCTAAGAGGTGCTGTCTCCATAATCAAAACAATGTTCCCCTATTTTTACATATTCTAACTCTCGGCTCACAAACAAGGAATGCTGTGTCTGAAAGACTATGCACTCCTGACCTTCCCCCGTGCGATTGGCTATTTCACGCCCTGCAGGCCACACGGTTATTCTAGAAAGAGAAAGCTCTGATTTTATCAGAGGCAACAGCTGGATGCTTGTGGTCGTCTGCCTTGAAGTCGGTAAAGCATTTTTCACAGCTCTGATTCTCATATCAATGGTAACCAGTAACTGGCTTTCCAGAGGACTTGAGTCAGTGCTTAGGAACACCACAAGACATCCATTGCACATTAAAGCAGGCTGTTTCTTAATCCGCCCACCACCTCCTGCCCCTCCACCGCATGGACAACTATATAAACTTTTTTTTTTTTAATATTTTGTAAATAAAATGTAAATAATCTTCTTATAAAATGTATAATTTCTTGAGCAGCTGAAATTGCATTATTACAAAAAATAAAGGAAAGAAACCATCTTGTATCCAATTAGTGGTACAGTGTTATGGTAAACAAACAAAAAAAAGCAAACAGATGAAAATGTGTATACTAAGTAGTCAAAACTAAGGATTAAATTGAACTGTAAAATACTAGCAAATACCGCATTAGAACATTTATTTGCGTGTTTAGCTAGAATTGCAGTATGTACACAGCACGAGAAGCCATCCTGCCGCGTGTCTGAACGTCTCAGTGAAAACAGCACAGCAGAACTTGTCTTTGTATAAACAACTGAATTACCTTTACAAAACAGAATTACTGGTTTATTTTTTGGCACGTGTTTTCTAGTGAAATTTTTTAAGTATCATAGTGATTGTATTTTTGGTTTTTGTTCGTTCCCCCAAAACGAGTTGGTAAAAAGGCTCTAAGTGGAACGAGGATCAGTGGTAGGGTGAGGATTATCTACCAAATTACTTTCCCTCCCACAACTTCCACAAAGAACTTGAAATGAGTTCCTTTATATGTTAAATGCTAGGAGTGAAGATTAATAATGAGTCATTTGCAGCCCCTGTCCCAGGCGACCTTTAAGCGGTTACTGATATCACAGGAATATAACAGCCAGAAGATTGTTTTGTTCTACGGGCCTGAGTCTGAATTCAGAACCATCTGCGGCTAGAGGTATTTTTATTTATTTATTTACTTATTTTCTCATGGAGACCTTTTGAGTGACCTTTCCATGGCCGGGGCTCAGAGATGACCCGGAGTTGACATGCTGTCAGTCAGGGAGGAACGATAGAGGATTGGAGGGGGAGAGCCTTGAGCTCCACCCACCTGCTCTGTTAATTAAAGCGCCCTCTCCCTTTATGGGTCTCTGAGAGCAAGGCCACCATCCCTGGCCGGGCAAGGGGAATTCAATTACGCTGATGCCGCAAGATTTACTCACAATTTGAGCTCCTCTTCCAAATTAATGCTTTTTCCATGCTTTTTTTCCCATTACTTTTGATTCCCTGTTGTATGTCCTCTCGGCAGGGTTCAAGGCCTTCGGTGTAGGGTTTAATGTGTGTTTCATTAACCGTTTGGCTGCTGGTTGTTGTAAGTGAAGAACCAGCCCTGTGCCTCCTTGTGTTTCTATTGATTATTATATCAGGTTAGCATCTCTCCATAAATCTTTCTATCCTTCATTTCATTCATCAATTCCTCTTCTCCCCATATTGTTCTGGGGCCAGAAAATATTTTATCTTACCACTTAAGAGTTTTCCTAAGTGGCACTAAAGGTTCCTAGCTAAGGAGTTTCCTAATACAAGTCTATTCACAAACAGCTGAGCAATCTGAGAACTGTTATGCTAAGAGAATGGACAGGGTTGCCCTTGTTAGTATGGATGATGTGTTTCATAAGCCAGCTTACTTACTATGTCCACAGTGATTGGGTGATAGGGGATAGGTCTTTGTCGATGTATCATAAGAATACTCTAGCGGGAGGTACAAATCATGTTCCCATATTCAAATTAGGATTTTGACATGGGGGCGACATGGAATTTCATGGGGGCGACATGGCTCAGGCAGTAAGAGCAGTCGTCTGGCAGTCGGAGGGTTGCCGGTTCGATCCCCAGCCCGGTCTGTGTCAAAGTGTCCCTGAGCAAGACGCCTAACCCCCATTTGCTCCTGACGAGCTGGTCGGTGCCTTGCATGGCAGCCAATCGCCGTTGGTGTGTGAGTGTGTGTATGAATGGGTGAATGAGAAGCATCAATTGTACAGCGCTTTCGATAAAGGTGCTATATAAATGCCAACCATTTACCATAATAAAAATCTAGGCTATGTATCACTGATTTAACATGAGACCAAAAATAATATACTGACTATTCAAGTATGTATTCTGCCAACTCTCAGCCTTTTGCATGTCTGGCAGCTTGTAATATAATTAACGAATGTGCATTTAAACAGCCTTTTAATTATTAGGCTCGAATAACCATGGCTGACAGCGATGTGTGATGCTACATTCTCCTGCAAACAAAAACCAAAGTGGACATAAGAACAGCTTTTGGTTCTTGCCTAAATGGCCCATGAAAGGAAGGACATTATTAACAGGGAATTTAGAGCCGGCATCACTTCAAAGACTGTGAAAGAAGTGTGGGAACACACAGTATATGCTTCCACATAAATGTGGCTTTCCTACGTCCCACTCTTGTATAACCATACTACACTCGCCATTAAGTGCATTTTACAACACAATTAGACCCAATTATGAGGTGGATTTGTGGGTCTTTGAAACCTACGATAGGAGTTTTCTTCACTACCCCTGACTTTGTGGATTCCAGAGCTGGTTTTAGCAAACAAAATGCTTTGTGAGTTACTCTTAGACTGAATACTTTGGAGTGCTATGTTAGGACAGACACGCCCATTATTTTAAAGTTTTCTTCAAAATTGGAAAGTTTGGGGCTACTTTTAGCCTTAAGATGTTTTATGACTGCAACTGGTCACTTATGTAGGTTTATCTTCTGCTTGGTTTTTGGTTGATGTTCCATCCCCATGTTCTTTCCCGACTTTCTTTGAATATGCAAACAGCTTCGCAAATCAGACAAACTCCTGCAGTAGTAAAAAATCATAACAAACTGAGCGTCTCTCTCGGTCTGTAGATTTCATTTCACTCGGAGACTTCCGCCTGTGGTGCTGGGAAACTGCAAATGTTACTACTGGCGTATGGTGTGCAGCTTACCACAGATATTGGCTGAGCAAGCTGGAATCCCCTCTGGGCGAAGTGTGATATCAGGTCTTATCTGGACCTTTCCTGGCTGCTTTGTGGATGTTTTTGTGGGGCGGGGCGGGCGGTCGGGCGATATTTGGCGAGGTGGGAGCGTCGATAGTGAACGGAGGAAAATACAGCACCATTTCTCATCCTCACCATGAAAAATGCAGCAGGTTGACAGGCTGGCAGCTCCTATTACAGGAGGAGGTGGTGCGCTGCGGATTCAGATGGAAAATAAGGCTGGGTGCAGCGCCCTTTTCACCTGCTGTGGTTTTCCCAGCATGCACTGCACCCAGAGGGAGAAAGCAACAGCCATTTGTGTTTGTCTGCAGTTTCATTTCAACCATTGCAACCACTCTGCTCTATTTATTTTTTTCTTAATTGTTCTCCATCACAGGACCCTAGTTTGGGTATATAAGTGCATGTGGACACGTCATTCGCACCAAAATACAAATGTGGAAAACGTTTTTTTTACCAGCGTCATAAATATGATATATTTACTAAATGTTTTATGCGCGGATACACTAAAGAAAGGTTTTAAACTGGAATGTGACGTGGTGAGTTGCAGGTTTCTAGGTGAAGCTTTGCGTGTTGCGTTGTGTGAAGCTGGTTTCTGCGGCTGTAGGCAGATACTCATGTGGAGCGCATCCCTTCTATGAGTTGGGTGAATGACGGCAGATGATCATTACTCAGTGGAGTCACAGAATCCCAGCTGCGCGAGCTGTACGAACGTCTCGCAGAGAGTTTCTGGAGCCTCCTCTATCCTGGCACCCACAGATGTTCACAGTGATTGCTTTTAACCTGACACCATCCATGGAATCCCCCATAGACCTACTCTGAAAATGTCAGACAACCCTCACCCCCCCAACCCCCAACCACCCTCCTTCACAGATACCAAAGAAGAAGAAAAAAACAAAAAAAAGTACAACATACTCTCGTTTGTGGATGTGTTTTCACCAGCGTCAAGGTGGTGCGCTTTGTCATTGCTCTTCTAAAATGGTCGATTGGTGTACTTCTGACTCAGTAATTTATGAAACATTGGAACATTTATGAACATGCCCCTATCTTGCACTCAGCGTCAAATATTTAGGTCATATTTTGATACTATTTCACTGCCTCCACTATCATTGAATTAATAATCGGCTCAAAGATGACACTGTGCTCCATGGAAGTAGTATATGCTATTTCAGCAGTGCAGGAAATGAGAAAATAAGCAGCAGATCCAACTCTGAGCGTAATGCTACTACAATATTTTACAGGCCATTTTTCCCCCATTTTTTCCCTATGTCTCTTCCTTATACATGGCCGTGCACTTCCCTTCCGCCGTCCACGACTCCGTACGACGACGGAAAGGAATTTTATTCCCGCCATCGCTCATGACTTCGCTCCCAGGGTGCTCTCTTTTCTCCCGAGCTGTTATTAAAACCTGCTCTTTTTATTATGTTTTTGTCTTCTCTTTGTTTGCTTTCTTACTTCGGCAATTTGCTTTATTAAACCCCGGATCTGAGCCTCCGCCACAGCCAGCTCCTTCCCCCCACAGCGTTAATTACTGCCGCCGAGCGTAGCGGCCTCCACTCGGGCTGCCGCGGAAACGTTATTACCCTCCGAGAGACTCGGAGAGGCTTTTTTTTCCGCGGCGATCCTTCTCTTTTTTCCGGGGCCCGGTGATGGATTTCATTTTCAGAGGTGTCCCGGGGCAGGACTACAAGCAGGCAGATATCGGAGATCGGCGGAACAACGCGAGGAGGCAGGGAACATGAAGATGCAAGGTCCCAGCAGTCACACTTGTTCATTTTTTACAAGCGCAGGTCTCAAAATGGCCCCCTCGTAAACCGGGCCTCTAATATCTTATCACTGTAAGGTCCACAAGAGTGTAGTCTCTGTCTGTGATGTATGAGAGGTGTTTTTCTCTGGCTTTTAGCGGGTCAAGCACTGCAGGTGTGTGTTACTGTCCAGATTTTCTTGTCTTCCACCACACGGTTTATATAAAATGATCAAACTCAGGCTAGCTGTCGATTATTACTATGAGTTTAGTCCACATGTCCATTGGTTTTGTGTTGTGGTGTACTGTACCAACAACGGTAACTTGTAAAGTCAGGTAATTCAACAAAATGTGTGCTTTGGATGCTCGTTGGAAAATGTATGAATTTATTAAAATAGTCAAAACAAAAAAATTATATAATACATATGTTATGAATTATAAACGGTAACATCTAGAGTTTTTCTAGATACACCGAGGGAAATTCATTCTAGTGGGCAAACAGGCAGGCTTGTCTATTGAAGTATATAATCATGTCAAATGATTTTGAATCCACTGCCCCTTGGTTCTCAACAACTGAATTGCTGTTTTTGCTGTTATGATCCATTTGTATTTATTCCACACCTCAGGGTTTGCCTCTCACAAAACAAGATGGCCTCTTGAAAAGAGATGCTTCAAAATGTTTGTGCAAATAGCGGCACTCTAATAGCAGTAAAGTTATCAATACAGCAGCCTTAGAAAATTTGCAGCATTCAGACTTGTCATCTTTGACGCCAGAGGTATACAAATAAGTGTGAATGTCAGCCTAATTGCCATTAAACGCTATTAGTAGCTATTAAACGCAAGCACCTCCCGAGTGTACATGATGTGCTACAATGTGCTACAATGTCAGCGATTGATCATCATAATGCATGTGATGTTCAAGGGTTCAGGTATCCACACACTCACTCACACTCACATGCACACACACACACACACTAACATACAAACACACACCCTGTCCACATACACTTTGGCATTACTCTCTTTTATAATTTTTTCCAATGTGTGTATGGTATATATAGGGATAAGATTAATATCGGTGGCTCACTAACTGAAATTTCATGGCCAGTTGTAAAGTCCCATTGTATTCCTCCAGTAAAGGATCAATGCTTCGATGCTGAGCCTCCAGCCATACACGCTAGTGAGCACAGATACCTAAGATACCTAACCTATTATATTCTGTTCTGTTCCTGGACTAATATTGGCACAGTTGAAGGGGGGTGAGCATGAATCCTAGCATCTCTCAGTGTACAGAGGGAAATGGTGTGTGTGTATGTGTGTGTGAGTTTATGCTTTGTGCTACTTCAGTGCTACAGAACATATTGACATGTTCAGTAGCATTTCAGCGCAGTAAGCAGGGCCCATAGTTCACCATCTTTCCATTTGTTCATTTCTCTCTCTGTCGTTCTGTCTCTCTCTTCCCCTCAGGGCGGGAAAATTCCAGTCAGGTGGACGGCCCCAGAGGCCATCGCCTACAGGAAGTTCACCTCCGCCAGTGATGTCTGGAGCTACGGCATCGTCATGTGGGAGGTGATGTCGTTCGGAGAGAGGCCATACTGGGACATGTCCAACCAAGATGTAGGTTTTACTTTTTATACGGTCCGTTTTGTTTTTTTATTGTAACTTAAAAGCCAAATCAACTATTGCTCAATGAACTTAATGCGAGCTGGCGTCATGTTGCTGCTCTGAATCAAAATGGATGCCCATCCCTGGGTCCTTCTGTTCATTGGCCTTAACACGTGGTCATAACTAAGGGCTCTTCCTGTAAATTAAATTGCTGGTTTCATTTAAATGGACCTAACGCGCATATTGCTTTCCCCCCTTTTCCTGGAGAGCCTGTGACTCTACATAATGATGTGTGGCAGTGGAAACAGATTTGTGTTTGTGACTCATGTTCCATACCGTACAGGCTGATTAAACGCCGTGTTCCTCTTCACTAAAGTGTTCATTAGCTGTGAGAGAGGCTGCTGCTTCATTTGTCCCTGTGTCCGCTGGAACACATTGCCCGCGCTAAAGGCTCATCTCCCAGTCCCTTTCCAGCCAGCTGCTTCCCCTGGACCACCCTCCGGGAGACAGGGCCAACAGAGCAGATGCTTCAGTCTGCTGGGGTATAGGATGGTGTGTGTGTCTGTGTTTGTGTGTGTGTGTGTGTGTGTGTGTGTGCGCATGTGTGGGTGCGTAGGTGTGTTTGTGTGTGTGTGCGTGTGTGGGTGTGCATGTCTGTATCCGTGTGTGTATGTATGTGTGTGTGCCTGTCTGGGTGTGTGTGTGTGTGTGTGTGTTTGCATGTGTGTGCGTGCACGTATGTGTGTGTGTGTGTGTGTACATATTTGAGTGTATGTATGCATGCATGTGTGAATTTGCGTTGCGTGTGTGTGTGTGTGTGTATGTGTGTATGCCTGAGTGTCCATGTGCATGTGTGTTTCTGTACACAGGTATGTGTATGTGTGCTGTTGTCCTCTCTTTACACCCCTGCCCTGAACCGTCAATGAGCCAAATCTGAGTTCCAGCCCAGTGAAGCGCAGAAAGCTGCTGAAAAGACAGAACGCGTCTTAACGATCGCGCCTCGTTCCGTTTAAATCACCTGTGTGCGAATCAGCAATTCCCCCTCCCGTTGATCTCGTTCATGTTTTGGTCTGTCTCCTGAGAAGGCACTTATTCAGAAATTAGCTGTTTTGTGTGACTCTGAAGAGAAATGAACTGCTAACTAACTAACAGCAATTAACAGATCAGAGCTTCATGAGATCCCAGCGAGAGAAGTTACCGAACCCTTCGTGTCTGTTTCTGCCCGTTTAAAAACTGCGGCGCTCTGCATGCTGACGTTATTCCGCCGCTGACCACACCGCAGCGGGAAGCCAGACATCTTAATCAGGGAGTGGGCAGTCGAAGCGAGGCACCATGGGACGGGCTGCTCTTTAATTAAAATCAACCGCTAATACAGGCCCAGGTGTAATTACAGAAGTACCCAGAAGGATGATTTTGACCGTCATCTTTATTTGAGAGACTCTCGCACATTTGAAACACATTCGCTACCTGCAAATTAACCGCAGACCGTTTCTGCCTTATCTGATATATCTCCTGAAATTTCAATGACCCCGACTGATCCAAACATATAGGTAAGGTGAACCGTTTTAATGGACTGTTTAATTGGATCTCGTTTCATTATCAAGAAACCGATTTGCTCAGCTTGTGGCTAATCAGATAAAGATGGAGCCATCTATCGTAGGTATGGTTGAAGAGGGAGAAAACATGGGTGATTCTGAAATATGTTCACACTTGCAGCCAAAGGCACCCCTTGGTTGAACCAGTGACCGGTCACTGACTAATGTAATAGAGGGATAAGGAGAGATATGTTGATCAAACAGAGAATTTATCAGTGAATCAAAGATGCTGTTCCTTAAGTAAACCACTCTTCATCTCTGATTTGTTATACACTTTCATTTTGTGTGAGGGTATGGCAACACTGATATCTGACCTGGGGTTTCACAAATGATCTTCTATGAGGAGAAGTAGGAGAGATTCATGAATATTTCCTACAGGCTTTCCTGAAGTGCAAAGCCACCGTGAACACAGCATGCGGCCTGTAGCGTAGTGATTAAGGTACATGACTGGGACCCACAAGGTCAGTGGTTCAATTCCCGGTGTAGCCACAATAAGACCTGCACAGTCGTTGGGCCCTTCAGCAAGGCCCTTAACCCTGCATTGTTCTAGGGGAGTATTGTCTCCTGCTTAGTCTAATCAACTGCACGTCGCTCTGGATAAGAGCGTCTGCCAGATGCCATTAATGTAATGTAATGAATTCAAATACTTTACTGAGCTTGTCTGGTGTATTGGCACCTATGATATACTCTCAAAATGTTCTGACATTACATTACATCACAGGCATTCAACAGATGCTCTTATCCAGAGCGACGTACAATGAAGTGTAGAGAGAAGTGCAAACCCCTTCTGGTCCTCTTGGTTGGCTCAATTGCACCAGGCACGATCAATCGAGCACAGAAAAAGTATTTGAATCCAAAACAATGGGGTATTTGACCCAGGTTTGTTCCCTTCCCTTGTGTCTTCACCTGCCGCCCGTCTGTAATCAGCCTGTGATAGTCCTGTAGAGTTGACGGAGATGCGGGACGATGGGCGAGTGTCTCTGGACCATTAGAGCTCACATTCTCCTCCTCATGGGGCAATCAAGCATTTGCGTGATGAGACGTCTCATCCCCACTGACACCACAGCAGGGCTTGGGGACGTGTGATTGGCCGGCACCTGCTGGGAGAGGTCAATCTGCGCCCGAGATGTGGTCAGCGTGATTGCGAGCACTGTCGCTTTTGAAAGCTCTCATTTCATCTGCTATCACGCCTTTACTTTGAAGAGGAATGAAACCGGTGGACTGAGGGTGTGGTTGAAACCGACCAAATAACGTTTGGTTTTTGAGCAAATGAAATGGCGGATGACATGTATGGCATACCTACTCTATGTCTGTTGTCGGGGCGAGGGGGGGAATCTGCTGATGGGTTCTTGGCCATTAGCTTACAGCAAAAACTCATCAGCCTTTTAGGATTTTTTTTAACCATTTCTCTCTTCCAACAGTGGATGAAGTCCTCACATCCCCTTCTTTATCGTTTCTGAATCGGACGAGCGGAACACATGTTTTTATACCGGATACTCTGGCCTTTGAAGTACCCGAGGGCATGCTTGTGTTCTTTTCGAGTCTTGTATCTACCCTTTGCTGGCTGTGCTTCCATGTTTGGTTCCCCTCCAGCAGTTCCAGCAGTAAAATCCAGCTCAGTTTCATGGCGGGAGAGCAGCCCAGCAGCAGGGAACGGTGCCAGTGTCTTCCTGCAGATGTTGGCTCCCCGTTTCCACCCTGCTGTTGGTGTCCTTTCAGCCTCTTCTCTCAAGGACCAAATCAGCGAAATAGTTTGACTCTTCGCCCCCACATTCTCTGCGAGAGTCGAAACTAAAAGCATTACTCTTTGCCCGGAAAGGAGGCCAGAAAGTCGCACTTCCATTTCGGATCTGTAGTGCAGTTTTGCAGGTGCAAGGAGGTGAGTCTGCAGACACTGAGGAATGAATGAGGAACGGTACATTGTGGGATACAGGGCGACAAAACCCAGGACTCAGCATCGCTGCGCTAAAATGCGTGCCGCGAAGTGTTTAACCGTCTGTGACCGTCGGGTTGGCTGTTATCCCCGTCCTATCCTTCAGTTGGACTATTTAATCACCCGGCGCCCTCCTCTCCTCTCCCGCAGGTGATCAATGCTATCGAACAGGACTATCGACTGCCCGCGCCCATGGACTGCCCCGCCGCCCTGCATCAGCTCATGCTGGACTGCTGGCAGAAGGACCGCAACGCCCGGCCCCGCTTCGCCGACATCGTCAACACGCTGGACAAGATGATCCGCAACCCCACCAGCCTGAAAGCTGTGGCCACCATCACCGCAATGTGAGCCCACGCTCACTCTCTCTCTACCTCTCTCTGTCTCTCTTTCTCTCTGCCTATCTCCCTCTCTCTGCCTCTCTCTCTACCTCTCTCTGTCTCTCTTTCTCTCTCTACCTCTCTCTGTCTCTCTCTCTCTGTCTCTCTTTCTACCTCTCTGTCTCTCTCTTTCTCTCTTTCTACCTCTCTCTGTCTCTTGCTCTCTACCTCTCTCTGTCTCTCTCTCTCTCTCTCTGTCTCTCTCTCTACCTCTCTGTCTGCCTATCTCCCTCTCTCTGTCTCTCTCTGTCTCTCTCTCTCAACCTCTCTCTACCTCTCACTCTTTCTCTACCTCTCTCTGCCTATCTCCCTCTCTCTGTCTCTCTCTATGTCTCTCTCTCTACCTCTCTCTCTCTGCCTATCTCCCTCTCGCTCCCTCTCTCTCTCTACCTCTCTCTGTCTCTCTCTGGTTGTTTGAGTTTGTTTTTTGTTGTCGCTTGATCTTTTTGAGGCTTCATTACTTCTGTTTTGGAATATTGTCCTGGTCAAGGGGTTTTAAAAACAAATCACTCCCTCTCCTTCTCATTTCCCCTTTATCCACTCCCCTCTCTCTCATTTCCCTCTCCCTCTCCCCACTCCTCTCTCTCTCTCTCTCTCTCTCTCTCTCTCTCTCTCTCTCACACACACACACACACACACTTTGAATGTAAGGTGGTAAAATAAAGGAGCACTGATGCAGCTTCATCTCCTCCCCACCCCCAGGCCTTCTCAACCCCTTCTGGATCGTTCCGTGCCAGACTTCAGCACCTTCACCTCCGTGGAGGACTGGCTGTGTGCCATAAAGATGACCCAGTACAGGGACAACTTCCTCAGCTCTGGCTTCACCTCCCTCCCGCTGGTTTCACAAATGACATCAGAGTACGTAACCACTGCCAGACCGCACTTCTGTTTGATGTGTTAAACTTAGTCATTGGGTCCATACCTGCACAAAAATGGCTTCTTAAGTAAGGGTCTACGGCAGGGCTGTTCAGTCTTTGTGGGCGCAGGTTTTTGTTTTAGCCGAGCACCAAGACAGCTGATTCTACATATAGAGGTCTTGTTTGATGATCACAGTTAGTTAATTAGTTGAGATGAGGTGTCATGGTGCTGGCTACAACAAAAACCTGCACCCACACATCCTCTTTTAGACACCCCTGGTCTACAGCTTCTGCCGGATGTAGAGATATCAATTAGGTACTGTATATAATTACATTGTTAGGCAAGGTACGCTGTCTGGCTTTTTAAATTATTCCAGTATATTTTGTAATAGATAGCTTCCTGGCTGAGACAAAACTAGATCAAGTAAGTGATTCTACATGTTATTAACATTTGTCTATTTGACTTCTTTCCCAGTGTGACGAATCAAAGCTCAGTATTAAATCCTTAGCCACGTGAAAAGACATGCATTACCTGCATGTAAGATGGATAAGGCTGACCTATTTATGTACAAAATGTTAGGTGCCAGGTAGCATTACTGGTTTGTAATAGTTATAATCAGATATTAAACTCTGGTGCGGTTTAATAAAGCAACAAACAGTCATTGATGCGTTTTAATTAGCCTGGTCTCCGATGGGAAAGGCTTTAGCTTGGGCCATGAAAACATACAGTGGAGAGCCAAGTTGGATGAAAAAACCCTGAGGAAACATGATTACAGACGTCAGAGTTGACATCCGTCCATCCATCCATTATCTGAACCCGCTTATCCTGAACAGGGTCGCAGGGGGGCTGGAGCCTATCCCAGCATACATTGGGCGAAAGGCAGGAATACACCCTGGACAGGTCGCCAGTCCATCGCAGGGCACACACACCATTCACTCACACACTCATACCTACGGGCAATTTAGACTCTCCAATCAGCCTAACCTGCATGTCTTTGGACTGTGGGAGGAAACCGGAGTACCCGGACGAAACCCACGCAGACACGGGGAGAACATGCAAACTCCGCACAGAGAGGCCCCGGCCGACGGGGATTCGAACCCAGGACCTCCTTGCTGTGAGGCGGCAGTGCTACCCACTGCGCCCAGAGTTGACATGAGAGGAAATAAAGAGAACCCTTATCCCGCTCCTGGTCAAAACCTGTCTGTCAGAGACACAGAAGGAAAGAGGCTCATGGGAAGCATTGGTTAGATCCAACATTAAGTTCACCTTCACAAATGCGATAGCGGGTGTTGTTATATAATCCTGAAATTCTCAGAAATGGTAGCTGCTTTTCCCCAAGTCTAAGGCCGTTTGTTTGCTAAGTGGAGCTCACTGAATGGAGAAGGTTTTATTTAGCTCACCTGCGGCTAATCAGCCACAGGCAATAAAAGCCTGACTTTTTGTTTGCTCATTTGGCTGAGAGTTATGTTGCATATGGGAGGTTTGTCCGAGGCTCCTGGTGCTCACAGTCTGGTAATTTGGTAACTTGCAAAGAGAATGTGTAATTACCTGAAGAGAGGACAATAAAAAGAACTGGTTCAAGGAACAAACACATAACAGAAGCTTCAGTTAAGTAAAATGGGAAAATTATAGAGAATGTATTTTTTTACTTTGTGAGCTGTGTTTGTTTCGTTTTTTCTTAATACCACATATCAGTGGACACCTGTTTTTGGAATCCTCCTTTCATGACTCCTAAAGTGGAACCTTCTAGTTTTATTGCTGGTCCCCCCTAGGGAAATAAAAACACGGTAAATGTTCGTTCTTCTCTACAGTGATGAATGAACAGTTAAATTTGTGCAAAAGCATAATGTCCTCAATTTTTCTTGGCTAGAAATGAACACTGTGTAGAGATGGAAAGTCCAGGGGGTCAAAGTAAAAGTCCTACCATGAACTCTGCTGTCTGATTTCACTAATTAGTTCTAGCTCCTGTCAGCATTTCTGCTAATTAGCAAATACAGGTGATTGGACCAAAGCACTAGGGAGGACTTTTACTTTCTGAACGGCATTGTGTGCATAAAAATGTCAGTTGACTTAAAAAGCCTTGACCTTTGTGTTTTTACTAAACAATCAATTTGTGGGAAATTTAAAATAGGTGCTCTAAAGGAAAAGTCAGATACAAAATTAAAGCCAAAAACCTGAATTAAAGTCTCTCGTATGGCACACCAAATCCATATCAGTATCCTTACATTTTTTACATTTACATTTTAGTCATTTGGCAGACGCTTTTAATCCAAAGCGACTTACAAGTGCATAGGTTCTACCACAAGTCAAAGCATCACATCCAGAACTAGGAAAATACACCTGGACTGCTGTTCTAAACATATAGTCGTCATCATAAGTGCAATTTTTTTTTTTTTTTTTTTTTTTTTTTTTTGGGGGGGGGGGTTAGACAGGGATAGGGGTATCAGAAGGGGGGGGGCGGGGTAAATCAGGAGGGAGGACTAAGGTAGAGTTTGAAGAGGTGTGTTTTGAGTCTGCGTCGAAATAGGGGGAGGGATTCTGCTGTCCTGACAGTGGTAGGCAAGTCATTCCACCACTGAGGAACCAGAACGGAAAACAGGCGTGAATGTGCAGCTCGACCGCCAGGTGCCCGTAGAGAGGGAACCGTAAGGCGACCAGAGCTGGCAGACCGGAGTGGTCTAGCTGGGGAGTAGGGAGTGATCAGGGATTGTATGTAATGTGGGGCAGTCCCCTTAGCAGCCTGAAATGCCAACACTAGGGCCTTGAATCGGATGCGTGCGGCAATAGGAAGCCAGTGGAGGCCAATGAGAAGCGGGGTGACATGAGCCGACCTGGGCTGACTGGTGATCAAGCGGGCTGCAGCATTCTGGACCAGCTGGAGGGGCTTGATGGCGCACGCTGGGAGACCGGCTAGGAGGGAGTTGCAGTAATCCAGGCGGGAAATGACGAGCGCCTGGACTAGGAGCTGGGTGGCTTTCTCCGTCAGGATATGACGGATGCGGCGTATATTATACAGAAAGAACCTGCAGGTTCTGGCAGTGGAGGATACTTGTGGAGCCAGGGAGAGGCAGTTATCAAGAGTCACCCCAAGATTCTTTGCCGTACGGGAGGAGGAAACTACAAAGTCCTCCACAGTCAGTGAGAGGTCGATTGACGGAGAGGACTTAGCAGGGATGTAGAGAAGCTCAGTTTTGGCAAGGTTGAGCTTCAGGTGATGGGAAGTCATCCACGCAGACATATCAGCCAAGCAGGCAGAGATCTGTGTGGTGATTTGGGTGTCGGGGGGGAAGGAAATGAAGAGTTGGGTGTCATCAGCGTAGGAGTGATAAGAGAAGCCGTGGGAAGAGATAACAGAACCAAGGGACATGGTGTATAGCGAGAAGAGGAGAGGCCCAAGAACCGAGCCCTGCGGGACTCCAGTTCGTAGGGGTTGAGGGTCGGAGAGTGCGCCCCTCCAAGTCACCTGGTAGGAGCGACCAGAGAGGTAGGAGGAAAACCAAGCGAGTGCAGAACCTGTGACACCCATCCCAGACAGCGATGAGAGCAGAATCTCATGGTTGACTGTATCGAAGGCGGCTGACAGGTCGAGGAAGACGAGGACAGAGGAGAGGGATTTTGCTTTAGCAGAGTGGAGTGCCTCAGTGACCGCAAGCAGGGCGGTTTCAGTGGAGTGGCCACTCTTGAAGCCAGACTGGTTGGGGTCATGGAGATTGTTGTGGAGAAGATAAGTGGACAGTTGGGAGCAGACCGCCCGTTCCTTCATCACAGGGGTGTCCAAGGATGGTCATATCAGTCTCTGGGTTTAACAACTTCTGTTCTTAATTATTTCCAGTTGTTTAGTAATTGATACATCCCTTTTTTTATGCAAATGCACATGCTTTTGTTGGATGATTTTTCCACATTAGAAAGGCACTCAATGGTGCATAACACATTGGTTTGGAGCAAGAGTTCTGCATATCCAAAATTCTTTGCCGTGTGCATGCATTCATATTATCATGAGTGACCATCACAAGCCTAGAAGAGTATATCAATATGATGATTCCAATCTGTAACATTTGTAAAGAGCATATCTTAATAAGCTATAATTTGGAGTTTTATAAAAATCTCATGCAGTGAGAGATGGACTGAAAATTTTGGTTAAAAAAAATATATTTTTAAATTATTAAATTATTTTTGAGAGTGGAGAGTGGATGAATGTTATTGTTAAAATTGACGCGTTGGTATTTGAAAGTATTCAAAAATGACCACAGGTGGTTATATACCAGCGCTGCTGGAGTCTTGGCAGGTGGGCTCCTTTCAGAAACTGGTTTTGCCCACAAACTCATAAAATTCCTGATGGGAGGAGACCTTTCCATCAAAAAAGCCAACCGTCAGGCAGACTTCAAACGCTGTCTGCGCCATGCAAATAAGTCTGGTGTTTTTCACCACTAATGTAGGCATAGTGAGGGCCCACTGTGGGCATGCTGTGCTTTCATGTGTAAAATCAGTGTGCTATAGCTGTCAGACCTCCTTTATCAAAGTGGTTATTAAATCGTTACTCTTTTTTGTATGCGACGCAGTGACATGATCGCACCTGTAAATTAAATGTGCGCAAGTGATATACTGTACATATTTAATACATGTTGGGAGTTGTAACAATAGCTGATAAATATCTCCAAAATGGTGTCTGCTGGCTCTTTGTTTACCGGTGTTAAAGTGCATTTGCATAGGAAGGCGAACTCCAGGTACAAACTGTATTTTGCACATAGAGTGGAGTCTGGCTGTTCGTGTTCGTCTCTTCTTTCTGCCAGGAATAAAATAAAGGATATGCAAATTACCGGCTTCCGAACGAGAGTGACGCTGGAGATAGCGTGACAGTGCCACGTCAAGTCTGTCGCCGAGGTCCTACCTGTCATTTCAAATGTTATATTTGCACTTTCTTTTTTTATTTTCCCTCCCTTCTCTCACAGCTGGTCTCCATTTTGATTTATTTTCTTTCCAGGGACCTTCTCAGAATAGGGGTGACTCTGGCGGGGCACCAGCGGAAGATTCTCAACAACATCCAGTCCATGAGGGCGCAGTTGAGCCAGTCCCCCACGGCTGTGGCATGACTAGAGGGGACGCTGAACGGCAGTGGCGGTAGTCTCCGCGGTAGCCTGCGGGGTACCCTCCGCGGTAGCTTGTGCGGGAGCCTGCGCGGGAACCGGCCGGTCGCCATGGGCTCGATGGAGCGATCCCGCGTGGAAACCGTCGTCCTGATCTGACCGAATCACTGCCGTATCAGCCTAACCCTCGCCTCGACGTTTCCCCTCCTTCACCGACTCTGGTACCGACTCGCCCCGGAAGACAGAAAAACGAAACCCGTTAAGTTAAATGTACCGTGCGAAGACCCGAGAAAAAGAGTATATATTAAGACGCTGTGGAATACGGCCGATTTTTAAAGCTTCGGGTTTACTCCTGTTTTTATACGGATTATTTGTGCCCTCAGCCACCCGGGGAGATAACAAAGGAAGGAAAAGTGTGCTTTCGTCCATTTTCATTCTTTGTTAGCCATCGTAACTGTTCAGTCCCCAGGAAAACCAGTGCTGAGCTGCCTGCTAACGTTCAGGCGGATAGCGTAGCCCACGGACGGCCCAAGATGGCCGCCCCCGGCTCAGAACTCCATCGGAGGAATATAAATAAGTGCTCCTGTGTAAATATAATGAAATAATCTGGAAAAAGTCTTCATATTGAAGGTCATTTGTTATATAAAAACTTCTTTCTCTGCTTGCATTTTTGGCAAATAAGTACATACATGGATTGTAAATGAGTTAAATGGATTGTAAATTATACCTCGGTGGCCCCCGAAGCAGGGATCATTCCTGGATGTTTTTATTTTTGCTTTCAGTGCTAGAGGCCCACAGACTGCCATGGAAAACAGGCTTTAGCCTCCCTGAAACTGTACAAAGAACATTTTTTTGTGTCAAATCCTAAAAAAAAAAACATTTATGTCTTCAAACATTGTTGGCACGGGGTTTCCCAGCTGCTGAGCTCTTGCCTGTCAAGGCCTTTCCTCGTTCCTCTTCTGTGGCTCATTTCCGTGTGAACTCTTGGAGCCGTGATTCAGAGGATATGTTCCAGACCTGCAGCTCAAACTGTAGGTATGTACCTTGTTCCTTATTCACATTTTAGGTTTTAACAATACACTATGTGTTTTTCACAGATACCAATTCATCTTAATCCTGGACTAACTTTATATGAAGAATCTACATTCTAAATGTTATTTAGTCTAGGACTAGGCTGAATCCACGTCTGAGGAGCCAGCCCTTCAGTGTATGTCAGCTGTGTGAACTGGCTGAATAATTATGTCTTTTACTGTATGAAGACAGGCACACACAGACACGCACACATGCAAAAGACAGACATGCATTTACAACTGTGTACACAGACACACTCCAATGCCACTACACACTTGGTAAAATGTGTAATGTGTAATGTAGCGTGTTTTCTGTATCTGATTGGCAGTCTCATTGTGGATGGCACAAAACCACTCACGGTTCAATGTATAGACCCAACTCCATTACAGATGCTGTGAAAGCCGAGCTGTAACTGCCCTGCTGTCAGGGGTATCGAGTGAGTGAGCCTAATTATCCACAGGCTGAATAATCCAGTCATTTCTGATTGCTGTGAGTTACCAGCAAGGGTGACAGGGTTTGCTTTCAGTCTGATATTCATAAAAGACAGAGCCCTACCCTCTCTACCTACTCCTGTGTTTTACTGGCACGTAGACCCCACTTTCCTTTTTTAATAGGAAATTATCATTGGTGTTTACATGGTTGTGTGTATCAAAGTCAACTTATTGGATTCCCTGCTGAAAAAAACAGCTCAAGGTTTAGAAACAACTGGTAACTGGTTGACCTGTTCAGGCAAGCTCCCAGCTTGGCATGGTTTGACCAGCTCAAGCTATGTTTTAAAACAACTCGTAGCTAGTTGCTCAGACAAGCTACCAGCACTAGCTGCTTGACCAGCTCATACCCAGTTCGACCAACTTGGCCATGGTGGTTGACCGGCTCATACCCAGTTCGACCAACTTGGCCATGGTGGTTGACCAGCTCATACCCAGCTAGACCAACTTGGCCATGGTGGTTGACCGGCTCATACCCAGCTAGACCAACTTGGCCATGGTGGTTGACCGGCTCATACCCAGCTAGACCAACTTGGCCATGGTGGTTGACCAGCTCATACCCAGCTAGACCAACTTGGCCATGGTGGTTGACCGGCTCATACCCAGCTAGACCAACTTGGCCATGGTGGTTGACCGGCTCATACCCAGCTATATCCGTTTCTGACCAGCTTGACCGGTTACATTTTAAAGCTGGTCAACCTGGCATAGCTCGATTTTACAGCAGGCTTTAAATTTATGCTCACTGTCAGGCAGAGACAGCAGGCTTTGATTTACATATTTTGGGTACATACGGCAGTGTGTGGCCCGACACAACCTGGAACTGGAGCCACACACATCCAGGCCAGGGCAGTCCAGGCCAGGGCAGAGGGCCAGCTTTTCCTCTTCGCAGGCTGGGCTCCGTCTCCGGTTCCCCCTCTGCCGCTCGCTGCTGGGTGTTTGTTGTTTTTCGGCGTTTGATGGATGACAGTAGTAAACGGTGCTTAGGATCCTAATGAGACTCTAATTGTAAGAGGCTTTCAGCTGTGCATTTTCAGCAGGGCTTTCTCAGCGAAGGCTAGCGCTGAGTGCTGTTCTAGCGCTTAGCAGGCCCGGGCTCGGCCGTCCCCTGGAACTAATGCGCCAAGCTCGTTCGGTTGTCTAACTCCAAACGCGCTGGAACTTAAATCAATGGATCAGTGCATTAACAAGCTATTAAAAGCCACAGTTTCAGATGGACAGTGCCTGGGTGCTTGTTCTTGGGTGGGTGGGTTGGTGGTGACCCATACGTTTTGCAACAATAAACGAGTGACCTCTGACCTCCAGAGCTCACATCTCCCCGTTCACTATGTCTACCCCATCTGACACTCGGGATGCCTCGGTGTGTGTGATCGAGGGCTGTGCCGTCGCTGTCAGCCAATGAGAAAACGCAGCGAGGCTTGGCCGATGATTAAGAGGGGCTTCTGCCCACAGACAGTCGCGTAATGGGAGAGGTGTGACGTGATTGACAGGTCTCTGGCAGCCTGCAATGATGGAGAAATGTAGAGCAGGAACATGGCACGGCAAAACTGCAGAGTGGGGAATTAAAGCGCATTTGTGCTGTGAACACACCCACACGCACACACACACCGTTCATGCGCTCCCTCCAGCTGCGTTTCTACTTTCCATTATTGAGAATTTATACCACTAATTGTCAGTTTCCAATGATTGACTTGACTAATTGAAATACTAACTGTATAGAAAAACTCTGGGTCTTTAGTATCTTACTATGTTGACAGCTTGGGAAAGTTCAAAATAACAGGTCTACATCCACATCAAAGCAAAATGAGGCAGCTGCGATTCACACAAACTTAACCCACACCGTGACTGCATTTTCAAAATGGGCCCTTCTCACTTGCAAATGACTCATTTAGAGGGGGGCTGAATACAGATACTCTTTAAAACAAAAGGTTTGAAAGCCCTTTGTGTGTACTGTACGCACATTTCTACACACGCTCACATTGACACGGACATACAACACAAGCGCTACACTGACCCCATGGTCACCTAAACCCCACCATTACTTCTTGCCAAATACGTTGCATTAATACTTCTGCCTTTAGCCAACTAGTGGTTTTGGTGTATTTCTTTGTTTCTGTGACACTGATGTGAAGGTAAACATATTCCATTTCTGCTACTTTACTCTTTTTCCTGCCTTCGGACACATACAGGTCATTCTCCAGACAGATGGCATTTATATTTTAGAGCAAAGAAACTCTAGCAGGAAAATATTACAGACAGTTGGAAAATGTGTAAGTCATTTTATGCCTCTAGCCAGTAGCGACGGGGTTATGCCTTGCAAATCTCTGTAGTGGAACAATTCCATTATCTGTCTGAGTCATAGTTTAATTAACTGTGCATGAACCCATTATTTTTTAATTAACACCAGAAACTTTCACCCACGCAGAACGATTTGTCATCTCCAAACGTGGTTCAGAATGTCCCTGGAAAATATCGATTGAGGAAAACATCGCAACGGTTATCTGCTATCAGATCACCAAGGTTTATCGCTTAACCAGCTTCCGCTTGATTCATTTAGATTATGCTAATAGATATGCAGGCAGAGGTAGGAGTCTGCAGTGAGTTTTAATTAGAGAGGCAGGTTAACGACTCTGCGTGGATCGCTGCTACCACCTGAGCGAGTTCTCAGATGGCTAAAGCAGATTAGCACTAATTGAATATACAAAATGCTTGACAAATAAGAACATTAGTCTTCTAGTTGTGTGATTTTTTTATTTTATTCATTGTATACTTACTGAAAGAAAAGTGTAAACACAATGTACCTGTGGGAAATAGAATCTGATGATAATAAGATTTCAGTCAGTCAAAATCAGCCTAACATGATATTGATTCAAAATCGATCTGAATACAGGAAGGTGATTTAGAAGTTCTTTATTCCTAAATCATATTAATCTGTATGTATACCTTACCTTCTGATCACTAACCAGAAAAAAAACAATCAAGTACATAGTAATGAATTTTCTAGTTTGACCCATTAATCATTAATAAAAATGAATCCATGGCAGCCAATCTAGTGAAATTGGCATTAGCTTGGAAGGGTTCTTGCCGGACTGGACTAAATCATGCATGCGTGCGGTGTGGAAAGAGTATCTTGTTTGTCTCTGTACTCCCTCTGTCTCTCTCCCACTGTTCCTGCTGATGAGAGCGATATGAAGGGGATAGATATCAGTAAAAGGTGTGGGCCGCGTTTAATTTACCAGTGAATTAAACAGACTTTTCCTTTGTGCCCTCTGTTTGTGAGCTGAATCTCAAGAAGGTTTGCCGTGCTCCAAGTCCTCCTTTCGCCTGTTTGTTCCCGTTCGGGCATCCTCACAGGGATCTGCTGTGTTTTCTTTCTTTGCCTCCTAATGAATCTTGATAGTAATAACAATAATAATAATTATAATAATAATAATAATAATAATAATTTGTTATTTAGCTGATGTTTTTATCCAAAGCAACTTACAGTTGATCAGACTAAGCAGGGGACAATATGCCCCTGGAGCAATGTGGGGCTAAGGGCCTTACTCAAGGGCCCAAAAGCAGCACTGATCTTATGGTGGCTACACCGGGAATTGAACCATGATCCTTTCCAAGTCCCAGTCATGTACTGTCCCTTAGCCACTAGGCTACAGGCTGGCCAAATCTTAAATTCACTGTACCATTTGCAAGCTATTTCATAGATTCCCTTTAATAGGTGAGACTAAATATCTATTTGTTTTTCTTACACGTTGCAGAGTACTGTGCCCCACAGGACCTTGGGAAAATGACAAGGAACCCAGATGTTTATACAGTAGAAACAAGAACAGAAGCCGCCAACACAACGCTACAGACTGGACGCACTGTAAATAGCGTGGCTTCAAGCTCTTCCTCTGTGTCATTGTATGATTAAGATTTGTTTTATTGTGATGAGTATGTCAGAGTTTGTAACTGTAACTTTCTGAGAAATATTGTACTAAAATGCACTCAATAAAGATGAATCAACTGGACTGGCCTCCTTGTGAGTCCATCTCCATGTGTTGAGATGCAGCGGATGCAGTGGTTGGTGTGTGTCAATAGAAGAAAACATCAGACACCCTCACTTTCACTGTCACAGATGCCAGTAACTTTTTATTTTTGGCAGTTTCATTTGAATGCTAAAAGGTGATTGACACGGCATGTGGCTAGATATAAGAGCAATATGAAAGCTGCCCACTGCTGCTTTGATTATTTTGTTTGCAAAATACTACTGCAAACAATGTGCGAATGTAATATTATGTTACAAATGTAAATACAGCAGGAAAAATCTCAGTTTCCCCTCAACCGGTTCCATTTCTGACTCACATTTTATGCATTGTGAGTTTTGGCCATGATGTGGTAAAAATGAAAAAATCACATGGCAGTTATGAAACGCAATTAAATTCTCAAAATGCAAGATTGTGTTCTGCTTATGTGAATCATGCTCTACAGAACAGTCTGGTAGTTGGACAGTGACCGCATTTATTTTGGTTTGGCTTTGTACTCCAGCAATGTATTTTAAAAAACAAACATGAGCTTAAAGTGTAGACTGTCAGTTTTAATTGGAGGATATTTACATCCATATACGGTGATCCGTGGAGGAATTACCCTTTGCGCTTCAACCTTATGCGCGGTTATGTAAACAAAAATAGTGTCATTGTCGAAATACTGAGACTGCACTGTATATTCCTGAAATGCATTCTACATTTATGATTTGATTTATGGATTTAAAATTCTGGCAATAGTCAAAGTCTATAACCTCAGTTTGATTCATACAAGACTGTTTGAGAGACCTTACAGTAGTTAATGAGAGACCTTAGAAAACATAGACTACTGAAAATATAATACTTGAAGATTTGTATAAGATCATTTTCGTTGTTTTCCAGGATTCAACAATGACTGCCTTTTCCCGGGGTCGGAATCATTTTCACTCATTTGTGATTTTAATGAACAGACTTCTTACATATTTAATGCAAGTAACCCTTAACATAGCTAAGTAGCACAAAACCAAAACAGCCCCCATAAAACAGAAACAACAATTACTTGTACACAACGAACGTCACTGGACTACCCTTTTACCACAATGCAATGGGAGACTGCTGGTGAGGGATGTAACATCGTGCTAATGAGTACTGCAGCTAAGAGGCTCCATTACTCCCTGTACACCTGCCAGAAGAGGACTTGCCCTGGTATCGGGTAGATGGCCAGTAAGCAGGAGCAGGGATGCTGGTGCTATTTCCAATGCTAATTCATTCTTCATTCCGGGTTTTCTAATAGGAAACCCAAGAGGGGTCAGACCAATGCTGTAATGGTGCTTCTACAGCTACTGCCATTGTCAATTATACACATTTAATGACTATTTATGGTGGCAATTATCCAGTTGCTTTGGCTTTGGAAGTGAAAGTTCTTTTTAAAAAATTGTTAAGTTGCCTGGATCGATTTTGTTAAAATGCAAAGTGTCTATCCGCAATAATATACGAGGCAGGGGAGCATTAAATGTACCTTGATAGAGGGTATAAATGAAAACTGAGCTCCTGTTTGTTGAATATTGAGTCTGGGACTAGTGCATACGTCAATTAGAGAGGATTTAAAACACCCCAAACATGGAAATGCGGCTGATTGGCCGGGGCTTTTAAAGTTTTCCCGATCAATATCCTCAGAGTAATTACCTTAAAAAGCGGATTGTGCTTCAACAGTGACGTGTAAGATGGGAGAGTGAGAAAGAGGGATGCAGCACAAGAAAAAACTAGACAAAATGGGGGAAATGGGAAGAGGGGGCAGACAGATTGTATGGGTAATTGGACCAGTGGCTGTTATGTTGCCGGGTGATTAGATGTAGAAAGATGAGAGAATTCTTGCCCTCGCGTGTTTCTTGTGGGGCTCAGATAAACACGGTGCGGTAGTGGTGCAGTGGTTAGCACTGTTGCCTCACAACATGAAGGTCCTGGGCTCGAATCCCAGTAGAGTTGGCAGTGTGTATGTGGGTTTACTCTTGGTACTCTTCCAGTTTCCTTCCCCAGTCCAAAGACATGCAGGTTAGCTTAATTGGAGAGTCTACTGTAAATTGCCCCTGGGTATGAGTGTGTGGGTGAATGGTGTGTACTGTATGCCCTGGAATGGATTGTCTATCCAGGGTGTATTCCTGACTCTCACCCAATGCATGCTGGGATGCTTGCCCATGACCCTGACCAGGAATAAGCAAGCTGGATAATGGATGGATGGGTCACCCGTGTTTGTGTTTTTCCCTCATTAGTTTGCTTATCCTTGTATGTTGAGCTCTAAGCGAGAATTTCACTGGTCCGGTTTCTGGTGGTGTGCATTTGAGATTGACATATTCCATCTTGTGGATACCATATCATTTTACAATAAAGAATAGAATGGCAGGAAATGAATACAAAGGTTTAATAATATGTGGCAATGCACCGAGAGGTGTGTATCAATAATGAAAATGAGGGTGTGAGACATGAACAATAAAGTGGGATTGTATTGTTTTATTCCACTGAGATTTATGGGTATGTTCTCATAAGCACAGTGTCATTATCAGAATACATTATTCAGAGACAACAGATAGCACACTGTTTACCTTTTATTGCCACATCAGTCACAACAACAGGGAAAAAATTGAATCATCAATCCATGGACCTTTAAACGTTTAGGCATTATAACATTGTGCCTTTAACAGGACTTTACATTTTGGGATTTGGCACACAGAGCAAAGTACACACATTACGTTATTACATGCCATGTGTTTGTACAGCAGGATCTTTTTACGAAGCAATTCACATTCATTACATTAAGTAATTTTGGTTGCTAATAAAATGCTAATGGTTTACAACAAGCAAAAAGATATGGTACAGTAGTTTGGAACTATTCTGAAAATAAGAATGATGATGCAGATCCTCATGAAAAGCATGTTAAAAGGAAAAATAAATATTTAAAATAGGTGTCAGGCACTACTTCCTTCTTTATCTTTCCTCTTCCGTGTTTGATTTGTTGTCCTTGGACAGCTCATCACCATGGAAACAAACCCATCACTTGCTCATCAGTTAAGATATGGAAAGGTATAGTTGCCTAATGTATTGATAAAATGAACCTTGTCTAACTACTTGACACTGCCATTGTAGCCTTATGGGATCTGCTACAGTCGCAAAAGCCCAGAAGGCAAATAAGTTTTTGCCCAGGTTACCAAGGCGCCAGTACTAGACGGTAAAGACTATGAGTACCATGATCAATCAATGTGCTTGGTTGTGTAATTTTTGTCGATTAGCAACCAAAATGACTAAGTGGGCCTTTTAGTACCTCACTCAATTTTTTATTTCTGGTTATTACAGTTGTTGATTGTTAAGACCGGCTCTGATTTCTAACCTCTCCTTTCCAGTTAAGTATTTGCCTGGGAGACAGGCAATGAGTCAGCGTTATTAGTAACAGTGCTGTTTTTGCTTTTGTGGTTTGGTATTAAAAGAATCCTTAATTGTTACAATATTTGGCCAGCAGCACGTTGGAAATGTAAAATGTTATATTTCCTGGCTTCTATGTGTAGAGCTTTTAAACTGTTGGCTCTTCAATTTAAGCAGTAGATCTCTACTCCAGTAAAGCATAGCACAATAATCAGAGCCTAGATCAAATGAGATTTGTTTTCTCAGAGGAATTTTGGAAAATTGAATTTTGATTTATGCAATTACCCAAGCAATCTTCCATCGTCCATATGCGTTATTTCAAGGGGGACCTTTGTCACCAGCAAGATTGCTGATGGGAGTTATATTTTTTTTTCAAGGGGGGGGGGGGGGGGATTACAGTGTGACAACAATGTGTGATTAGGTCCAATCACATTCTTCATTAGAGGTTGCTCCAATTGCCATATTAAATTCCCATCATCTATCACTCTGATGGGTTCTGATTGGTCAGAGACTGAATTTGCTGCAGGAGAGAGGTGCTAGTGCTTGGATCATTTCTGGGACTTGGTGGCCTCCTGTCTCACTGGCTTCCTTTTCTGTAGAAAATATACACAGTCGACTAAACACACTGCCTACTGTCCGACACATGCTCCATACTATTTTTTAACGGTGGTGCAGAAGTGTCATAAGATGTTCACCCTTGTAATGAAAAGCCCCTCCTTCTTCCTCTCTGATGGACTGTGATTGGGCCTAAATGTTGTTCTGCCTCTTCCTTTCACTGTGGCCTCCTAATAAAAGTATGGTGCACTTAAAATCCGGGGATTTTAAGTGCACTACATTTAGAGAAAATTTCACCTACTTAGCAACTTCTTATCCAGGGTCAGCAATTGAGGAGCACATTGCGTACTAAAATAAATAAGCAGTATGTTTAGTAGACTGTACATATTTTGAGGACACAGTATTTAGGATGCTGTTTCGGACACAGACTGCTTTCCTGAGGGAGCAGATGAATGCAGAGATGTAGGCGCTTTGTATCTAAGTCTCAATGTCTGCTATTGGGCCGAATATTTCAATATCATCAGAAGGTGCAAATGGGTTCTTGAACAATAAAAACAATTCAATGTCTGTGTAGGTTTTCTGAAAGTCTGACTAAAGGGCTCGCTGCTTTGGAATTAATTAAACTGCCTGGTTAAATCTGCTGTGCATTTATCACACAACCTTGCAAGGGAAATCTAAGTTGTGCATGCTTCATTTACTCCACAAAAACTGTTTTAAAACCTTAGTTTCATTTTCACACACTGGTTGACTTTACCGGAGTCCTTGTAGAAATTGATATCCAATCTGCAAATAGAAACTTGTATGTTAAAAAAAGGTTGAGACAAGCCTTGACACACTGCCAGAGGGCATGCATAAAACCTCTCAAGGTTTGCCCTCTTCATTAGTGAGAGAACAAGACGTGGTACAGACAAAACTGAAGATTAAAACTGGGAGAAGAGGTTCGATGCCATTTGGGGTAGGGGAAGTGGCAGAGGGAGTGTAGAGGAGCATGATCCCTGCCACTGAACATAATCCCACACTGCGAGCCTCTTTCAGCTCGGTCCTTATTCGATTCCTGCAAAAATCAATGAAATATTTTCCCACAGAAATTAAGTTAAATAGCTGAGCCTGAAGTCAAGGTCTTCCTTTCTTTCCATCGCTAATTAGTCTCTGCGAAGGCACATTCTCTCTTCAGGAGAGCGTTGGAATAGTTATGTTAGCCTTAGCCTTTTCACATTGTCTTTGCCCAGTCAATGAACCACAGTTGCAGGTCACCCCAGCTTTTCTCATCAATGCAAGACATACAGTGTACTGGGCCAAAGCTACAAAATGGGTCCAAGGCATTGATATGGCAGAACTACTTTAAAAAGCCTTTATTGTAATGGTATATCCAACAAGGACTATGACAAGAGTACAAAAAAGTACAACAAGGGGATAAAAGATGAGACAGGCCTTCTGTGCTGTGATGTTTATGCATGTGGTGTTATTGCAAACTAATGTACTGCAATCAACATTCATTAAATTAAGGTGTTAATTGCATTAAATGTTTCACACACACTTATCTGCTGTGGATTGTGATGGATTCCCTTCTTCTCTAATTGGCAAAGATAACTTGAAACACTAATTGTCAATGCACTTCTCTTTCTATGATTCTGTCATGACTGGTAAAGACACATTCTTAAGCCTGCAATACATAGGAGCACATATAGAATAACTGATACAAAGTCATAGGAAAAGTGTCTAAAAAGTCCCAAGAATTGATGGTGACATGGGAATTGACACATCCCGGTCCCTGGTTCAAGTTACATTACATTACATTACATTAATGGCATTTGGCAGATGCTCTTATCCAGAGCGACATACAGTTGATTAAGCAGGAGACAATCCTCCCCTGGAGCAATGCAGGGTTAAGGGCCTTGCTCAAGGGCTCAACAGCTGTGCAGATCTTATTGTGGCTACACCGGGGATCGAACCACCAATGCTGCAGGTCATCAGTACCTTAACCACTATGCTACAGGCCACCCTAGTTGTTAGGACCCAGCTTCTCTTAGTGGAATCAAAGTCGGGACAATGCAGGAACTCACCCAAGTCAACAAACAATTACTCAAGAAAAGTAAAAGTTTATTGAATGTCACACCGCCCCAGCAGGAAGATCACTGAAACAAAACAAGTTTGCAGCATAGCATTCTGTCTCGGCCTTGACGCACATGTCCATCTTATCTGTGAGGTCCTATCTTCTTCTTACAGGATGACATACAGTAGGTTTTGTTTATTAACAATACAGTACACACAACTACGCATACAGAACAAACCTGAACCCATCAAAGTTGAAGGTGCTAAGCAAGTACTGAACGTAAAATGCTTCTGTGAATATTTAGGTATGCAATTGGGTTGTGTGTAGAACATTTCATGGAGGCGTTCAAAACATAAGACCAGTATAGGTTCAGAATAATTTATTCTATTGCTATACTAGCATCACGGGGCCCAGAGACTCTGCCTGTAGATGTCTCCCTGCTGGTCTGAGGGTTTTTTCTTATAGGCAGTGAGGTTTCAGTTCAATCAATGGTTAGTATTCTTGTATTAGCTAACAGTGCAATCCACCATCTGGGGCTTGTTGTTTTGGTTCCCCTTTGGTCATCCATGATGCATTATTGGCTTTTCTGGAACTTCCTGATGCAAAGGAGTCCTATCAGGTATTATGTGTAATATGTCTAGGAAATTGTCGGGACCATTTTGTCTATTGTCAAACAATAAAATGGTAACCAAATGAATATAACAACAAAAAATAATGTAATAGGAGTTATCATCAGGCAGCGACAGGCGGCCCTTCTTTGTGCTTCTGATGGATGAAGATGGCCATTACCTCTAGTCCCACATGACTTCCTGCATGAATCACAAATTACCGTGGTGATTATATGACCATGAGGCATTGAGAAGCTTCTCAACCAATATGTGTGATGTCATTACATATGTCCCAGTGGTCTGCACTGAGAATGGATTCCTGTCGGCTTACTTGGGGATCCAGTTATTGGCAGAAGTGTAGGGGGGAAGTTCAGCCAGTCTTACTGTACTGTATGTACAATCATGGCATGCATTCCAGTTCTGCCCACATTTTAAATACAGTAGTGTCATAACTCATCATTTTATTTCTGTTTTATTTTATTTTATTCGCTTTGTCATCTGTACTGTATGGGTTTGATACATTCATTTGCTGTTATTTTGTTTGTTTTGTCCTATGTTTGTCATACTTTAGCATTCAAATATTTTTTGTCTGCTGAATATTGTTTCAGTGGTGCTATACACATTGGTGATGATGATAATGAGGACTATTTTATTATTTGTATTGTAACTTATGTAAAGTATCAGGATAAAGTCATTTTGGGCCTATTTCTGCTTCTTTCCCTTCTCGACTCAGTGAATCTGTCCTGCCCGAAGGTTAATGCTGTGGTTTTTTTGACCCTGCAGACTTCTCTATGGCCTTGCCGTTAAGCACAGTGAATTTAATGCGCAATAGAGGAGATTCATTTTTCTAACTGTCATGTATTAAGTATTTTTTAAAAACCGTAAAACAGTGGGCCGGTTGGACCTGGCTAATGATGTGCAGTGGAAGCAGAAAGGCAGTTTAATTGTGATATAGATCCCTGTGTCTGCACTTTGCAGCGAACTCATACATATAAGAGCTCGCTAATGGTTTGTGAATATGACCCTCTCCGGACTCAGAACGCTACAGGGCTCCGTTCCGAAGGTTGAGGGGGTTGGGAGGGGGGTGAAGTCCGACGACAGCGGAACGGATGCCTGGAACCGCGTGGAGCAAATCTCCAAACTTCCTTCAGGCTCCTTCCTGACTATTGGTGTCTGGAGACGTGAAAATGAATAATTTAGCAGCCCTTGGGCAAAGCCTGCTTATATAGTCAAGCACGCAGTCATGTGACTTGCAGTAATGAGCTTTACCTTAATATTCCTTGTCCCGGGACAGTTTAGGACCCCACGCCTTGCTCTCTCGGGCCTCACTTAAGAAAACCCCTCTGACAGGGGATATGAGAATTTAGCTGAGGAACAATTAATATTTCATAGGGGGTCAGATTTGGGTAGTGTCTATATTCCAGGGTACTCTATTACATTTATATTGAATTTCATTCTTTGGACCTCCTCCTGACCCTCTCACTGGTGGGAGGTACAGACTTGCAGGATGGCTTTAGCGGTGATCTTGAATGGGACAGTGGGACCACAGAGAAGAGGCGATGCTTCCACTAATAAGCCATTTCAGTTTCCAAGGCAACAGAGTTCAAGGTTCATCTCACCGGCAAGTCTGAGCTTTAGTCTTCATGATCCTGTTTTAGAAACCTCTCATTTATATCTATTAACTTCATTCTTGCGAGCTACATCACCATCTCTGCAGTTGTGGTGGATATGTAAACTATTATTTACAGTTTATACTGCCTCCGCTGTATAAACCATGGAGAAATACAGTGAATTTCAAATTACTATAGTAGCGCCAATAGCTACACTTCAGGTGTGACACAGTTATTGAAATGAGTGATACAGAACTATAAAAGTACACATCATGAGTAGCACATTAAACATCCTAAATTATGATCGCAATACTAGACATATGCAACAGAATAAGTTGATGTAATATCCACTAAAGCACGCACTGTACTAATCTACTACTGAATTGTCTAGGGTTATTTCATAGTGGCTGGGAATAATTATAATAAAAGAAGAAAAATTTGCTGCTATTATTAGAGTTTTATATTCTCCCTAAATTATACCAGTGCTTGAGTGATCTTACGATATAACTAACATCTGCCTAATGGAGCAGGAGAGCCATTGCCTGCTAGCAGCCTGTCCTGAACTGTAGTCATTTGTCTGAGGGTCTGACTACTGCCCCCTTCAGGGGAGGAACGGAACATAAAAGGATATTGATATGATATTGATTGAAGGGGTGGGGGGCACTCCTGGTCAGTCAAGTATAGCATTACCCCGGGCTAATAAGGAGGAGCGGTCAGATGGAGATCAGGTGGCGGTCTTCCGCGGTTGCCCAGTGTAATAACATATTTGATACTGATACTGAGCTGCCTGGCTTTTGACCCCCCTCAAAATAAAACCACCACAATGAAGCACATTGTGGAGTCAAATGCATGGCTCCTTTCAGCCAACTGAGAAGCAGCAAGGGGAGAGTCAGGCCATCAGATTCCCCCCTTTCTACCAGGGCCTCCCTGTGACTCTTCATGTAAGGAACGGTCACATGAGCTGCCGACTGAGACGTTTGCTGTGTTCGGTCTGCCGCTCAAAGGTTGATTCTGGCCACCTCGATACATCATCATCTGCGGATACCACATTATCCCAGGCATAAAAATGCAAAGTTTACAGTTAAGAGAACAACCTTTTTGTGATAGTCTCTGGGGTAAATTTTTAAGTGGCTGCTTTTTCGGTCATGTTATTTTGTTACATGCTGTTTTTGTAAAATAAAACTGATACATTCTTGCAGCACTATACAAGAGATGCAGCAGACAAGGACAAACGTTGTTCTTGGCATCTATCTCCTGGCTGGACTTTTGTGCTTGAGAAGAGGTAGTCTGGTACCGGCTGCTGTGAATAAGCACAAGACTACTCAGGCTGTTTGATTGGCTGGTGATAAAATTAGCAAGACTTTATGATTTGGAAATATAAAATTTGTTCATTTACGCCAAATGCCTTGGTTTTCCCAATGATGATTTTATTTTTGGTTATTATTGACCGTGTGTATAAAGCACACATATTCCAAAATAACTACTATGTTATTTAATCCCTTTCACAGAATTTCCTTTACCAGTGACATGTGAAGTGGGAAAAATAATTTACGCCTATTAGACATTTGAAAGAACAGTAAATTCCACCCCAAAGTAATTTGGCATTCAGCATTCCCAATCACATTAAATGTGGACTGGCTTATGTGTGTAGTGCTGTAGGCTGCCACACCATTATCGTCTAGGAAGGCAGATGTAAGTGCCTAACCACTTCATGTCAATGTGAAAAGGTGTGAAGAGAAATCCCATTTTAATACTGCTAGGCTGGCACCCTGAAGGCTTGTGCTGACATTAAATAGTCGCTCATTGACACTGCTATATTTTCCCTTCAACAACATACGTATATATCTGAAATATTAGAATTAGAAATGTAAGTATTTTTCCATAATACAAATGTAAACTTCACACTGAAATACTAATTTAATTTTATGAGAGTTAATATTTACAGAAAAATAAAATATGCTGAAACCAGCAGACCTGTTCATTCTGAAGGGGAAAAAACATAAAGTCTGAATACCACTACCGATTTAAAGGTAAGTGCTGGCCCTTCCAGCATTTTTCCTTCACCAATAACCATTGCTGTAGTGGTGACATGGACAAGCATAAGTTCAGCCATTTTGTTTCAATATCCTCAGAGGGCCTTGGGTATACGAAGGCAAACAGAAATTCAAAACAAACAGCCATTCTCTCAATGGCCAGTATTTCAGAGCATAAGCGATATCCAGAAAAGGTTATGATATTAAAAACATTATGATAAGAATTGTGTACACTATACATGGCAACATACATACGGAAATCCCGCCTTTGTGTCGCACAGCTTTTTGCTGTATGTTGACTAACTTTAGGCAAATCAACACACTAACTGTGATTGTGAAGGGAAAAAAATACTAGCTGTAGATTTTAATTATGGGTCAAATTTAAGGATAAATAATGAATAATGAATAAATATCACCTGACCTTTTGGCATAAAACAGTTGGTGCTGTTCAGCATGCCTGAAATATCTAAAAATTCTTTACTTGACACAGGTATTCCTTTCCACCATTTTATATAACTCCTCAGGATCTCATGAAACTTGGTGACCCCCAAAATACACACAGGTCTGTATGTCAAGCTAATCTGTAATGGAACATATTGTGTCCTCAATACGCCAGGTTTCAGTAAAGCATACCATATCGTACATCATCTTGTAAATATTAGGATCGGTGATCTCTCTTGCCTTTATCAGGCATCTAAATCCTGGCTCCTGTTGTTTTCAATCATGTTTCTCCCGCTTTAGTAAATAACCAATTTTCACATGCCCCAGTATAAAATTAATTAGTTGACAATGTCACTGTCTAGAGAGAGAGAGAGAGAGAGAGAGAGAGGCTGAAAGGGAGAGATTTTTCCTCCATCTGTATCATAGCGATAAGAAGAGTCTCCACCTATACACAGAGTTCTTGAGGAAGAAAGATGACTGGTGTATCTGTAGTAGTGCTCGCTCTAATCACATCCTAGAAACAAAAATGATAATGGTCTTTGTGCGCAGGAGGTAATAAAAAAGTCATCTAGTCCAAGTGGCAAGGTTGTTTCTGGGAAATCATTTTCTTCGGTCCTTGGCTGATATCGCTGCATTTACATTTTACTGGAGCGCTTTATGGAATGGAAGCAGCGGAGTAACTCACACACCTCCGCGGCTCTGCCTCCCAAGAACACTGACATTTCTGAGAGTCCCGGAATTACACCGAGTGACAGTATTCACGACAGCCAACCATTACTCCCTCTTTATAACAAATCATTCTCTCCACCAAAAGGGAATGGGGTTTTAACAATCAGGCAGTCATTTTATTTCTATTTGGATGAATCATCTAACTCTCAGAGGGAAATGGAGCCTAGGATTATATTTACTCTAACCAACAGACTTTCAGTGGAAATGTGAAGAGTTATAACTGATGGAGAAGATAAAATTGGTGTATTTGTATTGTTAAATGTGTTCTTACCGCTGAATGTCTAGGAGGAAATGTCACCTAGAATTTAGTGCAATAAGCCTACCGGAAGGAATAGGTTTGGATTGTGTGTCTGGTCCTGCTCCCACATTTTCTGGAATTTAAGTAATTTATTAAATACCAATTAACACAATTTGATCATTTCAGCTTCTTGATGAACGCACCACAGGTGAGGCAGGGCAAACATGGCACCAGAAACAGAAATTATTTTTTGGGACACAAAAGCTATGATAAAGGATACTTTATTTGTCTCTGAAATAGATAGATAGCCCTTTATTTATCCCCGTGGGTAAATTTCAGTCTCACAGCAGCAGAGATTAATAGAATAAAAGGAATAAGGGAATAAATAGGGGGAACACAATAGATAGAAATGCTAAAAATACTAATACAGTATGTTAAGAACAGTTTTGTGTATAACATATGAGAGTATAAAAATGTTCAAGCCTAAATAAACTCATGTTTGCAGAAGCTGTTTTAAACATTTCATCAGTCATTAGATGAGAAGTGGAATTACCTATAATCAGCTGCCAAGTTAAAAGTATCTATAAAATGTGCAGAATGGTGGCCCTCAAAAATGTGGCTTCAATACACAGTCCTCACTTAATTTTCTTTTAAAATTCAGTCCAAAGACCACAGGCAATGTTTACATGTTTCCCACCATCTGATAGTCACTCTTCTATCCTTCAAATCATGTTAGCTGATCAAAGCCAAAACTGGCCAACAACCTTCTGCAAGGATATATTTGTGGACCATACAAATTTTCAAAACATGCCTGATCTTCTAAGAGACTCTGAAATGCAGAAACTGAAACTTGTCCAAACCGCTGGGTGCCTGAAATGACAGAAGTAGTTACTTTAGAAACATTATTTAATACTGACACAAACTTATTTGTGTCAATATTTTATTGTGACAATATTTTTGGATCAATAGGCTACTGAACATGCCAGCTGCTGTACTGTAGATGCTAACATTACACATACTAAACATTTGGCCTGCTGTTCTGTAAATGCTAATTGTAGACATACTAAACATGTAGCCTGCTATACTGTAGATGCTAACTGTACACATATTAAACATTTTGGCCTACTGTACTGGATATGCTAAATGTGCACATTCTGATTATTCAGCAGGCTATACTATAGATGCTGGTTGTACACATGCAGTAGTTCTCACATGTACTTCAACTGGCACAATCAATCCTCATCTCTGGTAAGCCAACAATTTGTCATGCTTTGTCATTAGCAATAGGTCAGTGGAAGGTTGGCAAAGTAACTTTGTTCACCGCATGAAAGATTGCACGCGAGTGCAATCATTAGTTTATGTTTTATTTCTCCGCTAAAGTACTCAGACGTATCTTATAACTAATCACGCAGCCTCTTGGTTATATAATGAAAGGCTATAGTCAACACAATACTAGGTGAATCTGATATCAGAACACCATGTACCAACTAAAAGCCTAAAATGTTGAGTTTAAAGAGGCAGGTGATTCAGAAAATAATGGCATGCATATAGGTTATTAAGTATAATTCCAACCTGAGTCATTTAGATCAGAAATGGGATCCTGAGATTCTTCTAACACTTTATTTTATTTTAATGTTATGAATGTTTTAAGCAGAATACCACCCTGTGATTGTTTTGTGACTTCAGAACAAAAGAAAATGACTTATAAGTGAAAATGGCTCCCTCAGCAATCTTCATTTCTAAGAGAGGCTTTCAGTATAGCGGCTCCAATTTTTATCACATTTTACACAATATACACTCAGTGAGCACTTTATTAGGTATTTATTAGACTTGTTAAGTCTTCTGCTGCTGTAGTGTTGCGTGTGAAAATCCAAGGAGATCAGCAGTTTCTGAGATGCTCAAACCACCCTGTCGGGCACCAACAAGTCACAGATTACATTTTTTTCCTCATTCTTTGGTCTGAAAAACAGCTGAAGCTCTTGACCATGTCTGCATGCTTTTATGAATTTAGTTGCTGCAACATGATTGGCTGATTAAATGTTTGCATCAACAAGCTGGTGTACAAAATAAAGCGCTCACTGCGTATACATTATGGAAAAAAGGTATTTTTGGGGGGTTTTGTACAGTGATGACTTTTGCACTCCCATGCAAATATTCACTGTCTGTGTACTGCTTTTATGTCACTGCTACAGCCATGCAATTTGAAGATCCCTGTTAGTCCTGTAATGGGTCCACACCTCCTCTTCTGTTTGGACCCCAGTGTCTTGTACGGGTGTGGTCTGGACCTCCTTGCCACAAAAACAACTCTATACAAATTTCATGAAACGATAGGAGAAATGCAATGAGACTAAATCATTTATTGCCAATTGGGTCAGGGAATTCTTGATGTCGAAAATGATCTGGATCTTGATGTCGTAAATGAATAGCTCAGAGTCTATAAACTGAACTCCACCCATTTAATCCCCACATAGAAATATAGATGTAAATGTTTAGACTGATAGTCAATATTGCATTGCATTTGATTTCTCTACTATTGCTGATTGCTGATTAGTGCATACCATAACAAGTTCATACAATGTAGTTTGAAGCCGTTCACAGATTTACCTTTACAGTCCTTCACATAAATCGCTTTTCTGTTTTCATTCGACAGTCACCAGGATGTGATAAGAGTTATGCTGTTAATGTGACATTATTTTAAGCGGTAATAGTTAAAACAGTATTGTTTCCATTGAACTCCATAAAGTTCACAAAGTTCATATATGTGAATATTTAAGAAACATCTTCGATGACACGTTAACAGCCCTTAAATTCAGATCACATTTCCACCCATTTCTCCTGTCAGAAAGAACCTACAATATGCCTTTCCAAGAGGCATACCTGCTGCACAGGTTAAATTATGAATAATGGAAGCTATTCTGCTGTCACTCCTGTGATTCATTTCACCACCAACCAGTTTGCAATAAATAATTTTGACAAGCATATAAATACACAACTGAATACTGTCATACAGGATATATACTACTATTTTTCAGAAATGGATGGTAAAGGAAAGTTTGGCTGAATCTAAAATATGGAAGGAAATCACTTAAAAATCCTAATGATGCATTCACATGGGACCAATTGGAAACAGTTGGGTAAATGGTAATTAAGTGGTAACGCATTGCAGTTCAGCTATTCATAACTTATTTTTAAATTAATTAGAAACCACTCGGAAAATATGCATTATTAAATGGTAATTAAATGGAAACTACAGATGTTGGTTCCTAGGTATTACGAAACGCTGTTTATTGTTCAGATGAAAACAACTTCTCAAACATTAAACAAATACAAAGCAATTACATGTACACAGTGGTCCATTTTGGGACACAATTTGTTGAACATAATACAGTAAATGGCTTTGTACTCATGTGGCTGTGAGTGGCAGCAAGTAAATAGTTTTTGGCCATGATAATGAAATAAAATTAAAACTACATTGAGTGCCTGCCTAGGATTTGATGATTTGGAAGAGTGCACTTACAGTAGAAGGGAATGAAGTGTTTTAGCCCACAATTGGTATGTAAATTTACTCAAACATAGCTATAGTGGAGTAGGGCTAAAGTAGAACATTTGTCATAAGGTATATCAGCAAATGAAGTCATGAATCTAGTGAGTATAATATACATGTCATACCATGACAACTGTCAAAACGTCATGACTGATTCTGACATTCCGTGATGTGTGTCAGAGCATTCTGAAGCATTTCTGACATGATCATAAAGGTGTCATGAGCATATTTTCAAATAAAGCGTGACTGAAATACCAAACTAGAACTTTAGTTGGAAGTGGAAGAGACCCTTAGAGTATTGAAGACCAAGCTTCAGGCCTTGCAAGATACATTAGACGAACTGAACAGTCTGCACGGTCTAAAGTTCTCAACATCTAACTTGCTTGTGTTTCCTAGTTTTTTTTTCAAAATTAAATATCTATTTATTGCCAGCTTGATTGGCTCAGGTTGCCTCATTGTTCTGCCTCATTCCCAGAGTCGGACAGAAACAATTGAAAATCGGAGCTTATCTTCAGAAACTGCCACAGGAGCAAAGTATACAGAATGAGCTTTCTCTGCGCGAAAAACAACAAGAAACCATGCTGTAAACTGCAGCATGCAATGAAAAGATTCAGCCCCACTTTAATTTCTTTCTTTTTTCAGATAAACGCCGCCAGTCCTTGTTTTTCTCTGTTGCTTGCTAATGTGCTGCTGAATTGCTGCACCATTTTAAGAGGCCCTGGTAATAGTGTTCACGCTGACACAATATATTCACATTATTACAAAAAAGTTATCCGGGAGAGAAAAACAATGGCATCCATTTGTTATCACCATATACTTTTTAGAAGTTTTGTTCCATGAGAGGGAGGGGATGGGCTGAAACTCTATGCAACACTCACATTACAATGGCAGCCAATTAGGTCAAGAAAACTGTTTGAATATGTTCAGTTCTCTTGGAAAGGTTACAGTTCAGACCCCTGGAGATGCTTCATGTTGTGACTGCCCAGGACTCATGAAGCTTTGGCTATGCGTGAAGCTTCAATTTGTAGCGCAGTCTCACATCAGTCCAGAAGTGTGCTGCCACCATTATCTAGTATTTACGTGATGATTATCACATTTGGCAATGTTCATTATATTTTCTGCGATAGTACTGTGCTGATACATCAGAGGCAGGGTGTTTTTTAGTTCTGTAATACTGTGAAATCACCCTCACATGATTGGCAGAAGGCTAAAATATAGCCCCCAGGCCTAGATTACTGTAGGATATGCCAAGTGAAGGTAATGACGACACATAATGAGCACAAATCTGAACAGGCTTGGACTATCGAGCTAGTTTGCATTTAAGGACATGTATGTGCATCGTGGACACAAACAGCTTGCATGCTGCCCCCCACTCAAGTGATTCAGCATCTGCACAGCACTTCTTATGGGCTAGTCATCCGGCAGAAGCTTTAAGCCAACGTGATTTACACAATGGCATTTAATATAGTGAGAAAACAATACAAATTCCAGAGCTTTAATACATGTAGGGTAGGAATACCCCACTATACTAATGGGGAGGGGGACAAAAGCCCCTCTAGGTGAACTGACTTGTGACAGATATCACTGTCGAGATCAGTGGCTGTTCTAACCCTGTGTGTGTGTGTGTGTGTGTGTGTGTGTGTCTGTGTATGTGTGTGAGTGTGTGCACGTATCTGTGTCTTTGTGTGTGTCTGTGTTTCTGTGCATCTGTGTTTACTACATGTACAAGTGAGCACTGTGTTTCTACTCTTTCTGCCTCTCTCTACTGGACCTCCTCCCATCTCTTTATATACCCAACAGAGGCTCACACCAATGCCTGGAGAAGATAATGAGAAGAAGGGTATTTTTTTCTGAATTCTCCTCTTTCTTTGCTGCTCCTTCAACATCACCAGGTCACTATGGAAACCAGGGCCACGCCCAACACTATCGAGCTTTGACTCCTTAAGTAAGGAAACTCATCTGCTTTCTGAACTTCCAGAAGATGACAGGGTCTCCTGGTACTGGCTGATAAACTGCTCTCACAGTTCTTTAGCAGTGAATTTAAAACTCATTTGACTTCACTGGAGTCATACTGGCAGAATCTATAGTTGGAAATATATGGCCTGAAAAGTAATTCTTTAAAAAAAGCAGGATAACTTATAGGCCAGCTGGAAAGTCAATAAGCGCTTACTTGTTTCAGTTTAAAGGTTCCTCCTTTCTTATATTTATGTTTCTGAGTTATAAAATGTTAACAAACTGTGCTTCCCAGCCCCAGCCAATGAAACCTGCTCTTTCTTAGAATCAGCATTTTATGCATGTAATTAAATTTATGACCACTGTCAGGGAAATATATTTATCGTAACACATAACTTGGTGCAATGAGCACACCTTTCTGCTGCAGAGGCACTTAAGATGTCTACAAAATCTAGCAAACAGTTGGATGGAGGAGGAATTAATGATGGGAGTGACACCACTGCCGAGATCACATCAGGATGTACAGACAGGAGTAAACAATGCCAGGTAGCAAAACCTAAACCAACAGATGCTCGTAATAAATAACAATGTAATTTAACAATGTAGAAACTCCATATGGTGTAGCTCCCAGGTGATGCATTCAGCAAGCACAATGAAAGCACTTGTCCTTAGTTTAATAACATGCCCCGACAGCCTGCATTCAAATCTTGGCCGTGGCAGACTGCTGACTGTGTTGGAGAGTTACCGTGAGCCAACACAAATCTGTTACATCAGTCACGTTGAAGCTGCTTCCCTTGCTCTCACTGTGCAAGATTGACTGCAGCTGCGTGACCAAACAGAGTCTGTCTGCCCCAGCTGCGCAAGACCTGCAAACGTTCATGGCAAATTATTTTTGCAGCAAACAGTTACTGTTGAACGATTTGAAACAGACATTGCATTTAGTTCGCCACCAACACATTTTGAATACAAATTAATGGGAATTGTATCTAACAATGCCAGCTAGCTGATTCGTTGCTTGGCTTCGCTGTGCACTACCTTTTCAAACTATTAGCTAACGTTTGAACAGAAAAAAGTTTGACTATGTTTGCAAACATTAGCTAATGTTTGCAATCTTTAACACACATCTGGCATATTCTGTTCACCATGAACGTTAGCTAACTTTAGCTAACAGCTTGAAAAGGTAGATATGTTTAAAAAAATAAAAAATAAAAAAATCACTGGTAAGCAACAAACCAGCTGGAATTGTTAGAGCTAAGTCATACCTGTTTGGTGTTGGTGGCGAACTAAATGGAATGCTCAAATTAAAGTAGTTCAACAATAACTGTTTGCAGCCAACATAGTTCACCGCGGATGTTTGTTGTCTTGAACGCATGTCTGGAGGCTTTCAGCACAATGACTGGGAACTGAGAAGTGAGAGTGAGTGGCACCTGGTCGGCTTACCTCACAGGGCACGCATGCCAACCTGTGCCCACCCCATTGCAGAGACGACCCTCAAATATACAGCTGAGCTTTCCATATTGGCTTAAAAATGGTTTTTAAAGGACTATAGTTCCGCCATTTAAAAATATGCTTTAGACCCTATTAAATACTTGAGTGCATGCCTTTAAAATCAATGTTGTAAATAGTGGTGATAAAAATATTTGAAATGCTTTGATGGTCTTAAATGCTCAGATGGTATCTGGTTATTAAAGGTATGAATAAACCAGATGCTATCCTATTAAGGAATAACAAGAAGATTGGCATAGTGTAGCATACCACAACTCTAGGAACTAAAATATGCACAAGAAGAATTAAAAATAATTAATTATATTGCAAACTGCCATGAATTAGAATGTCTGACAAAAAATGGAATGTAAAATTAACTTGGGCAGAAGATGTAAAATGGAAGATGGTTTTGAACTTTATTTCCTTACAATGCAGGCAATCAATTCCCAGGTAACACCAGCATACCTGGGAATTATAGCATTGCATGTGTTTTTAAAACTTGAAACATGCACTGTTTTGATACACATGTTGAGATTTTTAAAGGGGTAATAAACCCTAAATCAATTTTTGTAAGAGTTGTCTTGCCTCCGTTTAATAGATAATATTCATTATATTGTTTAAAAAAAAAAATAAAAAATAAAAAAAAAGGAAGCCATGCCATTCCATTTTGTGTAAAAAATGGCAACACTGACTGAAAGGTTTAGTGGTTTGAGCCTCGCCCCAATCCGTGACGTGACACCAGGGTGAAAACCTGCATAAACGTAAGCAAATTAACTCCCCTACTTCACTACTCCACGCCGCGAGGGAGCAAGTCCGGCGGTGTTTCCAATCCACAGCAGATAAACCAAACGGAGCGATTTTCAAAATACCAGAATGCCGCCGAATGGCTTACCACACGCAAAACAGATTTGCACTTTAATTTCATCACACTTAAAGGCTTTTACCTATAAAACCGTTAACACCGTTAAAAGTGAAAAGGTAGGTAGTCTGGTTAGTTAGTCTAGCTAGTCAGTCTACTTTTCATGGTTATTGATCATAATGTAGTTGACGTGGGATTTATTAAGGTTACTTATTCGGATTCGCTTGTGGTCATTCTTGACTATGACACTGAATGCCAACCCCCGAACTGACAGCTTCGCCTTGTTGCAAATCGCATCTTTTGATATTATGCAGTGGGCGGAGACTGGGTAAAAGCTTGGGTTTCATTACCCTATAAAGGGCGAATTATAGTGATACACAATAAAATGATTAGTAAACCAACTCCTACTACTCCGATCTCTATTGGGCTCATATGTAGTCTGTGTTGAATTAACACTAGACATTTTACTTCGTATGCACATTACCCTTTTACTCTGACTAAGAGTATTTATTAGCTTTGGAATACATATTATAACATGATGTATTAATCCATTATGTTTTAATTAAAATGTTACTGGAATTCCATGGTACTTGGAATACCATGGAAGGAGTTCCTATGATAGTCTATCACAGCTAATGAGTGGCTGAGATTAATTAGCACTGAGTGCTCGTCAAAGGGATATTTGCATTTGGTGCATATTATCTTTCCGTACATTCACTGTTTGAGGTTAGTTTGGCATTACCACTGTTCATAATGGTTTGTGGAAGCCAGAGTAGCCTCAAGAACTGGGACTGATCGGATTTAAAGTGTGGAGAACATTAGTCACTGTGAGGCTAGGACAGTGCACTGTAAAGATGTGCTTGAAAATTAATCATGGTGCATAATAAAAATGTCCCTTTAATACTCAATTTATCATTCCAGCCACCACATTCCACAACGTACTTGATTTCAGAAGGCTGAAATTTGTTGAAAATTCTGAAATGGCTGATACATAAATATTTTCAATTTATAATAATACATCTTACATTATGGAAAGGCAGTCCATGTCCTGCTTGTGGAAAAACTGATTTACAATGGGCAATAATTGCCCTCTCCCTTCAGGTAAGCTAGACAGCATCAAGCTTCTGCTTGAGGCAAACCAAATCCTATGGAAGGCTTCCAGGGCTGCCGACTTCTCCAGGGTTGCATGCTGTAGCTCCTTTTCTGCCGTTGGAGATTGTTGGCATGCATGGAATGACTAACTGGATGGCCAATAAAACTGCTGTCCCATGCGACCCATTTCAAAGCAAGTAGGAGAGTGCTCCCCAACTAGCTAGTAAATTATGGTTATTAATTGTATCCACACACTGCCCACTACATCTTATGGACTGTTTCACTCTGCTTCAGAATGCCATAGGCAAAGGACTAATAATACATTTTTACTGGGTGTAAAAAGGTTTTGCTTCTTTATAGCTCATATTTTCTGTATGTTGTCTCACTGCTATAGTATGTGTTCATCCAGTCCAATATTATTTTTGATATAGGTTCCAACCCATTTTTCTTTAAAATGTTGGTTTGTTGATAGAATTTTGACTATGTATCACTTATTTGTAAATACAGGATGTAATTTTTTATTATTATCCTGGGGCCTCATTTATATAAATGTTCTTGATTTGAACAAAAAGGTAGTCTTTCCCAACCGGAAATAGCTTACAGTACATTGATTTAAAGTGGGCTATCGGCATCTTACACACCGGTGCAAATGGTAAATCTTTAAAGACTCCATTACATGTGAATGTGCTTTACAAATACCCTTTCTTGTGTATGTAGCCAATAGCATCTTATCGGCTTATGCCCAAAATAAGATTGGATTTCTTACACTGTAGTAATGCAGTTATTCCACATAGCCAGCAGGTAATTATTGTGACATAGAGCTAATATGAACTTTACATATAGATGTTATATGATCATCAAGGTGGGATTTTATTAGTAACTACATTTTCTCTGTAAGCCTCTATTTATGATACAGTTTCATGGAAAGACCATTTTAGTCAGATTTAGTATTAGTATTGGTGATGATGAAGGGGCCTGGGTTTGTTGGGGAGGATGGGAAGTGGAGTTGTAATTCTGCTTAAGGTCAAGGAGAGAAAGATTTACAGCAAAAGAGCATGTTCAAACAGTCTTTGCCTCATCCATATCTCTTGTTTGTTTGTGGGGTTTTTTTTTCATGACTGTCAAATCCACACCAGAGGGATTTATTAAGCACAAAGACAAACCTGTTTTTAATTGATCAGTGGAACACATCAGAGTTGTTTGTGCATTGCTGAGTGGCTTTTAATTAAAAACACAAAATTAATCCATTCAATTGTGGACAAAGGCAAAATGACTTGCAGTGATGACAGCTTTTTGTGTTGTCTTGAAAGGCAAACATATTCCTCTAATAATTTAAAATTAATCGCATACAATCAAAAGTTTATGTGATGGTAAGTAAAGAATAGCTAATCTCTAAAGATTTATGTGAAAGTACAAAAACAAAAGCAAAAAAGTTGGAAAATTAAAAAGATGGAAAACTACTTGACCTATTGATAGTTGCTAGAATAATTAGTATAGATCTAAGATACCCAACAAGAAGATACGAATGAAAAATAAAATGGATGATCGAATGGAACAGAACAGAAACTGCAATGATAAACCTCTACAAGGATATTGGTAATAAATAAGTTCACAAATAAGAAAACTAATGTAATAATGGATAAATTGCTCAGGTTAAGAGGTCGGTTAAGAGAAAAGTTGCATACCTTGATAGGAGCGACATGAAGTGGGGGCACATTTTGAATGGTCAGAGAGAAGTCAGAATTCTTAAGTGTCTCACCCAGTCAAGGCAAACCAATGAACCCTTTTTCAGTCTATCTTGTCTGATCTGACATCCTGCAGTGAATACCCATTCCCCATAACAGGACTTACAAACCCTCCCTCCAGTAGTTCTCAATATGTGAAGACCTATTGTGTGTGAACTCATGAGAGTTCAATGATGGAGCCTAATGTTGTGGGAACTGTAATTGAGTATTCTGATGCTTGAGATTCATAATATGCACAGAAATGATTATCCTTCTGGTTTGGGGCAGATGTTATTACTGCCATGCATATGCTTGGAATAGCGTATCGCTGAAATCCTGAAATAACAGCTGCCACTCACCGATATTGAATTACAGGTTGGAATGCCTGACTCATTACAGTCCAGTGTGTGGATGCTCGCATGATGCTGAGATACTGTAGAAGACCGCGGAAATTGTTGAGTTTATGAATGCTGTCCATTCATATAAAATAAATTTGTATTCCAGTCAAACTGGCTAAGCAGTCATTTCAGTAATTTTACTTGTTTAATTGGGATAGTCCACGTGAAATCAATTTTGAGTCCTGGGGTCCAATAAAAGAATGAAAAAGAAATAACAATTGCATAACCCAGACCAATCCATGGTTAAAGGTTAAAACTGAAAATGAAAAAGGAACAAGTAATGCACAATAATGAGGGAGTGTCCATTTTTTACATTTTCATGTTACAGGATGTTCATGTTATTAAACATCTAACAAACCAACCTATCCTGGCTATTACAGTTGTATTACCCAGTAGTCATGGTAACCTGTATGGTTCTTACAAAGTCCTATGTCAAAGATGAGGCCAGTGTTTGACTACTGGTACTTGTTGCCTCCAGGTAATTGTCATAGCAAATTAGCCATAACATATCAATGTGAAATGGTCTATTCAAGGCAATAATGATGATACTTAAAATCATTTTATAGATAGTTGACGCATACAATGAAAATGCACTAAAAGCAGAAATAAAACAGATTTTTTATGAGCCATTTTTTATGAGCCAGCTATACATTCAGCAGGTGTATTTGGTAGTAATTGGTAGTTATTGTTTTTCAGTTCTCAATAGTGTGTCACTACTTGTAATAACTTCTGTTCGCTAGGATGGTATTTTTGCTAGTTTCATTTAGCTATGTAAGCTGTTTATTGTTCCTATGTAAGTGTAAAATTATATTGTGTTGTAGAAAAATGGTTTCCGATATATTCCATTGTTAGATTAATCAAATAGGCCCAAGTCCTAGTTGTTGTTATAGCTGTAGCCCTTGAAATTGTACTTTCCTCTTGCGTCTTTCATCGCACTTGTCCCTGGTTATGTGCATTCACTTGTACGTTGTACGTCGCTCTGGATAACAGATTCCAGTAAATGCAATGCAATGTAATACCACCAATACTTATGACCCAAATTGATATTATGAATGCTCGGATTAATATTTAAATTAAATATACATAAGAGAGATTTAAGATAAAATACTTTATCACATTCTTGCAGCTGAGTCATCATTTTGAGTTGAGGAGGATGTTTCTTTTCGAATGTACTGTATTTTCTTTAGAAACTGATGTTGCACATGATGAAAGCCACCTCTTTGAAAATGCATAGCTTTGAAAAGTAGTCTCTACACAAGCTATTATTTTTTGTTGTGAATGTCTTTGCTTTTCAAACAATGTGAGCTTAATTATACAGTAGATGGATCCTCTATAATTTGAAAGCAGAAGGTGCACCTTTTGATTAACCGCTGTGATTCCACTTCATAAGACTGAAAACACGTCCTGTATTTTGACTGAGAAAGATGTCTTTCCTCAACTTGATACCAATACTTTTGAGTGGCTAGACTATACTGTAAAGATATTTACAGGTAGTGAACAAAAATGCTAACACAATAGGGCTGGAGCAGCACACAGTTTTATGGTTCCATAATGGTGTGGGATGCATTTTCTCATGGTTTGGAAACACTGGTCTTCATCATCTTCGCCCTATGTTAAAGCAGCTCTTGCTTACAGAGAGGGGTGTTTTCCAAGACGACAACACCCTGTACACAGAGCGCCCAGTGGTTTGAGGAGCATGACACTGATGGTATTCACATGTCATGGCCTTCCCCAGATCTAAACCTAATCAATCATTTATGGGATGTTGGAAAGCCATGCCTGAACAGCGTTGTTCAATTCCCTCAACTAACTTTGAGGAAGTGTGGTGTCACATTTCTGTGGTAGGCTTGCAGGTTTTAGACTATTGGTACACTATGTCACAATGTATACAGTACTGTATGCTGTAGTAAGCACACATGGTGGCTCAAACCATATTAGCTGACTCTGCATTGGTGTTTCCATTGTTTTCTTCACTTCCTGTACACGCAGAGAAATGAATCCAAATGTACTCGCTATCCTCGTGTGGCTTGATAATTGGTAGTTGCAGGCTCTCATTAAATGCTCATTTCCTATGACTTGTAATAAAACAATAAATGAAATTTATAATCTCATATATAATTTAGAGAGCCCATTGAATGTCTCTTTATGTTTATGTAAATCTTGAGCCATTGAAATCCTCCTCCAGTATCACTGCATTGTTCTCTGTTGGACTACTCATTACTGCTGACAGGAAGTGAGTGGCTGGTCATCACAACTGTCACTATTTCTTCAATTGCGGGCTTAACTAAAACAACCTTTGTCCGTTAATTTGGCTTTTTACCGCTGTGCTGGACTTTGGACTTTTTAAAATTGCTGTGCACTGTAACTCACCCTGGTAAATTATAACGACATAAATTATATTAAATAAGTCATTTGAAAAAAAAGAAAAAAACCTATGAAATTATATGAAAACCGTCAAAACAGCGACTATGCTTATGCTGAAGTTTCTCTTTGATACAGCTGCTGCAGAAACAACTGATTGATGTCATAAGGGTATTTTCTTCGCATTTTGCCTAAAATGGAGAGCCGGGTTTACTCACGGATCGTGTGTCTATTACAGGGGGTAGAGTCCATCAGAAAAGGAATGGGATGTCCTGCCAGTCACAGTGAATGAAAATTACAGTGTGATAGAACTGCTCCACAGAGATAGCGACACCATTCACCTTGATGCACTGCCATATCTACATATCCATACATTATGTATAACTGGGATGAAAATGCTGAAACTCAGACAGGTTTGCAAATTTGATTGAAGTATTCCAAATTCCACATTTACTAAAGTGAATATTATGCATACGCCTACTTGCAAAATGGGAGTTAATGTGGTATGTGTTCTGTAGGCACACTACGTGGTTGTATTGTCTCACATTTCCAAATTTTACCTTCTACGTGTTAAAAAATATTGCTATAGATATAATAGTGTACATAAATAAGATTTATTTCCTGTTTAATCTTTAGCTTCTATAAAAACAATTAACTTAGCTATTCAACAAAAAGACTGCCCTAAAATATGAGCAGAAAAATACAACTGAATAGCTATATTACACATAGGCGAAATTTTAATCTGTGCCACCTGATGCGTTTAATTACTTGAGTAAATCATGCCCTTGTTGTTATTGTTACAGCTATTAGATAATGATCTTAATGAAAAACTATTCAGCTAAACCAATTGTACAATGCCCAATCTGGTTTTAAGCTTGTGGACACTTATGAAATGTTTTCCAACTGGCATCAATATAGAGGGCAAGTGCCCAATGATTTGTGTCAAATGGCTCTCAGTTCATTCTACCCCAGTGCATGTTAGAGTATTTTTTTTCCTCTGTGTCTCAATAATTTTGTTCAAAACCACAAATTTTATGAAATGATAAATAAAAATGCATGGAAGTGTTACTTTCTCACTTTCTGCCAAGCTAATCTAAACACGGTATTTGGGTAAAACATATTTGCTATGTAGTTAAAAGTTAGATCACAGAATGGAAAGGGCACAATTAAATTTTTCAGTGCCCATTGTTAGTCAGATTATCAAGTACTTTTTTATTATCACACATACTTTTTATGTGTAAAAAGCACCATATGGCTCTAACTTGCAACTCCAGCTGTAACTTGCAACTGCAGCTGTTCATGTCACCCCACTCCTCATTGGCCTCCACTGGCTTCCTATTGCCACACGCATTCGCTTCCAGGCGCTAGTTTTGGCATTTCAGGCTGTTAAGGGGACTGCCCCACTTTATATACAATCTTTAATCACTCCCTACTCCCCAGCTAGACCATTCCGGTCTGCCAGCTCTGGTCCCACACTACGAGCACCTGGCGGTCGAGCTGCACTTTCACGCCTGTTTTCTGTTCTGGTTCCTTACTGGTGGAATGACTTGCCTACCTCTGTCAGGACAGCAGAATCCCTCCCTATATTTCGACGCAGACTAAAAACACACCTTTTCGAAATATACCTTAGTCTCCCCCCCCCCCCCCCCCCCCTTCTGATATCCCTCTTGTCTAACACTAACCCTATACGATGGCGATTTTTTAGAACAGCCCTTCATGCGGATTTTACTAGTTATGGATTTGATGCTTTAACCTGTGGAAGAACCTATGCCCTTGTAAATCGCTTTGGATTAAAGTCTGCTAAATGTAAAAGTAAATGTCAATGTTCAAAGCATTACTTCACAGGGGTTTTCCTTTTTCATTTTCTGTTGCAATATTTGGTGGCTCAGAAGATGTTACATTAATGTAATTGAACCACACTTCCCCTTCCCACTGTATACAACTGCAATTCTGTCAAAAGAGATTCGCATTCACAAGGATTTTGAGAAATGAAAGAAAAATGAATATCAACCGGCCTTCATTCCTTGTATACTATGTTATTAGAAGCTACTGTAAATATTGATGACAATGCAGCTTCTTCATTTACTATAACGTATTTGAATATTGATTCTCACGGGTTGGATCTTCATATTAATGATGCAAATGCCTGCAGAGCTAGTTTGGGCAGACAACTCATTACATTACATTACATTATTGGCATTTGGCAGACGCTCTTATCCAGAGCGACGTACAGTTGATTAGACTAAGCAGGAGACAATCCTCCCCTGGAGCAATGCAGGGTTAAGGGCCTTGCTCAAGGGCCCAACGGCTGTGCAGATCATATTGTGGCTACCCCGGGATTAGAACCACCGACCTTGCGTGTCCCAGTCATGTACCTTAACCACTACGCTACAGGCCGCCCCTGTGAGCAGACGAAGTCCCGTCTGCTCACATGATGCTTACGTCTTAATGGAAGGGGCTATTTGACCGCCGACCTGTTCATGCTGCTCTACTGCTGTTCCGCCATGCTGTTGTTGCCTGCTAGCTGTGCTGTTGCTGCCTGCTAGCTGTGCTGTTGCTGCCTGCTAGCTGTGCTGTTGTTGCCTGCTAGCTGTGTTGTTGCTGCCTGCTAGCTGTGCTGTTGCTGCCTGCTAGCTGTGCTGTTGCTGCATTGCTAGCTGTGCTATTGTTGCCTGCTAGCTGTGCTGTTGCTGCCTGCTAGCTGTGCTGTTGTTGCCTGCTAGTTGTGCTGTTGCTGCATTGCTTGAATTGCCCTGCTCTAGAAACCATATCGCTGCCCTGCTGCCTTGCTCATTCTGCACGATGCTGCCTTGCTCATTCTGCACGATGCTGCCTTGCTCATTCTGCACGATGCTGCCTTGCTCATTCTGCACGATGCTGCATTGCTCGTTTTGGCACACTGTCTCTCCTATGCTGCCATTGCTCATATTGCATGCTGTCATCGCATCTGCTAGCTGTGCTGCCCAATTTGCTTGAATAATCCTGCTTTTTCCTAAACTCATGCATCAAACCTCAATGGCTTTTGCTGAATCATCTTGAGTTGTCTGACGGAAATCTATTCTGTCTCATCCCTACAACTGTCACGTCAGAACCTTTAGTTTATTTTCAAGGGCTTAATCAATGTTATAAAGCCCTTGGCCAACTGTGGAGATTCATAGTTTCTTGCAGTTTCTTTTTCTGTTACACAGCAGGGGTGGTTGAAAAGCCGACTTTACTGCTGTCTGTAGACTCCATGTAGGTCAGGGGTGCACAGCAAGGGCCAATCGGTTTCAGGATTTTGTGGCAGCTTCTGCTCTCAATTATTTAATTGGCTAAACCATGTCTAAATCTGATATGTCTATAGCACCAGCTATAGTCTCAGTCTGCTGGTGTATCCTTGTGGTTTTACTGATCCAGTGCAGGAGTGAACCAGTGCAGTTTATGGAGCAGTCAGAAAACTAAAATGAAGGGAACTGGTTGGAAGAAAAAAACAGCATGTAGATAGGCCCTCCAGAGCTGGAGGTGTGCAGCCCTGATTTCTCCTCATTTAATCACATACAAACCTTAACACCTGTTTTTCAACTCACTTTCCATTCCCAATATAATGCTCACCTTAAATAATACTTTTCTGAAAAGGCCCATGATGTTCAACAAAATGTCAGTTGGCTGAGTCTAAACAATGTGCCAGGTGGTATCTAATAACAGAGCCTTATAATGATATTGCCTCTAAAAAACAGCCCAATTCACCCAATGGAGGAATATGCATTTTTACCTCGATGAATATTGTTGTAATGTGTGGTTATTTGCGTTACTGACAACTTCCTGTCAGCTTTGACCAGTCTGACCCTTCTCCTCTGACCTCTCTCATTAACAACTCATCAATGCAAACTCAAGACTGTTGTGCATGATCATTCCATGGTCAAAGTCATTTAAGTCATATTTCTTCCCTATTTTGATGGTAGATGTGAACATTAACTGAAGCTCCTAACCGTATCTGCTTTCTGTATCTGCATGATTTTATGCATTGCACTCTGATTAAATACGATTGGCTGATTAGATAATCGCATGGATAAGTAGGTGTACAGGTGTTCCTAATAAAGTGCTCAGTGAGTGTATAAAATGCAAATACTGAACCTGCATTTTAAATATAAAAAATAGGAGCATCCATTAAGGGGTTTGTATTGCATCAAATTGATATCTAGAGATGTGTGTGTGGCTATAGACAAGAGTAGAGGTTAATGGTTTATTCATCAGTTTTGTTAGTGACTTCAAAATGGAGTTGTTGCCATAAAGCTTTTTCCAGCTGAAAGCAATTGCAGTTTAAATGGCAGTTTCTTGCTTGTTTCACACATATCTCATTATTCTTTATCCATTACTTGCCTGAGTTACCAATGCAGCGGGTACACTCTCATTGACACATCCTTGAATGGCAAGTCATTTTCTTCAAAATCTCTTTGGCTTATCAATTGAGGGAGAAGCCATATTGATTTTTTTTTTTTTTTAAAGCCCAGGCCTCATTTATTAATGTGTCTGTGAAACCTAGATTCAATCTCACAAAATGTACATTTATGCATGCCTCTCTCAACCATTAAAATATAAACAAGGAGATAGTATCAACAGTAATAGTTCTCAATTCTAGAACTGTTTTACCTTTGTTGTTGTTGTTTTTACAGTTTTTTTATTTTTTTATAAAACAATGCCACTAACAATGTTAGGTTTGGTAGAAAGACATAATATCAAATTGAAAATATGGGGAGCAAGCTATGAGCTGTCAATAGCTAGCTATTATCGTAGATAATGTTCGAAAATGGCTAAGTCTGGCAGTACTTTTTCATTTAGCTCACTGTCTATGGAGAGGAATTAATATTTTATTTCATTTAGCAGACACTCTTATCCAGAGCAACTTACTCGGATTGCATTTTTACAGACAGAAACGATACAGGTCAAGTGCCTTGTACAAAGGTTTAACAGCAGAACCCCAGCTGGTAGTGGAATCCACAACCTCAACTTGAGTTCCCTATCATAAAGACAGTTTCTTAACCATTACACCATGCCCATGAAGCTACTATATTGCTTAAAATTACGTTGTTTAAATATTTTGTCGTGCATTTCCTTAGATTATTTAGTCAGGAATTAAACTATTTCAATTACATTCAACATGTCTGTGGATTACTGATGCATAGTAGCAAAAAAGGGTCAACTCATTGGTTTAAAATGATGACATGCTTCTGCGGCTGAGAACATCCTCTGTGTTTATATAGATGTAGTCATTCAAAGATATTTTTCTGTATTGTGGTGATTGAGATGGATCATTTCATTTCTCCCCATTTACAGTAGGCGGAGAAAATAATGGAGGAATTTCAGTGTCATACAGCTTAAATTAAACCACAAATGAGTATATCTTAACAAACAATGCATTGAACAAATGCCACTCTGGGATTTCTTGTAACATTACCAGGAGGAAGAATATCCATTAAGGCACTACCTATGCGAATATCGCTGCAGCTCAAATGCCATCCATCAAACTAATGATTCCTCAAACTTTCACACTTTGGAACAGTGAATAATGACAACCTAATAAAAATGTCATTGCTTATAAGATATTGTAGCAGCTCTGAGTTTTTGTTTGACAGCACCCCCTTTAGAACGATACCATTTAATTGACTGAAAGTATTTTGGGCGCATAAAATAAAATGGCATAGTGATGAGTAAACACATGATGATAAATCAATAATACACAATCAAACTAATTTCCTTTCTCTGACACATCCATTATATGCCAGAATGTTGTGTGGTTCCCTGTCATGATGAAATTTGTCAACAATGCAACTTTCCTTAGAGCTCTGGGTGTGCGAATCTGTGTGATTCTCGGTCACCTTCTTACCATAACAATGTAGGGACTGTGCAGCAGGGATCCTCAAATCTGGCCCCCAAATCTGGCCCTGTTTTTTTTTTTCCCCCTCCCAGGTAATTAACAAACCAGTAGTTCTTGGCCTTCAAGGACTGTGATTTGATGAGCAGGGCTGTAGAGGTAGAATCTCTCAATTATACCATTTTAGTCTATTTTAATAGTGTTGGAAAAACCTCTAAATTGGCATGCATGTTTTCATATTGGAATGGCTTATACTTCAGTAAAATTTGTCTCACTCAGATTAAAGGCCCAGTTATTTGTTTAATATTTCTGACAGCATTTGAAGATGTTTATTCCTTTGGACTAAAAGTATGTAAACAAGCGCAGCTAAGTTTCAACATTCAGCTTCCCCTCATTAATGAAGTTGGGAAGGAGTTTCACCTCAGATGGGATATATAACTGTCCTTACAAAACTAGCCTGAGCTGAAGTCCTTCCACGGTGTGATGTATTCATTCATTTATTCCATCATTCACTCTTGCTGTTCTTGAACCAGTCTGCCATTTGAAGCAAGATTTTTATTCCTTTAGACTGTGTCTGAGGTATGCCAAGGTACAGTTTTTAAAAGAACAAAGAGTTTTTAGATTTTCTGAGCTGGAGACCAAAGTTTGGTCTGTCTATTGGGTTCACTGGCCTTGATGTGATATTCTCTTTAAGCACCAGGGCAGAGGTGGTCGTTGGCGCATTTTATATCAGGTCTTCATCTGAGGCCGGCCCTGAGACTGCCTACAGTGCTTATAAACTATTCTGAATCAAAGCCTTTCAGGAAAAGATTCACCCTTTTACAACCCCCAACCCCACCCCCTTTGAAAAGCTGACATAGATGGAAATAGAACCGTAAAACGCAGAAAGGGGGGGGGGTGGGGGGGTGTTGTTGGGAGTGCGTCTGGTCTGACGTGCTCGCGAGAGGGTTCACATCGAGAACGTCGTATCCTTGTACGGAGCTAGACCGTTGGCCTGGTTGCCCGGGATTTTCAAACAACAGGGGCCCCTCTGATCTGCATATCGCTTGTTTGGCGGCACTCCTGATATCCAGATTAAAGAGGGCGAGCCCCCTGGTTGCGCGGCCTGGATTCAGGGCTGGAGGAGGGAGCGCCGGTGATCTGGCACAAGGACATCAGAGCCGGCAGTTATCTATTTGCCTATGTGCACTAATGGTGACGCAAAGTCAAGCTGAAATTCGCAAATCTGAGTTCGCACACAAATAAGTCCTGTTATATTGTACTCGTGAATATGGGTTTCAAACTAGGCAGAAAATGGCTGCCTACTTTCACTTTGGTAACTAACATGATTATCATTAATTTCCTTCATGCTGCCCCCAGATTATGGAAATTATTACAGATTTCAAAAGAAAGTGTGGATGGTGAACATGCAGCGTACAGAGAATTTCTTCTGAAGGCGGTATCAGTTCCTGCCTCCCTGTTTTGGCTTTCAAGTGAAGTCAGTTATAAAAGGGAGTGTATCTTCAATAGGCATTCACTTTATCATTTAAAATGATTTCAGAAGGGACTCAGATACAATCTTCTACTGCACCAACAAGAAAAGTTACTGCAGATTATTACAGACAGAATTATTGAATGGTTCACTTGAAAACGGTAACATAATTTAAAAAATATTTGCCTTTTAACAGTGGTAATTTAATTATTTAAACAAACATTCCATTAGCTTGGAAAGCGTAATGAATGGATTAATAGGCTGATTACACTATAAGATATTTAGGAAGAGTGCAATATAGATGGTACAAGCTACAGGCCTAATCTTACTATATAAAAAAGTGTCTTAATCTGTTTGAACTTCCACAGTGATACAGCATTGTTATACAGCAATACATATACTGGTGTATATTTAAACATTTTCGATTTTGATAAAAGAAAAGTTAAAACATTTTTTTCGAAAACTACTGACATAGGCACTCCCTAGAGAGGATGAAGGCATTTTCTACCTTTAGAGAGCTATTAGTACGGAGTAAGTGAAGGAATTCTTTGCATATGAAATGTTTTGCAGTCGGTATGTACACAGCATTGGTCGAATTGCATCGGTCTTCTTACATGCAGCACACAAACTATGTACATTTCACATATTTAAAATCGTTACTATCATAGCTTAAATGTCTATGTTAGCGCTTTGTGTTAATTAACACTTATTATTTAAATAGAAGTGGGTTACCCTGGTTTCAACCTTCAAGCTTACAAAAAGACTTTGAAGATAATGGCCCATAGATTGTTCTACCTATGTTAAAAAAAACATTACATTTTAAACATTACATGGTAATATTTGTGTTTTTGAATTGCCAATGTTTACAGTGGGTATTGATATTTTTGTTAAAAAATAGATGGTACATGACAGGACAATTTGTCTTTCTACTTTCCACGGTCCACATAATAATGCGCCTATAGGAGCATCGTATCACTGTTTCTGACACCACGGTCCTGGTGTAATGTATATGGAAATTGAATGATTTTTCTAGGTTACTGTGCCTGATTGTTTGGATTTGGCTGTCTCACGTCTCTTGGGATTTCTACATCCCCTGCTATCCATCTTGCTGTCCCAGTTGCTTATGCTGCCTCACCAGAAGCACGGGTCTCATCACCCTCCTCAGGATGAGAGATGAAGCCATGGGCTGATCCCATTGCTGTGGTGACATAGGATCACTCCACGGGCGCATGTTGCCTTGGCAACCACATCCACTTGGCCAAACCGATAGCACATGAAAAGGATGTTTTTTGTCTTTTTTTTATTTATTCATTTCGGGCAATTGAGATGCCTGACGACTGATCACTGATGCACCGATAATTGGCTCTTACAAGTGTTCCAGTTTAAGAATGCCATGGCACATGGAATTATTAGTAGTATTATTATTAGCTTGTTATTTAATTTGAACTGATTTTGTCTTTGCTTTGTAGCTAAGTTGGATTTTCCAGCGGCAACAATCCTTCAATGTAGTCACCCATGAGCTAGCATGCTAGTACACAGTGTACGCAGTAGTGCTAGTACAAAGGCGTATACCCTGCTTTTGATGATTACATCTGTGAACATACTGTATAGGTGCCTGACCAGTAAGACGGAACTAAAGCAGTTGTATTGGAACACCACTTAAACCCACCTGACCACTGGAGGGATGAAGCTAATTGTGTCCCACCACTGCGGACCTCTAGTCCCTTTTCAGCTAATAACATGACCCAAGCTTGAACCTGCAGTGTTTAGGGCTAACGGTCTCAGCCTGGTAGACACTTTTAGTAATCGAGCCACTCAGGATTCCAATATTGAACACATTTCCAAACCCTGAATAATTAATGAATGAGTTCTGAAACTGGCTATGCTAACGTCAGTACATATTTATTAGCATTCTCTATTTGTGTGAATGTTTGCCAAAGACTTATTTGATGTTCATCAGCATCAGGTTTCTCATTTGACATTCTGCTTGCGTTCCTGAAGCCTAGATTACAAATGAACTGTGCATCAAAGTCAAAGTATAAGCATACACTTTTGTACTGTGCTACTGGCTGATGCAGGGCATTTACTGTATGTGGGAGTCTGAGAAGTTAAATAGCCCCATTTGGAGTATTAAATAGAAATGGCCGTTTTGAAAGGAGTTGCAGCTTTTTTCTCAGTGGTGGCCAATTTCTTACCCGCACAGTAAACCATGGTAAGTAAAATAATGTAAGGTCCCTGGTTATTGGAGCCAATTTATTGGTTTACGGCTGCAGGGGATTTATTTTCCTGGCATATAATCAATATATTGACATCACAGAATGACATTTAAAAGTGGCGCTGGACAAGGCTTATGAGCTTAATATTTGCACTGCTGCCGGGATGCTGCAGGGATGGTAATTTGTTAGATTGTGGACGGGGAGCTAATAAACAGAAAAGCATTAGGGTCACAAGCCATTTCTCTTGACCTTTATTTTCCAAATAAAATAATCAATTTGCCGTTAATACGCCCGCATTAGCGAAGCAGCTTTCACAGTGTTTCCGTGTCGGCGGTCACAGGAGCGGAGCGGACGTGTCTGTGAAAGCGCCGGGGGTCTGTGAAAGTGCCGGGGGTCTGTGAAAGCGCCAGGGGTCTGTGAAAGCTCCGGGGGTCTGTGAAAGCGCCAGGGGTCTGTGAAAGCGCCAGGGGTCTGTGAAAGCACTGGGGACCCTCTCTTCCGTGCCTTCTCCCTCATGACCAGCTTTAAATGTGCAGTCACTGCACAAAGAAAATGAAAAAAAGAGGACAGTATTTTCATGTCAGGGTACACTGAATTATCTTTTGACTCCTTACCTTCATCTAAAAACACGAGTGCGTTCTTATATAGGAGCCGCAGTCCCTTCCCGCATGTAGTTCAGGTGTTCACTGTACACATGGGAGAGCGTTCCTTGATAGGCCATACTTTCTGAAGCTCAGTTTAACATTGAGGGAAGGGGAAATAAGCACAGCATGAAAAAGCGTTTGAGGGGGGGGAGGTGTGTGCACAGACCGCCGGCCCCTTGCCAGGGGGAAGTGGCACGAGCGCACCCCCGCCGCGCCAAGTCGCCATCGGCAACGCGACGCTCGGCCTCATGGGTAAACCCGCGGGGGCCGTGTTTCACAGCCTCCTGCCCGTCGCCTGAACACGCCCCTCTGCATCTTCCCTGTCTCCCCCCCCCACCGTCATGTGGACCAGCTATTGATCCTTCGCCGCGTCGATGCACCAGCGCACCCGCCCCACACCTTTCAGCGGAGAACGAGGGAGGGAGAGAGAGACAGAGAGCCCAACAAAGAGCACGCTGTGCCATTTGCCCAGGACAAACTCCGGCACCGGAGACAAGCTGGGAGATTAATAACCCAATGCTCAATTTGAGCAGGGGTGGAGGGGGGGGGGAGGGTGGAGACAGCTCTTTTAAACGTCTGTGCGTGGGGGGTGAGAGAAGAGTTCGGTAGGGGTAGGGGGGGTTTCTAAATCGGCCGACGGTTTGCTGATGTGATTTAAGTGTGGGCAGGTCGGACTTCCTGCCATTAAGATGGAGGGAGCTCGGAGACTGCGTCCGGCGTGATTTATTCCCTCGCGTGAATGAGAGGGGCGTGGCCACGCTGAAAAGACGCGGCAGCTGGATCACAGGGATTTAAGCCCAGAAATATCTCAGCGACCCTCTTTGAAGATCTGCGCGAGTCTCTCCCTGTACAAAGCCCTCTATTGTCTTCCCGGTTGAATTTATTTATTTATTTTCGCATTGCTGCAGACTCCCAATTTATATGTAAATTAGTTTTTTTTTTTTGTTCTTCTTTCCAAGACAACGCATTGCCCAAGGTAGTTTTATTCATAAGTTACAATGACCCACTGCGCATCGCCGGCAAGTCGGAAAACAGCGAGGATCCTAAAGGGAGGCATGTTTATTGTTTTAAAAGAACGGTGACGATCTGTCATGTAACGCGTGTTGAATCCCGTGGATATTAGGGGACAGACGACGTCGTGCGTCTGCTTCGCTTACGAGGCTGTAGCGCTGCCCACCAACGGAGGGAGAACTGCTGAGGAAAGCAAATGGAGGCAAACTGAAACATGAACATAGTGCGAGGTTGAGCTGCTTCATCAGGGCGTGCAAGCATTCTCATTGTACAGCGTGTCCTGGCCTTGGTCTAGGTGGAGGATACCCTTGCATAGTACAGTCACGTATAGTGGCCTTAGCCAGGGTCTTTCTGCAGGCATTGTCTGGATCAGGCCTGGATGTACACTGAAGCCTAGAGAGACATCTGCAAATGAAAGATAATTTTTTTTCGGAAACTTAATGCATTAATTGTAGTTGGCTAAATTCAGTTGAACCACTATACTGTATGAATGAGGCATTTCCCTGGAAAACCTTTAGCTTCACATTTTTCAGCTATCATTTGACAGGACTGCGTTTCTTGAAATGAAATTTCAGGCTTTCCAGAAAAATGTGTTCAATTAATTTAACCCATTTGGGCCAGAGTATGATTTTTTTTCCATTCATTCCTTTTTTAATGGTGAAATTTTCAATTCCTATGGTCACAGCATATACTGTTTGAAAGCATTAAAACTCACAGTTCTAGCTGTATATTACATTAATTACATTACATTATATTAATGGCATTTGGCAGATGTACAGTTGATTAGACTAAGCAGGAGATAATCCTCCCCTGGAGCAATGCAGGGTTAAGGGCCTTGCTCAAGGGCCCAGTATACATTATTTTATGATACCATTGCTATAGCAACCACAGTTACTTATTTTGTAACAAGTGTGGTGGAAACACAAGTGAGGGGGGCCTGACCTTCTCTGCATTTTGGGAATACACAGACTAGACAAATCAGGGTAATGTCGGTGTCTTTTAGAGGCGAGTTTCCAGCAAACCAAATCCATAGTAGTTAATAACTCGGAGAAACAATGCCCATTGTTTACTTAGAATTTCTCTGGAGGAATTACCATTTTTGTCCATTTCACTGTTGCATTGCTTTGTATTAGCTCTCTGGAACATGATCAGTGCAAATACAAGCTTCTCTGTTCAGTATAATATAGACAACGATCTTCTTCGTACAGCCAGTTTTAAGTATGCTATTGGAATGACGACTGAGTAGCATTTTAGCTAATTAAATTATGTTTCCAGTGGTGTATTGTTTGCTGGGCTTACTTAAAACTACTGTTTTTTTCCACCTGTTTTGACAGTTATGCACGGAAAAACAGTTCTTAAAAGGTTGATGTTTTACATCAAAAAAAATTATTTTGTGATGACTAAGTCTAAATGGAACACTGGCCTTGAATTAAATCTGAGTTCTGAGTAGGACAGTGAAAATGAAATGAAAACACTAGATGGCATTTTCAGTGATGTGACCCCATTTTATATCGATGAGCATCTAAATACATTCTCAACATGTTTTATTACTATTTTGTATGCTTATAAATAAAAGTTTAAGTGCAGACTATCCTCTTTAATTAGAGGCTATTTACAAACATTGAGTGATCTGTGTAGGAATTACTTTCCATTTCATACATGAGGGGACCAGAGCTAATTGGATAGTTGACTTCTCAGCTGTTCCTGATTAGTCTGGTGTATTCAATTCCTTTGTGCATGTATAAGAAAACTTCCAGTCTTTAGTCTTGATTATAGATTCTTGATTGCCTTTGGAGTCTGTTATTGGCATTTGTCAACATTAGGATCGGAGGTCTGCCAATGAGAGTCAAGAAAACCATGATGAGGCTGAGAAATAAGACAAAAACAATGAGAGACATAGACCAAGCAATAGGCTTACCAAAATAAACAGTTTAGAACATCACACATATATCCTGAGAGTCCTGGAGACAGAAAATGGACGTCCTATGAATCAATGTTGCTGTATATGTGCTGGCAAATCATTGTTAATCTCTGAGCAGTTAGTTTTTTTACCTGTTTATGTGATTTAATAAAACCAATCCATAAACATAGATTCAGCATTGGACTGGAAGTGTTTACAGTAGACTTTATATGCCTAGAGGATTGCTGCATTTTTTTAAATTAGAAAAATGAAATAAAAAATGTCTAGATATTGTAAAAGTATTAATTATATGTTTTGAACCGTGTTAACCATATGCCTAATTTACCCAACCCTCTGTTTTTTATTATTTTTTTTATTTATATTTTTTATTTTTTAAAGATTAAACCGCTACAACTATCCAATTTTCCAGTAATTTTAGAAGGAGATTTAGTTTTGGTACATAGCCCAAATATGGCTGAATCCAAAAAGAACATATTGTCTCACAGTGGTATTTCTCACTCAGAATATTTTTTGGACAGTTTGCAGGAGCTAAATGTGTCAGATGGATGGCTTTCTGGAAATCCTCCCATTTGAGATTATACCTCGGCTTATGCAACTTCCCAAAGTATTATATTATTTTTCCATTTCTCTCTAAATTTTAAAAATCCATACGTCTACAGCAATTTTCATAACAATTATGTCTGACTGTGTAATTTCAACTAAGTTTGACTGGAACCATGTTCAAAGATATTGATCTTGAGTCTTCTGTTGGGTGACTGCTATATTCGGTCTTCTCAAAGGCATGCCATTCACGCACTGCTGTAGCTGACCTGTGTGACACTGTCGCTGCCTCTTGGGTGAATGCTTCAGAGGGGTTTGCTCCTAGATGCAGTGGTCCATATGTGGCTGAAGGTGTCCTAGATGCAGTGGTCCATATGTGGCTGAAGGTGTCCTAGATGCATTGGTCCATGTGTGGGTGAAGGTGTCCTAGATGCAGTGGTCCATGTGTGGGTGAAGGTGTCCTAGATGCAGTGGTCCATGTGTAGGTGAAGGTGTCCTAGATGCAGTGGTCCATGTGTGGGTGAAGGTGGCACAGAGGCAGCCTCAGTACAACAGCTGCCAATTCTGGATTTAGAAGGCCCTTTTCTTTACACAAGCTTGAAAAATACATACCCAAAATAAAATGGCTACTATTCCTGAACACTTTTGGTCAAGAGTCAGAATTACTCTATGTATTACTAAATTAAAGTTACAGATGCTCAAGCACAGTGAAATTTTTCTTACTGAAAAGATTTTCTGTTTTTGAGTGGATACAGATTATTGAAGTGGTGCCTGGCGCATTTAGAATGGAGCCACAGCCAAAACACAAATGTTTCAAATTTGATAACAATATCAATTGTGCATTCTGCATTGTTTTCACTGAACTATGTCTAGGCTATAGTGATTGAAAATGCTACTGTTAAAAAAGGAAAGAATGCAAAAAAAAAAAAAAAAACCACAGACTTTATCAACTTTGAAAAGTAGCATACAAACTGTTAAGAAAGAAGAAAGGTGAGGTCAGCACAGGTTAGTACAGTTGTGCTAATGCATTTGACTTCCTGCCCAAGCAATAGCTTCCTGGAAATGATTAAAGCTACGATAGATTTGTCTCATGAGAAAGAGGCATCAAGAAGCTCCCAACCTCCACACTGCTCCGGAAGCCAAATGCATGGTCCTCTCAACCCGCACCGTTTACAATACAGCCTGTCTCCTAATTGACTAGAAAAGCAGCAATCATGTGTAACTTCCTGCTCCAGGAGGAGAAAACTACAGTGAGATGGGCACATTTTAATTGAAAAGATTGCAGTTCAAACAGAGATGTTGAACAACCTAGAAGGTCAAACTAATTTCCTGCCCCCAACAGAATGGCGATGTTGCGGTTGACAGGAGGTGGAGTCTCAGATTCCCAGGCCTGGTGTCTGGTACTTAGCCAGGTCCCAAACGGAACAAAGTGGGTCGTGAAGGACTTCCAGGCATATGTGTCCCAATGGCAACCACTGAGCCATGAACAGAGGAGTCAGACAATTTACAGTACTTTTTAGCTATTAATGGTCCTGAACCTATAGCTTTGCGGTGACAAAGAGATGAGGCTTTTAAAATTCTTAAGACAGCTACATGTTATTTCTTGAAGATTTCTTTTTTTCTCATTCCGAATTTGACTGGAGGTCCAATTTAAATTGGCATGTAAATTGCCATGCTTGTTAATGGTGTGAAAGCAAAGAGCAGGTTCTGGATGATTAAGGAGAAGTTCTCAGCCTGGCTTGTTTGTTATCATTGGACTGCCTGTGTGTCTTTTCACATTGTTTGGCCTCTTTCATTTATGTAGGTGAAAGAAGCTGTAAACCGAATGTGCAAAATGTGGCACTTCTGACAGGCTGGCTTAAGAGATAACCAGCATAACAACCTGGAGTGCTGTACTGGCAGACTGAAGCCATGACAACAGACGAGGTGCATTTATTTTCCTCTTCCTGTCAAACACATAGTGCATACTCACAGCTATGGCCCATCCATAGACTTCTAACGGTGTGTCATCACTTGCAGTTGCTGTTGTTCTCTAGTATGGTGTAGTTCTGTAATGTCATAGACTGTTAATATACTATCTTAATTTATATGCTTTGTAACATTTTTGCTATAAATATTTATTCATTAGTAATCGTGCTTAGTGTTGCCTAGTGTTGCTTTGTTGTTATTGTGGCTTTTGTCTTTGTCTTTGAAAAGTGCTTCAAACATAATGTCTGAAAAGCTCTACTGATAACGACGAGGACGATTGTTGTTGTTGTTGTTGTCGCAGACAAACAGCTCACCCCAGGTGGCTCAGCATATCACCACAGGCGTATGAATACTAAAGTCCCCGTCAATGCCTGTGTACAACTTACCTTATTTGCTATTAAGTCATGTTTATCTGGGGTGTCCTGCAGGGCTTATGTTTGTAGAAGTTGCCCAATACATTTATGCAGAATCTGAATAGAAATAACACTAATGCAGTTGAGGACTCAAAGGTATAACCTTGACAAAAAAGGGATTCCTTCAAAGAGCAGTGTGGGTCAGTCGCTCGGGGTAAAGGACAGCGCAGTGGGCATCCCGTCTGTTTGAGCATTATGAGAGAAGGGAGAGAGGGGGAGAGAGGGGGAGTCCCTTTGTGGACCCACCAGAGGAACGGGGGGAATGTGGTCTCCCTGCCACACATGGGGCACCAGGTGATGTTTAATTTTTCATCTTTATTCATGATTCCCCTTGAGTGAATGTCTCTACCTGCTGTTCAACCTCTTTCAGGTAGGGTTTGGTGGAGGGAGAGGCTGGTGTATGAGATTGAAAAAGGGTGCGCCACTCCCAGGGTGCAGAGGGCAAACAAACACTGTTATGGGAAGTGATATTGCCTTTGAAGGTATTTGTTGACTCTATAGATAACCAAATTATTTTTTACAGTCTTTAGCTTGCCAGTGGTGAGGTTTGTCCCTGTGTTGATATTTATAGGTCAATTTCTGTTGGTCATCTCTGATCACAGTGGGAAATATGGAATAAAATGTGAAACTAAACTGTCCAGTGATGCACTGTATTACACTACGCAGGACTCAAAAATGCTGTGCCATGTTGTTGCGGTAGACATTTAAAAAATCCATTGTGAAACACATGGTCCTGCATTATTGATAGCTATTGAACCACTAGCACTGCTCCTTTACTGCAAGTAGTATGTTATAGTATGTAATTAGCATGGTAATTAGTATGTTATAAATACTTAAAACCATCATGCTGCGATCAAAAAAACCCCCCAAAAAAACAGGCAGAGTTGTCTGAAAATCCATTCATCTAGCTCTGTACAAATGCTCTGTATTTTCATGACACTGAAAATCTCACCTACAGCAACTGTAAAAAATTTAACCAAAATATAGCCAACCCAACTTGACAACATGTCAAACAGATTTGTTGCTTTATTGTCCCTCTCACACTGAACACCAGAATTACCCCATTAAAGCTGGAGTCACCAATATTTTATACACGCTTGTCTTTTGGTAACAATATTAGATATTACCATACATATAGTATATATATTTTTTGTAATATTGTTTGGTTTAATAATACAAATTCTAATATAATTGTATTTTTGTACAGAAAAGTGTTCCAGCTTGACTAAAGTGTCATTCTGCTGTGCTGCTAGGCTTTGAAGGACACATGTATTATGTTCTCCTGCATTCAGAACTCGTATTTATGCCTGCTGTTCAGCGCGGTGTTCTTCTGTACCTACAAAATGGAGTCCATTATTGTTATTATAACTCACATTCAGTCCCACTGTATAGTGTACAGGGAAAAAGACCCCGTCATTAAAATTAAATTGCGGCATATTTTCTCAATGCATAGGGAATCCATCTAAGAAGGGTTGTTATCAGCTTGCCAGTATTCATTTTACTTGCTCCACTTTTGTCTATTAACATATTGGCTGTCCATCAGGGAGACATATTAAGGATTTACTCTCACTGAGTACCACTAGAAAGTATTTTCACCAATTAATTGCCTATTTTTTCAGGTAGATTGGAAGTGTCACTTCATAACAAAACAGCACCAAAGTGAAAATTGTGTTTATGTGATACATACTTATGTATAATACTGTTAAATATTGTTTACAGACAATTGTATTATTTGTAATTGTATATTGTTTATTGTGAACTGTTCTTGCCATTTCTTCAAAAACATTCAGTGATGAGTGAACAAAACAAGTTACTTTGCGTGTATTTTTTAAGCCTTTTTTTAAAATACTTTTTACAACAAAGATGTTACATGTCTAATGAACCCTTGTTTGTTTGTTTTTCTGAACACTTACAGAAATGCATTTTAACTAGTACAGGCTATTGGGCATTTGCAGAGACAACAATACTGTACCTGTATCTGTTTAACAAAATTATCTTCTCTATCTGTGTTCTAACTAGCTTGGGCAGAACTGTTAGGAACCTTTAGCATTTTATAAATATACAACACATTATCTTTCTAGATAGGCTGATATTGGCATGTAGGCTAACAGTAGCCACGTAGGCTAACATTACCTAACGGTATAATAAGTGGCCTTGCCACTTGCCACTTGCCACGGTATAATAGGGCAGCCTGTAGCATTGTGGTTAAGGTACATGACTGGGACCCACATGGTCAGTGGTTCGATCCCCGGTGTAGCCACAATAAGATCCGTACAGCCGTTGGGCCCTTGAGCAAGGCCCTTAACCCTGCATTGCTCCAGGGGAGGATTGTCTCCTGCTTAGTCTAATCAACTGTGCGCCGCTGTGGATAAGAGCGTCTGCCAAATGCCATTAATGTAATAATGTAATGTAATGTAAGTGCGGTGTATATTATATACTGCATTCAAAGTGCTTACTGGTTATTTGTTCCTCCTTTGCTTTCTTTTTCCAGAATACGACAACCTCTGCCATTGCTAATCTGCAGGGGAAAATACTGTATCAAGCAGCTGAAGTTACTAATTGCCAGTCATTCTCCTTAAGAGCTTAAGTCTCTCTTCTGCACATCATACAGCCAGTGTTTGAAGCGGGCCCTGCGTTTCTCTGCGAGGGGGCAAATCAGTTGACTGCAGCCATGGTGGCTAAGCTTCCCAGCTTTGATCCATTGTTGGTATTCCATGAGACTATTCCTCCACTGCCCTGCGTTGAGATACAAAGGAGCAGTAAATGGATGTATATCTTTGCTGAGAAAGGGAATCTCAGAAGACCGGAATCAAAGCAGGCTTTGAAGTCAGCCAGTGGCAGATACACAGTGACCACGTGGCCCATCTGTCCGCCTCTCAGTCCTGCACCGCTGTGTCATTTCCTCCTACCTGTCAGTTTCAGGTTTGTATGCATACATATTAAATTATAAATATGGTTCAGTTTATAATTGCCAGAAAAGAAAGTTGAAAATTGGCTGTTCGCCGGCTGGGTTTGAACAAAAATAAAAAGTTTTTTCTGAATTTTTCAGTTGTTTGATCAAAGCGAGTTGTTTTCTGCGGCTGTACTGTAAATAATTTGGGATATTGCCTGGATATGGTACTGGCAGAATCTGATTTGGTTTGAGTCTGACTGGGCTGCAGAAGAGCTGACGGAAATTTGATTAAGAGTCCAGTTGTTATATTTTCCGGCATTTAAAAGGTTCCCGGATGCACCCCGCACTGTTAATGCAGAAGTACAGCATTACGTTTCTTCAATAAAAAAAAAAGCGGTTTGAGAAGTAATCAAATTAAATCAATAAACAGCAAATGCTTGATTGCTCATGAAATGGAAGGGCAGCAGGATGGCGGCTTCTCTTTGCGATGTCTTCCATCCTGCAATTTACTCACACTCATAAAACCCTTTCATCCACTGAGCAGGAGTACAATGTGTAATCCATAGCATCCATTTTGTTAAGTACAGCATTCTTCGATAAACATCCAGTTCAATGTAGGCAGTCAGTTGCAAAAAAAACTAAAAAACAAAACAAATCAGTGGAGTGGCAGTTCATTGTGTTGAAAATGAGTCTCTTTACCTCTGCCAACTTTTATTGAGACCCTTACCAATATGAGGTACTTTAAAGAGCCCGCAGCAGTTGATCTCAGTCACAGTATCTAGTTCTGCTATCCAACGGTACCAGGATGATGTCACCCTGTGACTTTTCTGGGCTACAGTAGGCAGCTATCTATTTATCTTTAGCTATGTATAATCTTTTTTTCTGCAATTAAATTATTGTAACAAAAGAGGAGCAGAGTGTGGCTGAAATTATTGAACAATAAAATAAGTATTTAAAAAATATTCAACATGAAAGCAGCAAAGCTCATTTTCCCTAGCCATGCTTTGTTAAGAAAAAAGAGAAAGAACATGTAGCTGTAGTGAGATATGTTTATTTCACATTTCCCCTGGGTGCCTATACTTGAACAGTTGGTTATTTGTTTACTTGCTTGCTTGCTCGCTTACTTGCTTACTTAATGTTTTTGAGAATGAGCTTACCAGAAATGAGAAATTAAACACAACAAGCTTCACATTATGTGCTAACATAAATTATGTCTTGCAGCTGTGTGTCTTTTAACAGACTTTCCATTCATACAGACAACAATGGATGACAAATGAATATTTTACATTCAGAAGGATTCGAAAAATACATGTGAACAAGGCATAGGCCAACCTGTAACAAATTATCATGAAGCTTTTATCAATTTCTCCATATATATGTATTTCTATAAATGTTATATTTTTAACCTTCAATTAAGACTCAACAGACAATTATGACCGAAGAGACACCTGACGCAACTGATTTATTAAGAACTTAACTAAAATACACTTGTGTAGGTGTAACATACTGTAACTGTCAGTTTGATAGCTATATTCAGCTGACAATATACAAGATATTTAATCACAATATTCTATACACGTTGGTGCAAGAACAATACACGTTGTCTCATACTTTGATTCCTCACAATATGGATGACACAGCTGAAAGACAAGCCGCCAACTAACAACTGCTGTACAAATGCACTGCCTGCAAATTTATCCAACCTTATGGACACTTAATTCCACTGCTGGGCAAAACTCTGCCCCTTCCTTTAGGACACAAACACTTTTTGGTCTTCTGCTACTGTAGCCTATCCACTTAGACAAACCTTGTGATGTATCAGAAATAACCCCCTCTGACTCATTGAGCCACCTACCCAGTTATAAAAATATAAAGCCATATCTTTCACCTGTGTAGGTCTTCAGTTGACTAAAATCTTGTACTCAGAATCTTTAGGGAGTGGTCAGATTTTTTTTCTTGCTTTTGGAACTGATCTTACAGGTACCAACTGGGTTTTCTCCTTAACTCTAACTAACAATTAAAAGTGATTTATATTTCTTCACAAACACAGTTTGGCGAGTTCATCAATCACCAAAACCACTCTGTCTCTTTCATCCTCCTGGCATTGAATTTAGCGAGAGCCAGTCGAGTTCTTTATGTTTTGTCTGTCATATTACATCATTATAGACATACCGTTCACTACGCATCATTAAGACGTTCACATCGCGTGTCTTCATGCTTCCTCGTGCCCCAGACTGCTGCAGGACTCTAGATCATGCTGGGAAAACAGTAGCCCAGAAAATGTCATTGAAGAGAGCGTACACATTTTCCTATGATCCATTCCCCATTAGAGAAGAGGTTTTCGAGGCCACTGCTGTTGTGTGATTTGTTTAAGGCTCCAAGTGTGCTCGGAAAGGCACCTGCAGGGTGAATTAATTCAGCCCACGACCTCACGCCGCCTCTCGAATGCCTGGCGCTTCCTCAGCGTTCCCTCCTAACTCAATTCCCTATCACTCCGATTGGAATAAATGGTGGATTTATTGGTCCTTGTGCTGGGAGCCGGCGAGAGCCATAATCGGAGGAGCCGTATGGAAGAATAACACACCTGGCACAACAGGACTGCCTAGCAATGATCATCAAATACCAAATATTAACACACGGGGTCCCCGCCAGGCATGTTCAACTGAAACGCTTTATTTTCCGTTAGTTCCTTAAGTGTATCTGACAGGGGGTTCCCTGTGTCATGTTGCAGCAGGTGGGTGCTGCGTGGTGGGGTGTGTGTGTGTGTGTGTGTGTGTGTGTGTGCGTGTGTCCCTTGCTGTAGAGAGATGTATGATGAAACGTAGCGTTTAAATGCATTACATTATTGATAGTGGCGCCTCTGTGCAAGTCAGGTGTGTGGTCCACCACCCTAGCAACCGCTCAGCTCCGGTGGGTTGCTGAGCGAAAAGAAGAGGTGGCTGACAGTATCCTGAGGACACGGTCGCTGACGTCCACGCTCGTCGACTAAAAGAGGACGGGATGTAAAGAAAAGGCAGCAGCAGACGGAGGAGAAATAAATACAGCAGTACAAAGAGAAAAATTGAAAAAATGAAGACACAAGGACTTGTTGTAGACAGGCCTGAAGTGCTTGAGACGTTTGCTTTGCTCACTCCTTTGTTGAGTCCCTGATATTTTGTGAGTGCTTTGAATGAAAAACAGAATCATTCAAATTTGTAAAAAAAAACTGTACTGCACATTGATGCTTGATTAAAACTGTGCTCAAATTTTACTGACTAATTTCAGACTTTTTTTTTGGTGCCATGGGTAATATCTTCTAAAAACCATTAATTATCACTCATGCTGGCCTGGATTGAGTCAACATGTGTACTTAACGTTGACATACAAAAAAATGAATGTCTCACTCTTTTTCTTAAAGAGCATTTTGTGAAGAAAAACACTCAAATCTAATTGCAAGTAAAAGGGAAGGACAAAAGAGAACCCGGCCCACAAACTTGTTTCCCACTGTCTGCTGTGTTTAAAATGCACTATCCACATCTGTCACTATGGCAGCCCTTCAGAAAATTCTAACTCAGAGGCCGTTTCTTTCCAAAGCAAGCCACATTTAAGTTCAAACGGCCTCAAATATAATTAAGGATGCACAAAGCTCATGGTTGGAGCTCAACAGGATGTGTTGTCAGCACCATTCATGTGTTATATAAGCCAATTGTTTTAGTTTTTGATGTCATACTGACTCCAACCATCACAATCAATAGAAAAAAAACTTGTGGCATTATTTATTTTAATAATACACTCACTAGAGAAATGCAGTAAGCCCGCACTCGAAAACACAACTTGGTGAAACGTTGTTTGTCATGGCTCTTTTCTCCCCAAAGTGACTGGCCTTGTTATGAAATCAATCGATAATCACCAAAGCCTTTTGGAGCTTCAAAACAGCTTATACATTCTTCAGCTCCGAGCAAGCCACAGGGACGTGATGGACGACGCGCAGGTCTCTCCTCAGGGCAGTTTAAAATGAGGAAATTTTCTTTTTATCATAAAAATGTGAACGTTTCTGGGCCCTGGTCGTATGGTTCTGCAGTCACTTTGCAGCGTTTTGCCCTCAGAGCTTTAATTACAAAACACAGCTGCCATAAGCGTTTTCAAAAGAAAGCATAATCTCTAGGGGTGACACGTAAGCCATCATCAGTAATATGCTGAGGGATGCTGGGTGGTGGGGGTTGGTCAGACGTTATTTACGCATTCAACAGACATTATTACAGATCCCATTTCAGTGTGAGCGCCATTCACACAACACTCCAATATCCATCCGTTTTTCCGGATAATGAAGGTAGCTTAGGAGAATAATTACAGAGGGGATGTCTGTTTTGTTCTCTCATTGAGCTCAAATGGGATCCACAGCTGATTTTTTTCCATCATCGTCAATTTAATCTCCCTCTAATGGACATGCCATTGAAGCTATGCCAATGTAAATTACAATCACAAAAGAGTCCATGCCTCCTATCTCTCCATGTGTGCCTTTGGTCAATACTCTTTCAGGTTGTCAGACTTCAGGGTTTGTGCAGAGGGAGAGAGAGAGCAAATAAAGCCTTTCTGAGAAGCTTCAACTCTTTATTGAACCCGAATCTCTCATAACCCTTTGTCAGCATCCACTGACATCACACCAAATTATACCTTGATTTCCAGAGCAAATTATACAATGGCTTCAGAAAGTATTCAGACCCTTTCGCTTTTTGCACAATTTATTGTGTGGTCGATTAAATTTTAAATGGATAACATTGCCATAATTTCATTTATTAATCCTCAAAAACTGAAATCTCTCATTTACATAAGTATTCACACCCTTTGCAATGACACTCAAATTGTGGTGAGGTGCATCTTGACCTGTTTGCTTTAATTATCCTTGAGATGTGTCTAGAACTTGATTGGAGTCCATCTGTGGCAAATTGAATGGATTGGCAATAGTTTACAAAGGCACACACCTGTGTATATAAGGTCCCACAATTCTCACTGTATGTCAAACCAGGAGCACAGTGGCCTCAATAGTAGTGAAATGGAAGAAGTTTGGAACCAAGGCAAGAAGGGCCCTGGTCAGGGACATGACCAAGAACCCAACGGTCACTCTAACAGAGCTTCGGAAGTCATCTGCAGAGATGGAAGAACCTTCTGGAAGGACAACTATCTCAGCAGCACTCCATCAATCTGGCCTTCATGGCAGAGTGGCTAGATAGAAGCCACTCCTGAGTAAAAGGCATATGACAGCCTGCATGGAGTTTGCCAAATGGCATTTAATAGACTCTGAGAACATGAGGACATGTCTGATGGGACATAAATTTTACTCTTTGGGAAGAACTCCTAGCATTATGTCTGGTCAACACCAGGCACTTCTCATCACCTGGCCAATACCATCCCTACAGTGAGGCATGCTGGTGGCAGCATCATGCTATGGGAGTGCTTCTCAGTGGCAGGGACAGGGGGACTGGGGAGAATTGAGGGAAGGATGAATGCAGCCAAATACAGAGGGGTCCTTGAAGAAAACCTGCTCTAGCGTGCACGCGACCACAGACTGGGGTGACGGTTCACCTTTCAGCACGACAATGCGTACAGCCAAGACAATGCTGGAGTGGCTTTGGAGTCTCCAACTGTCCTTGAGTGGCCCAGCCAAAGCCCAGACTTAAACTGGGTAGAACATCTGCGGAGAGACCTGAAGCATTTCTGCCCACAGAACTGCTGTTCGCTGGATGTCATGCTCTGCAAACTCTAGAGACTAGTGTGCCTGAAAATCCCAGGAGATCAGCAGTTCCAGAGATACTCAAACCATCCTGTCACCAACAATCATTCCACAGTCAGTCACTTATATCACATTCTTTCCCCCATTCTGGTTGACATGAACATTAACTGAAGCTCCTGACCCGTATCTGCATGATTGTATGCATTGCACTGCTGCCACACAATTGGCTGATTAGATAATCGCATGAATAAGTAGATGTTCCTAATAAAGTGTTCAGTGAGTGCATGTGTGATGCCAGGAGTGGGCAGTGTAGTGTCTATTCATCAGGCTTTCTGTTGCGTTATCATGGAGTGACCTCTGCACATCGACAGCATGAGAGAGCATCACATGCAACCTGTCCATGTGAAAAGCTTGCCTTGAAAGGGTATTGCAGGTGCACATTGACTCAGGAGGAAGAGCAACTTCAACCAGAGACATCCTCTCCTAATCTCGACAGCACCCGCCGCCTACCTGTGGCCTCGCTCTCCCTGAAGCAGATCCAAAACGGAACGCAGGACGTCTGGAGTGGAATACTGAATACAACCAAGGTTCAAGAATGACAGGCGATAGACCACCATACAGCACGTCTACTTAAGCTGATGGGAGACGACAGGTGCCTTTTCATATACGCACATCAAAAGTGCCAGAAGTGAGCTTGAATGTTTTCCCCTGCTTACCGACGGTGCGTTTCCAAGATTGCCGAAGCATACAAATAAATGACAGATTTTCCTATGCTTGGAGTTTAAAGTGGACATTTAAAAAATATTTTTCAAATGCATTTCTACCCAAGATATCTCTATATGTCAGGGTTGATTTTATAAATAGACATACAGGGGAAAAAAATTACATTTGAATGCAGGGAGCACTTAACTGGCACTCGACTGTAAATCAAACAAAGACACAGAGTGGAGTGAAAGTGTCAGGGAGTTGAGATGGAAGATACATCTTTATCATTTTCAGTCGATCCTGCTCATAGGAAATATACTATAAAACCATGAATCTGGGGAATGCGACATTTGAATCAATTTTAAACATAAAGTTAAAATTTGAGGAGGAAGAGGCACTCTCCCCGTTACCTGAGAGGAGAATCATTACATTGAGACACGGTAATTACGCACACTGTCGATTACATAAGTAGAACCACAATTCCTCATCGCAGCCATTTTGCAACTGTGTCCATCACAGGTAACAAAGTTGGGTACAGATTTATGGAATTCTTTTTTTTGTCTTTTTCCCCATTCAAGAGCTTGACTGGGAATTCAGTTCCTGGCTGCGTAATCATTCGAATGCTGAAAATGAAGCTCTGGTTAACTGCCTGGAGTAATTTAAAGGAATATAGATCCTCAGGCCCACTGTAGTTTCAGGCAGTAATGCACTCACTACGTAGGTCACGTTTAGTAATCCATCCTGAAATTATCCTAAAAGGCAGCACGCTAAACCGCCTGGCTTTATCTTCATTCATCATCGTGGCAGAGTGAATCTAACAACGATGCCTTTTTTAATGATCGACTTGGTCCAACCGTCTAAACGCAGACAGGGAGGAATCAGTGAGGGCTGCAGATAGAGACCACGGTTGAGAAGGTGCTCTGACAGAGACATAAAAACGCCCGCCCACACTGGAGGACTCATGCCATGACACCACGTTCTCTGAGTAACAAAATAAAGACGGTGGTCAAAATTTTAGACAAGAACACATTTGTTGTTCATTACAGGTGATAACATTTATGAAGAACTTACTTTCATGGAGTTACAAGGGGTTACTTCCTGAAATTAATGACTAAAAGTTAAGGATGATATGGTAGTTCACTAGACTCTCTGTGCTTTTCAAGTATTGCAAAAACGGACAAAAAAATGGTTGATCAATCAACTTTTATCATTACCTGTGACTCAACATAAAAAAAAATGTCTTTAATATTTCACAGTTTGGTAAGCTTGGTTTGGACTACCCCCATGGTCTAAGAATAATGGTATAATTTCAAATCAAATACAGTACTTAACTTTCACTACACACAGCAGTGTCAAGACAAAACAGAGAGAGGTTCTTTTTATTTAGGGAGCCTCGGGCAAACGTCACTGCACAATTATAGTATTAATAATCCAAAGAGGTTCCCACAGACATTTTTTATTATCACATTTTATTTTTAAATGTTTGTGTATGCTTTGTACACTTCGATAGCACAATGTGACTGCAATATCTTTATGCCGTATCCATATACTCATGAAGGGGGGAGCTAACCTTCTCTTCCAGAATGACTTCTTCGGTCATACTGTATGTGTTAAAATGAAAATGTACAGGCCCGGGCTGTTGATTTTAAGCCATTATCTCTCAGGCTTAACTCAAGAATAAATTCAAAATGAGCATGTAATTTAGTCAAGGTTAATCCCTGACCCGCACTTTCAAAATCACTCTGTACCAAAGCAGAACTGAGTAAGTGCCCAAGGTGAGACCGAGCAAATGAAGAACTATGACTGAGCCCAATTCATTGAATACTACCAGCACTTTGAACAGAAAGTCCAAATATTCTTCTTTGGATAAAATGGTTACTTGTGTCAAACGTACTGTAAGCCTAATAGAGCAGCTCTGAGTAAGGCCATGTTAACCAAAAAAGTACTTTTGTGAGGGAATGCATTTTGAAGAGATGGTGTCAGGATTGTGATAGTGCACATAAAAATCATCCAGATTGAATCCTGACAATATAACCACTCACCATAGCCAGAGCTCCCATGGTAATGCGTAATTGGCGAGAGTCACTGAGAGAGGGACGGTTTCCATTTACAGGGCATTCTCCCTTCCCACCGCTCAGAAGCTCAAAAGAAATAAGTAACGACAAGAAAGAAATAGAAAAACTAAATAATAAAGAAAAGTGCACAGCTCGGCACTTAGACCGCAGAGTGAAAAGAGAAAGTGAACTGTCAAGTAGAAGAGGCTGTGCTTGTTCATTTTTGCTGTCCCAAATGAAGGATGTTACAGCAATGGGATGGGATGGATCTACACTTACCAATGGACAATGAGGAGAGTAGAAAAATGGGGATTAAGAAAACCTGAATAGTTTGGAAAACATGCGAGTCGTACATTAAAGTTCAGAAACTGATTGTAGACAATGGTTTTAAATGTTATATGTATGTACATATGTTCAGTATGTGTATATAGAAACAACTTGAATCATAAACTCGTACAATATAAGTATGCCTTCTGCTTTTTTGAACATGGATATCAGTGTGGAAACATTAACTGAAAAAGCTCTCATCTGCATAATGTAGATGACTTTCCTTTTCAAAACTAGAACAGAATGAAAGGCCATTTTGGACACCAGGCCTGAAAGGTTACTTCAGTGTACTTAGGAGGGGCACAAACCAGATTGGGGTTTGTCTTTGTGAAGTTCTGTTTAAAAAAAAAAAACACTTGAATGTCTGGAGCCTGTTTGGGTCATTTTCTGTTGAGACTCATTTACATAAGTTTTTTTTTTAAAGATTTCCTGTGAAGAGGCAAAGTGCAGACCTTCTCCTTGCTCCACCATGCTGCTCTCTGATGGCCACTGAAAGGCAGGATGAAAAGAGTTCACACCATTAAAGCAAAGTGTGCTCTGGGTACCATATGGAGACAGGGAGCTAAAACAACCAGGCGGCTCCTGCATTGTTCGGCCTTGCGATTTAGGCAGTAAAGAAAGGCTGGCCATTTTGCAGCCTCTTCAAAAGCGTCCCAGACGGATTACCCGCTCTGCATTTCCGAACAGGAGCCATCGTAATGCTTTTTTTTGGGGGGGGGGGGGTATGAGAGAGATGGGTATTTGCAAAAAAAAGCTAATGAGAATACCGACGTGTGCATTAGCTGTTTATTTCACGAGTGTGTTTTGGTGTTTATAGGACAGTGGTACCAATTAGCATTGAGGATTTGACATCTTGGCATCCTACCCTGCTCTGAGACGGGAGAGGGAAGAACGGGCGCCGGGGCTTCTGCACGAGACTGAAAGAAGCCGTAGGCCGTGGGTGCGGGGGAGGGAAAACACAGGCGCACCAGTGACTTAGAGTGACACCCCAGAAATGTAAAGGCAGCTGGGCCTCCATTATTCAAAAGAGCCTCTTGTTTTAATTCAGTGGAGCTGAAAAGACAGAGTGGACCTAGGGCTTAGAGGGAAGGCATGGCTATGCATATGCAACAGTAGCTAAACCTCTTATTTTGATGGTTATATCATTTTCTTTTCCCAACAGATTGGGGGAAAAAAACATCCACTGCTGAAAACAAAAACAGAAGACATAGAAATGATACTGTGGAAAAAAAATTGTTTTAGACACCAAAAGCCACGATCTTTGCTTGTGACTCTTTGTGTGTAATATTGTACACTTGTAACTGTTCATTTACTTCACCATTATCACAGATGATTTCATGAAGTAACCTGAGCACGTAGGATCAAAGAGAGACGGCTTTAACGATCTGCAAGCATTTTCCAGACTTGACGTTTCTCTAGTGGTCTGGCAGTGACATCCAAATTTGTCTTTTTGAAAGCCAGATAAAATTGTCTTTTTTATTTCTATAGTCCATCCAATATCCATAAACTGTCATAAGATAGCTAACACTAACATAAAATAGAGGCAGAGGGAATTCATTTTTTCCCAAATGCTATACTTTTTATGATATATATTTTGTTTATCAATCTCCCACATTTCAGCTTGATGATATAAGGCCTGACTTGCAAGTGTGTGTAATTCTATGCCCAGGTAAACCCATAGTCACGTGACTTCATGGCCCTGAAGTCTATATCCATGTAAATCCAGGGTCATGATGAAAGATTGCAGATATTATGTGTTGCCATTTGATTTATTTTTTATGGTTTTCAGCTCAGAATCTGCAAAGGTACTGCAGGAGGTCTGTGATCGCAGTCACCCCCCACCCCCACATGCCTAATTCCCCATATCCCCTCCAACCCCCCTCAGTCAGCAATTACTAATTACTTTGCCCCCATTCTTCAATTCCTGATCACAACCACAACACCCCCACCCCCCCACCCCCCCACCCCACCTAGGCACTAGCCCTTCAGGGAAAAGCAAAACGAGCTCCAACACTGCTAAGGATCAGGATGGTTGGTTCAAATGACGGTGCCTCATCGTGCAACAGCAGCCCCCACTGGTCGATTGAACGCCACAGGACTAACTGTTAAGTTGCACACAAACTGTTTTTCTCTTGCTCATGTCCGTGCAAGCCTGACTTTTAAATTTACATTACGTTACATTACGTTACATTAATGGCATTTGGCAGACGCTCTTATCCAGAGCAATGGACAGTTGATTAGCAGGAGATAAGCAGGAGACAATCCTAAGCAGGACAGCAATGCAGGGCTAAAGGCCTTGCTCAAGGGCTGTGCGGATCTTTGAACCACCGACCTTGCGGGTCCCAGTCATGTACCTTAACCATTATGCTACAGGCTGCCCTGAGAAGAAGTCAGATAATGGTCTGATAAGAAGCGGTGGCCCACATTACATACTTCAAAGGAGAACACCTGTTTGTCTTACTGTAACCTATATCGGTGAGTAGTCCAAATTGGGGAGAATAAACGTTAAAAAGCTGTCACCACTGATAACTGTATATGCATAGTTCCTACGTTTCCAATTGTTCCCAACAACATAAATCTATTTTAGCATGAAGCTGTTCACCTACCATCTTTGGGGGCCAAATGCAATTATTCTCCCACTCTGTAATATTGGTCATGAGGTGAAGAAAAGGAATGTTTCATTGTAATGGTTTTTGACCGCGGTATACAGAAGGATTTAGGGAGTGGTTACTGCTGAAAGACATTTCAGATGCCTTGTAAGTCACCACTGTGGCCTGTGATTGGTGATTTGTTTTGGCCATTTAGGATACCCATTCAGCCATTGACCTACAAAATCGTTCATTCATTCGGGTTGGTTTACGTGGGAGTGGGTGCACTTGGGTGTGAATGAAGCTAGAAGGACTGACTGATACACACCAAGAAATAGATAGAAGTAGCTTGAGAGTGATACTGCAAGCCTATCCACACACACAGACCCATGCACACAAACGCATTCACTTGCAAACAAGCAGGCATGTGTATGTACACACACTTGCACAGATACAGATGGAGACACACAAATACACATCAAGAGAAGGCGCAAGCCACCACACAGCTGAAAATGGTTCCGATCAAAACAAATATCTAAATCGAGGTTGGTGATTCAGTTTATTCATCTGCGGTTAATTGGTCTCCTCCTTCAAAATGAGAGAAAACTTCCATCTGGAAAAATGGAAAATGACTCCTTTTTAAAAATGCTAATTGAAACAGAAGCCTTCCAATCAGGCACACAAAACTGAGTTCACTCCAGAGAGTAGCTCTGAGCAGCATCTCGCACGGGAAAGCAAAGCTGATTAAAATTACACACAGCCATTATACTTGCGTCACATTACAAACACTGATCTAAACGGCAATAAAATAAAATAAAACTATCTGCATATTTGTGTGCTTGATGTACATGTTGTGCACTGCAGGCAAATATATCAAACAGCAACACTCTAACAAAAAGTCATATTCAGAAATATAGAACAACATATTAACACGGACATGTGTCAATAAAAGCTAGCTTGCTCTGTACAAACATAGTATACCACTGGGTGCTGGGCAGCACTGAAATAATGTCCTTTAGAAAAACTACATCACCCTGGGGGCTGTCTTACTGAAATGGATCGCCTAATGTACATCAGCAGATTCCAGAGTGCCATAAGCTTTGACCCTTCATTGATTGAATAAATATTTTGACCAAAGAAATGACTTAATTCCTTCAGAGTTGCCACAGATGAGTGTGACCTCAGTAACTGTAATGTTATCTTGGGTGTACAGTACATACAGTGGGGTGCAAAGATTTGGGCACCCCTGGTTTAAATGTCTGTTACAATGAATCTCTATGTGATCGAAAGCAAACCTTAACTCTCAATGGCACAGAGTTAAACATGACACCTTTCTACACGTTTTAAAGCACATTTTTATTTTCATTTTTTACTGTGCAAAGGTTTGGGAACCCTTTTGTATTATTCTTTGAAAAGATGATTACTAAGGCCCAGACCCAGATGATTTACTCCTTAGGGCTTCAATGAATGAGTATAATTCAAGGGCTGAACTTTTTGTTCTCAAGTAATTCCATGCCTTTCAAAGTATCCAACTGCAGTGGCTGTTCTGTCTGGTGTTAACAACGATGGGTTCCTCTAAACATTTGTCCAAGGATTTCAGAATGAAGATGGTTCATTTCCACCAAGAAGGAGAAGGGCTACAAAAACTGTCAGAAACATTATTATAAAATGGAAGATAAATGGAACAGCTAAAGTCAAGGCAAGATCTGGAAGACCAAGAAAGATTTCAGATGGAATAGCTCGAGACCTGGTGAGAAATGTTCAGAGGAACCCAAACATCACTGCAAAAGAGCTGCACAATACAATGTAATTTAAACGACAATTATTTTGAAACTGTAAAAAATTAAAATAAAAAGTAATCTTTCTTTAAGATTTTCAGAAATGTCTCTTGTTTAATGTTGTACCATTTAGAGGTCAGGTTCACTTAGATATTAATTGTAAAAGGCTTTTTCACCAGGGGTGCCCAAATGTTTGCACAGTACTGTACTTAAACAAGTAACAAGGACATATAGTTCTATTCAAACAGTGAATCCGGTCTACTCTTTCACTTAGTGACAAGCAGCCTAGGTGTAAAAACATTCAACATTTCTGCGAAATTATGGCAGCCTCCACAGAAAGGTTTTTGTGCAAAGGTGAAAATGTAAAAATTGGCCTCAATGGATCTGAAGGATAGCTTTTTTTTTTTTTACTAACTTTAGAAATGTAAAACCTTAATCGGAAGGTGCAGGTGGTGTCGAGATGAGCTTTCAGCTTTTTTGTCAGATTTTCGTTTTCTCTGTTAGTTATTCTGCCCTCGTGCAGCTGCTCTGGAATTAGCATGCTGCACGTGAGCTGGCAGTGGAAATCTTGCTGGTGACATTGGCCACTGCGCCTTCTCGTACCCTGCGGATCACATCACGCGATTCAAAATAAAGAATGCAGGCTTTTCAGACTTAATATGTAGCAACACACATCAGGCTCACAGAGCAGTAGTGGCTGCCAACTTCAGGAGTCTGTCTGTAGGACATTTTGTACAATCTTTTCTTTTTATTTTGTTCAATTTTTTTTACTTTTTTGGCTGCATTGCCTGTATTTTATTCTATAATTTATGTCGTGGTGATAAGGGAATCTGAAGGAAATAAAAACTGAAATATATGAAGCGAGTGTGCAGCCCTAGCCTTGTCCCTGACAAAGTCTGCTGGATCTGGCAAAAGATAGGAGTGTTCTGGATAGGAGGTTCTGGCTACCGGTTGGACAGTTAATGGACACCATGAAACAAAGTTACTGAATCAAGCCAGGGATAATAAGGTGCTATGAGAGGTCAAACCACTCAAGGGCAAAGGTCCCATGTGATAGAGCATAGTGGGCCATGGGTATTTCTAACAAAACAACAGGCTCGCCGAAAGAGAATGCACAGAGGTGAGTGGGAACATCAGCAACTGAATTATGAAGCAACCTAGTTCAAGTTCAAGTAAAGTGCAACTGCTTGCAGAAATACATAGTACACAATTGTTATAATGTTATTACATTACATTATTGGCATTTAGCAGACACTCTTATCCAGAGCAACATACAGTTGATAAGACTAAGCAGGAGACAATCCTCCCCTGGAGCAATGCAGGGTTAAGGGCTTGGCTCAAGGGCCCAACGGCTGTGCGGATCATATTGTGGCACCGACCTTGCGTGTCCCAGTCATTTACTTTAACCACTACACTACAGGCCGCCAATATTATACATGGTATATACAGTAAGTTAGCTTGTATTATTGTGATAATGGTGATTTAAGGTAACTGATTAGAAAAGTCACTCTTCAGCCTCAAACACATTTTTACATTTGTAAGCATTGTAAAAACTTGCATTTGTAGTGTAGCTACAGTGTAATTACGCAGGTATTGGGGCTTAGTGGAAAGTGGAACCAAGAAGCCTCACCAAAAGACTGCTCCCACTGGAATATGAAACTGGGTTAGAAGCAAACCACATCAAACCCCAGTTTACACATGAAAAGTTGCACCCCATTATGATCGGTCCCTATTGGAGTTTTCCTTGCACAATCATTATTCACCTGCATTAGATAGACTTCCTTTGTGTCACTTGGTAATATTTACTGTATCAGGGAAGCAATCAATCAGTTACCTTGCATACCAACCCATGTAATAATCTGCCATTGTGCCTATAGACAAATATTGTACAGATGACCATTTAATTGTCACATAAATGCTTGCGTTTGGAACAAGCAATATGTTTTTGCAATGTGTTGCATAGTATGCGTTCGACGATGTTTTCACTGAGCACATTGCTAGTTATGGATATAGCGGGAGTGTGATGGGTTTGTCAATGATTTTAACCAGGAAGCAAGTTACAGTTACATTATATACAGAGCTAACAAGGTTTGACGGTACGTCAGCACGTTAAATCTTTTCTCTCATCCCAGGGAAGCTTTCTCTTGACGGCACTGTGAGATCATCCCAGGGTACAGGTCTGGGAGGGCCCTGACAACACCATGACACGACTGCTGTTCCCTCGATCACAGTAATTACTCCAGCAGGTCACACAGGGAGTCGGGGAGCCATTGAGTCGTGGGTAACAGCTGAATATTTCACTCTGGGAGCGATTGCCTTCGCCCGATTTCCGCCCATTGATGGAATACAAAATTATGCGTTGTGGGGTCAGGGCCTCTGCCGTTTGGCTTTGATTGTTTTGCCCATCGCCGAGTCCTGCCTGAATACGTTCCGAACCGTCTCCTCAATTTGGCGCTCGACTCCCTCCTCGCACCCTGAGGGAGGTCTACATTATTGGCAACCAAATGAAAGAATAGCCGGATTATCCCCTCTGCGGCCTACTTTAAATGCAAATGCCGGGGGCCTCATCCTGAGAGCATTTTAGCGAGAGCGCAGTGATGTGTTAAGCGTGCGTGTTATCACCACGGGCCTCCCATAGCTGCTGGGACCAAGTTAAAACCACTGTAAAAATATCTTTCTCTATTTTTTCGGATGCTATTGTGTGACAGAACAGTCACACGGCCAAAAGCAAACTGGAGTGACAAAGGCAACCTTGCCGCATCTCATCCTGCCAGAAAGATTAATTAATAAAGTAGACCGGAAAGAGGAACCGAGAGTAACTGATAAGCGATACAATTGTCATGCAATAGTCGTAGTCACACTATGCTGCTTAGTGGTGTCAGTGGGGCTGTTGTTATCCTTTAATGACAGAAAAGGTTTTGGATTGTAGCCATTCCACTGAAACGCAGTGTTTATAGAATATGCTTTGACATACAAGTTGTGTAGCAGGTGATGTAGGGCTATGCACATACGCACATACACACATGCAGGCACACATATAAAAAAACGTAGAAATACAGAGAGACACGCACACACACACACACACACACACACACACTATGGCTCTATGGAGTCTGAATTGCAGAAAGCGAGTGTGGACTGGGTTGATACACAGATACAGACATGCCTCAGGGTGTGTGAGATATCGTAAACCACGAAAACCATGACCCACCTCAGTCCTGGTGTGAGGTGACAACATCGGTGTAGACTGCATTCTGTATTATTTTCACAGGGTGATTTCACTATAGTTTGGGTCCTGTATTTCTCAGACAAAAAGTAAAGTATAGCTCTCTATGAAGCCAAAGGTTGAGCATCCATGAATAAGAATTCCATTGTCCTGAATCCATCATGCTAATAATAACTTGTCAGTCTACTACTGTATATAAACTCTTCCAATCTACTATATAAAGTGAAAATATAAAATATAAAAGGATGCTAGAACAAATATCACTTAGAGTGACAGACAAGTTAACTATTAACAAGTAAAATTAAGTCATTTATTTGTATCCCTGTCTCCCAGCAATGTCCTTTTAACAATTTACCTCAATGCGTTCTGAGGAGAAACCCATTGGCTGGTGTACTTTTCCATACCTCAGAGTTAAAGTAACAAGATGGGGCCTTTTTATGGCGAGGAATAAGTGAGGAATGTTGCGGATGACACAGGCATCCACATCTCATTTGGCTATAAAACAAAAACATAATTACCAGGTAAGGTTTTATCGCCACGCTGCATGTTGTAATATATCTTTGACGTATTCATAGTAGTAATATTGTACAACTTTACAGTGTCCACTGACCTGAATCTCTTAATCCACTGTAACACCCTGTGAAGGTGAACGTCTCTTCACGATTAATTTAATGAAACATGTTTTTAAATATATAATGTATAACAAGGGAACATGTCTTCTGTTTAATACTTATTATTCCAGTCCAATTTAAACAGCTAATAGTCTCAGTCTGTGACTGATTAAGGCCAGCTACACACCTGCTGGGGATTGCAATTGGAATCGAGTCATAAGCAGGTGTGAGGAGCAGAAGGGCGGCCATTTTGTAAGAAGCAGGGCTGACGCTCTTCTGTGAAAAATATGCAGTTTTTCTTTGCATTTACAAAGACCTTTCGTACTGTTCCCTATCTCAGATGTTTTTAAGCATTTTGTAAGGCAAAGCAATTGGCTGCTTTGCCACACTTCAATATGTTAGCTGCTTCATCTACTTTACAGCTGGAAGTACAGAAGCCATTTAGGATTTAAGTACCTTTGTTATCATAGCATATTGCATTGCTGGAACATTGCGAGAACATTATATGCTTACTGGGCTGTCAGCTCTTCATTTGGCAATAATATAGCGCTTGAAGAAAATTAATTTGCCGTCACAAGGCAGGGTATCCTTGGTGCTCACAGACCAGATAAAATTGTGTTTCAGCAAAATCTTCAAGATGAATTTAGCTGTAATTTGTCCTCCAATTCTATTTCACATACAGTTAACCTCTAATAGAGAAAAAAACTAAAGACGCTAAACAGGTCAAGGTAGGTGATATATTAACTCCATACAAAGTGGCTTATAAGTACATATTAACTATAAAGCCAGAACCAAATGTTCTCATAAATGCGGACCTCCATAACATGAACTAAAAGCTCACAACATGAATGACAGGGTTTCCAACTGACACACCATTTGGTTAATACTCTAATATAAATCCTTTTATTTCAAACACTCAACAGATGTACTGAAAGCCCCTGATAAGAAAACGGTCTCCAGACCATTCCTTATCGCAAAGTGCAGTTGAATTTCCTCTCTGCAAATCAATTACTTTGAAACACAACTGCAAATTTAAACAGCATGAGCATTAGCTTTTATGAGAAAACATTAAGTCCAAGGTATTTGCTTCTACCAATGTTTATCCACTCTGTTTATCCTCCAGAACGGTGTTTCTTTGCAACCGAAATGCCCCATTATCAGAGCATTACTGAGCCATTTGGCACAGTGCACGTGTTTGCATTAGGCCAGCCTCTTTATCAAAATGTAGAGGTGCTCCATTTTAAACTGAGGATCCACTGAACCGGCCGCACATGCTTAATTCTGCTTCTGATTATGTGTCTTGACTCCTGGCCCACCACCTGCAATACCCGGCACCCCCTCCCCCAACCACACACACATGCATACACACACCCACACAGACACACTCACACATTCATCCCATCTGGTGGGCTCAGATAGCTTATATAGCAGATAGCTAGACGAAAAGCCTATACTTCTTTAAATTATCAGCAAGCAAAATGGCAAGCAAAGGTCAGGAAACAGTTACCATTTAGGTAGATGGAAACTGTGCAGCATGCAAATAAAGCCGGTCCCTGTCATCGAGGAACTCAGCCAGGCCTGTCAGATAAACAGCAGTTCCCATCACACTTTACTCTGCCTCAGGTGAGACGCGCAATGTTCAGGTGACAAACACAATCAGCCATGCTCGCCCACAGCAGTTTCCTCCAGCAGATGTTATGGGATATGTAATATGTGCGGTAGGTACACTATTGGACAGAGATTGAGATAATGCAACAAATTATGATGCAGTCAATAATGTCTGTGTTTTCCGGCCTTCATTAAAATGATTCTGAACATACCGGACGTGTCTTGAAATATGCATTAAGCTGGACGGTAGAACAGGTGTTTTGTGGCTGAGTAGTAAACAGAAAGGAACAGGCAGATTGCATTGAGCTGTGAGGTTTCCTTACCACAATTGGACCGTACAGTTAAAATATGCTTCACGTTCACTCATAGGGAATGACAGTTCACCACGTTTTCTTAAAGCGCAAATGAAATATCTGAACAGATCCACCTGAATCTTTCATGATTAAATGTTTAATTAAAGGCTCAGCAGGAAACTAAAGCCAGGCTGACTCTCCCTCTGGATGAGTGATCTTAGTGTATATTGAATATGTAGTCAGTTGGAAGTTCCAGCTGCAAATTTGCCCCCTTTTTGTCATAGCCTCAGGCTCTCAATTGTGGACATATGGTCAGTGATACTTCTCATCTTTTTACAGATACTTCAAACTTTTATTACAAGAAGTGATTAATGGCTGTGGAAAAAAGTTAAAGTCTTCAATTTGTTTAGTTAGTGATGCTGTAATGCAGACTGCACGGGTCCCGTTGAGTCGGAAAATTCTAGAACTCTAAAATGAAATGCAAGAGAGCAGCGACGGCCATCTTAGGCCAATTGGCGAAGGTTTTCCTTAATCGTTGTTATTGTTGTTTCTCAGATTTACTCCTGAGTGCCCCCCAGTTGTTCTGGGTCTAATCAGCCGAAGAGCCGAGCAGCTGGGCGAAGCGGCCCATTGTCGGCCCGAACGCGCTCGCGTGAGCCTGAAATGGACTGGGTGGGAACAGGGGCCAGACGTTTAGGCCTATTAAAGTTTCTAAGAAAGTCCACACAATGGGCAGAGAGGAGGTCACCTTATGCATTCCAATGGGCTGAGTGCCTTCTATTCAGGTCCTTTCTAATGTCAGCAGACATGCATCTTTAGAAAACTTGTAATAAGAAACAGAAAATGGAGGTCGCATCGCGAGTTTTTATGCTCTTGTGGGTCTTTTTGAAAATGCCTTTCATATTTTTTCAGTTCCAGTGTCTACTGTACTGCTTTTGAGGTACACAACCCAGCGCTAATATGGTCTCTTTTAAGAAAAAAAAACGTGGCCGTTTGACTCACCAGGGCTGTCTGGGATAGCAGACATCCTTTCATTGTCTGCCGAGCTGCAGGCCTCACTATTCATTTATGGGGATGGCCATGAGAGTGTGTCAATGTCAGTGCACAACCGCGCTGTCAAAGACAGCCTCTCCATGCAAATGCCCGCCCTGGGATTCATCTGAAGGATGAGTCCAGGCTTTGAGAAAGCAGGAAACACTGGAGGAATCTGAATGCGTTTGGGCCGCGCGGAAGTGCGGGATCATCGATCTGAACCCTCATCGCGCCGGTGTTTGTGCAGTCAGGCTCCCTGGAAGGAATGCGATAATCCCGTGGGATTTTACTTTGGAGGGCAGCTGCTGGATAGTTCCTGTTAATGGGCTGAAGTGGGTATGAAGGAGTAGACTGCTCGCCACCTGAGAGACAGCTCCCTAAATCATGGAGAGGTGTGAACAGTGAAGGTCCAGGCTTCCCTGGCAACAAGTGTGTGCAAAAACACGTGCACACAGCACGATACCTGCGCGTCTTTGTAGTTTATTGTTATGCAAATGTAACTACATCTGTATATAAAAAACTTAACAGTGATATGACCATTACTGCATCATTAAATACATAGCTTTCAGGGTGGCCTATAGTGTAGTGCTTAAAGAACATGACTGGGACCAGCAAAGTCGGTGGTTTGATCCCTGCATTGCTCCAGGGGAGGATTGTCTCCTGCTTAGTCTAATCAACTGTAAGTCGCTTTGGATAAAAAAATCAGTCAAATGACATGACATGACATAACATAACATAACATAACATAACATAACATAACATAACATGTCTCCAAAACCAGTGAATTACGTTCAATTATATTTCAGCATCAACATGAGCACTGGAGACCTGCTTGCTTGTCCCCACATGCTTACATACTGACACTGAGTGAGACAGAGTCCCAATACTCTAAAAATGTATCCTCCTCTCCTTCATCTATCTCCCCCTTTCCTTTCCTCCTTACTTCTGGATAGGAGAGGAGGTGCTAGTGGAGGAACGGAGGATGTTTTGGGACGCACACACAGTATGTGCACAGAAAAAGGGTATGATATCCGAAGCAATACCTCTCTCGACATACTGTTCATTCTCAGAGCTCAAACTTGGGACTAAATGGGATATCACCCATCCTGTCCCACACATTTATAAGGCAGGCAAGGGCTGTGTCAAGGGCTGTGAGTTCTGCCTGTGCCTCCTATTTGTTTTTTCGCTAATCTGTCTGACAGCACTTTTCACCGCTGTCCACAGACTGTGTTGAGAATCATTGGAACCGCGCCTTCCCTGACTGATGTTACAGCCAATTATGTGCTACCCTGCTGGTCTGCATTCAGCAGAGGTATAGTTCTGGCTTTGGTACCAGGCTACTGTGAGAATCCTATGTTGTGAGGCCCTCTGTTGTAACAGAGCCTGATATAGTAAATTAAGGTAATGCATCCACACTTTAGAGTTTTTATAGGATGATACACCCAGTAGCCGAGCCCAAGTCTCAACTATCTTCTCGGGTTTGTTTGCGTAGCAGATGAGTTCACCCACATGTTTGTATTATACTAATTAATTACATTTCCAGAGGCAAGCATAATGCAGAGAAAGAAAACTATGAAAAGCCATTTTTAAAGAAAAAGAAAACGGCAGAAATGGGTTTTCTTCTCTTCTTGTCTGTGTTTGGTTTCTGTGTGTGTGTACAGCCTACTGTCCGTATTTTTTTTGCTTAATTTCTGAATGCATATTAAAAAAAGTGGCAAAAAGTGAGAGGCAAGGTGCTGTTTTGAGCTTGGCACTTATATAAATGCATTGCATTCAGCAACAGTGACTGGGTTCACACTTTCTATTCTAATTGAAAAGCCCTTTCAAAGGAACTTACTGAAACTGGACATCCGCGCCGCTTTTGTTCCATCCATTAATCTGGAAAAAAAGGAATTATATATTTAGAGAAAGGCAGACAACTTTCTTTTAATCACCTCTGTGTCAAGGCAGACAGAAAAAAACCCAGCGGTACACTTTCTTGTAATTAGGTGAACAGCGTCTACCAAGCAGCTTTCATGTAGGATACTTTCCAGCGCTGCTGATTCAGTTACGCAACTGAAAGTGATATTTCTCCATTTTGACAAAGCCAGAAGCAGAATCTCATTCTCCTTCCTCTGGCGAGCCCCACCCCATCCTGTGCATGCAGTTTCGGCCGATTAGTTTGCATTGCGCTAGCTTTACCTCTCCCGTTTTATAATTATTATAAGTGCGCACATATTACAATACTTTTAAAAAAATCACTCCGAGTACTTAATCGTACCATTATGTCAATAATGTTACTGCGCGTTCTGTACATTTTAATCAAATCTAATATACCCCCAGAACAATTTATGGGATAGAAGCCTTTATGAATTTAATCGGAATTGCATCTGTCAATTTGATCTAAGGCTCATGAAACATAAAGCTGTGTGTCACAACTCCAATAAAACCACAACAGTGCCATCCACATATAAACATGATGGAAAAATTATGCGGTGTACATAAGCATAACCAGCAGCCATACCACCATGCACCCAGCTCCTGCCAAATGGCTGAAACTAAGCTGGTGAGGGCTTGGTTAGTACTTGGATGGGAGACCTCCTGGAAAAACTAAGTTGTCAGTGGAAGTGGTGTTGGTAGGTGATCTTCCTTCTGGTCAAATTATCCCCAATGCCCCAGTGCAGTGATGGGGACACTGTGCTGTAGGAGACGCTGTCTTTCAGATGAGATGTTAAATCGGGGTCCTGACTCACTGTGGTCATTAAAGATCCCATGACACTCTTCGCATTGAGTAGGGGGTGGCGTTCCCTGGAGTCCTGGCTAAATTCCCAACTCTGACTCTTTCAGCCTGCCACCTAATCATCCCCTGATTCAATTAACAAAAACATTGTTCTCCCTCTCCACCTCAGCTGGTGTGTGGTGAGCATTCTGGTGCAAAATGGCAGCTGTGCATCACCCAGGTGGGTGCTACACATTCGTGGTGGTTGAGGCAAGTTTTCCCATTACTATAAGTGCTACTAAGTGCTTTGAGTGTATCGAAAAGCGCTATACAAAATGTACTGTTCTACCTATCTACTTATTGAAGAAGAACATGAACAAGATGTTCCTAGTGGCATTAATCTTACTGTAACCTTATGTTTCGTTCCGCATGGGATCATTTGAAGACACCGTGTCATTTTAATGAGCTTCCATAAGATCATAGTTCATTTTCATTTTCATTGGCTTGGAAAAGTTTTCCAATTTACATTTACTTGAGTAACGCAAAAAAGATGGACAGGGAGTCTTCCTCAAGGCCGCAGAAAAAATTATGTTTTATCATTAGGAAGATTGCGATGATGGTTATGAAAGCGAGGGCAATGTTGTTGGTGGTGACAGTAATGATTACGATGCTGATGACATTGGTGATGTCTGTGATTACGTTGATTACTGCGGTTGTGGGGACAGTGGTAGCAGACCATTGATGGGCATCACATTTTTGAGAATACACACAAGATGATGAGCTGGAGAAGACAAAGAAAATGCTAATGACTTTGGTGATAATGATAATGAGCTGGACCGTATCTTGAGTGAACCGAGCTGCTAAGGGTTGCTCGTCCAGAACCAAGCACGGTGTCAAAGGTGAAAAGTAAATACATATCATTATGTGGGAGAAACTACCCTTCCCTTTTGATAAATGAATATCCAGGCGGAGATAATGAATGAGATGACAGCTTGCCCTTTTTATTGAAGTGCTGGAGAGGAATAACCACATGATGAATGGTCGAGTTCTGCCTGGCTGCAATCACGCGATGGGTGACTTCCCTCCAAATTGATTTTTAATCCCCTAATAGAATGGAAATCGTGTGGCCAAAGCGTGGTCTGAACCCGCTGTTTGAGGAAGAAGAGCAAGTAGCAGCCACCGGCGACCAGGTAGATAGATGGTTGGGGTGGAACACTGACGGTGATGGATGTGTTGTGTCATGTCAAAAAGGCAATACTCTGATGTTTCTGAAGGTTGGAGTGAAGAATCTGAGTCTCTCTTATCGGATATCTGTCAGGCCTGGCAACACGGGTCTGGAAAGTCGGAGAAGCTATACGTACAGTAGTATATACACAGAGGCTTAGCCATCAAAAGAAGCTTATTTTTCAATGAGAAGCAGTCCATAAATACCTGTCTAAGGTAAGCACACAATGGTTACCTGAGAATGGCGTTACAAAGCAGGCCTGGCACATGAAGGAAGGCTGGGATATTACTGGCCCACATACAATACAACACCTGAGCCTCTACCTATGCAATTACAAAGGTAGACAGAGGGAGCTTAACAGACTCATATTTCATTTGGACACTCCTCCCCCTACTCCTTCATTCAATTAATAATTCTGATAAATAATGTTAATAAACTGTGCTAAAGATGACAATAACCCTGATGAAGACAGATTCGTTTTTTTAAATGTAAACTTAATTCTCGGTTTGATGAAGTAGCATGCTTTAATGTAACAAATGGTTGTTCAATAGCTGGGCATACATCATGCAACCATTCTCCGTGCATGGACAGTGTTTGCATTTTAATAGCAAGAGGCCTTCAGTTTGCATAATTAGATATTTTATTTAATTAACCCAAGGCAATATCCAATGCAATAAATGCCATCATGAACACCCTTGACAAAAAACAGGGAAGTGGAATGGATGGGAAAAGAGGAATGATGAGTGTATTCCACGTGGAACCAGTCCTGCAATTAACCTTTTCATTAGTTCTATCTCCCAACTTTTGTAAATATGCAGTTGACCTTCATTATATTGCCTGGTAGAACTAGTGGGACAATTGGCCAAGTGTATAGTGTAGCGGTTATAGGTGCCTCATTTATATTTATAAATATAACCGCTGCTCTTGAAAGTAAATGTATAGAGATAGTGGGCCCTTGTTATTTCTTACCTATCATCATGTAATGTTTCTGTATTTGTTCTGTATGTTTTCATGTTTATTCTTGTTTATGATTCATTTTCCATAGTACCTGGTTTATGTTTTCCCATTACAGTTCTCTATTGTCCTCCCCTGTTATGTCTACGTCTGAATGTTTATCAGTCTAGTCACTCCCCTGTCTGCGTGCCCCACTATTCGGGTGGTTACGGTAGTTTTTCGGGGTTCAACATGTTTTCTAAAACTCGCGATTCTTACTTCCTGCTTTTTCTTGATAGGTAAATGTTGTAAAGCACGATTCTTACTAACTACTACTAATCTAGGTTTTGTACAGTACTAATCCGATTAATACACTTACTGTCTGTCTAACTAACTAACAATCACTTTTATTGGGTAGTTTAGAAATATTCACGAAACTAACTCACTAACGCTATCTCTTAGTATTTCTGCACTGTTCTATAACTCCGCCTCCCTATGCTATCCCTGATTACTCGTTTAGTTTCAGCGAAGTGTTCGCACCTGTCACTACGTCTTCTAACTATGCAAATGTCTACTCCCTAATCCGGAGCCGTATGTTTTGCATGTTTTGTTTCGTGCATCCAGTCCGCGTTTTCGTCTCCCTCCCGTTATTATGTCATTACCCTATTGTGTTTCCCCACCTGTTGTCCATTTGTTTAGCCCACCTTTTCCTCTGCCCCGCCTAGATTGTCACCTTCCCTCTTGTATTTAAACCTCAGTCTCAGTATGCTTCGTTGTCAGAACGCTGATCTTGATAAGTGCCGATTGTTTGTAAGCCTTGTTTTAGAGATTCTTGAAAGACACCCCTTTGCCTTGACTTCGACTTTGCTTTTGCCCTACTGTACCTTCGCCCTGTGATTTTCTGGATTTTGACCTCTCTTGTTTTTTCGACTATTCTTTTGCTTTTCGTTTTTGGCTGTGTTTTGGATCTCTTGGCTTGTGACTACTGACATTAAAACTACTCTTTTGGATTATCCTGTGGTCTGCGTCTGGGTTCCCTGGACCGTACATAACACATCATATACTGGACCTAACTGTCCTGGGAGTAATCTCTACATAACATAGTATGTTTTGTGCACCTTAAGAAGACTTTTTTTTTTTTTAAGAAAAACATTTTGTATGTCTTACTTGTGCAGGTATAGCCATACTGTAAGGATGGATTTTGGTCACTGATTTGTCATAGTTCACTTGAGTAGTTTTGCATTGTTTATTACAAAAACTCATAGTGTCTGTGCAAAGTAATTATACTTTTTCGCACACAGTACAGTATATGCCAACTGAGCTTTTTTTGATTGAGTCCGTATCCCTCCATTAAGCCTTTAAGTGCTTTCTGCCGGCTTTCCCCGAATATACATTTGGAGGGACATTGCAGCAGCATTTTGATATAATTGCTGCATAACATGCTATTTTGAAGGCATCAACACAAAATGCTTGACAAAAGATGTATTACTTGCGAATATGGAAATAAGCATTCGTTTTTACCTTGGGGCAGTTTCTAGGCCTGAACTTCCATTCCCCTTTCTGAGAAGTTACCCGTCTTTCCCTTAGTTACAATACCACAGTTTTGACTATCTTTCTTGCCTCTAAAACACGTTCTGACACAACCTTAAAATGGCCTGACTCCCACCATTAGATAATAATACAGTTGCTGCACTGTTTTTAAACAGATGTGTCAGTACTCATTACATTGGTTTTCTTATGCCTTTCACACGCAGACTCATATTTATTTAAGTCTAACCACAAAATAACGATGCTGCTACAAGGTGAGCTGACACAAAGATTTTTGTGTATTTGGCAAACAGTCACTATAGGATACCAGATTTGGCACAAATGTTAAAGCAATTTTTTTCCAATCTATCAGCAGTCCAGTAATGTCATTGTACAATTTGTACAATTCTGAAAGTCTTTTTCAGAATCAGCATCCACCAAGGGATTTTACTTTGGTTGGCAGCCAACTTTGGTTCTATGTCAACTAATGATTGTCAACTAATAAATTCTATGTCTACATGGAGTTAATCTAACATAGCATCACTTTAGGAGCATACACTGGTTACCATAGATGATAGATGTGTACAAGCTAAACGTGTATATTTTTGGTGGGCCATTGCTGGTGGTGCTGCCATTGCCTATGATCGAGTTATTCAACACGTTTTAAAGAAATTCACTAAATATCATGTGTGTAAATCTCTGACCTCACAACGATTCAATTCAATTAGGAGTTCTTAGCAAACGATTCAATGAATCATGAAATCTCTCATTTAACCACAATTTGATTCAATTCTTAAATGACAAAATTCTTAAAAATACACTGTACTCAGCACTCAGTTATTTTAATCGATTATAATTGGTTCTAACATTTAAAATCGATGCAGTTGAATTGCTACCTTAAGATCGATGCATCACGATTCATCCATGAATTTTTACACCCCTACTGAATATGTAATAGTCTCTTTAACTCCAGAGAATAACTCCAGATAACACTGCCATTTCAGTGAATGTCTTGCTCTCAAAGTGATCTTTGCAGGTATGATGTAATGGCCTTTTGGTAGGGCCCATGGGACTTTCTGAGCAGGTGTGAGAAGTACTGGTGGGTGTCATTTACGTCAATGTAGCGCTTGTATGTTCATTCACCTATCTGCTTTTAAGGTCAAGTTCATCTGAAAAACATTTGCCGTTAGAATATCAGAACGCAGCAAACAGAAAGTGCTTCTATGCTGAATGGGATCTGAGATGTTGGCCTGTGTTTGTTTGACATTTTTACTTTACTCGGATTTATAAATAAAGTGTTTTCAATGTAGACAGAATTTATTTGATTAATTATCAAGATCGTTCAGTTGTCAAATTGCATTAGCGAAGAGTTACGGATTTGAGATTTCAATCTATGGTTGATCTATTATATGTTATTATAGGGCTGTCATTTTGTTTTGGTTTCTGTAATAATTATTTTCACAAATCATAATTATAAATGTCAGGAATCTTGCGGGTCATGATCTATTGTTTTTTCTCATAAATGAGAACTTGCGTCTTTGTTACTGTTTTGTATGTTCTGTATGTTTATTGATTAATAATATTGTTGATTGTTATTTTTTACATACAGTATATTTGCTAATCGGGTTGCTTTGTTTCCGTGTTGTTTTCTTTTCATTTTTGACGAACAACAGATATGAAATTATAAACTGTCGCTTATAGCTTAGCTAATATCACTAGGGTAGGTACTTGTATAAGCCCCCTTGGGTTTCTTCTCCTCTGCACTGTCTCTCCAATGTTTGTCGATTTTACTTTTCTAAACCACGAGTGCAAATAAATAAACTAAACTACACTAACCATTGTGTTATTATATATTATTGATCTTTTACCGCATCATATGTAGTGCCATTCTGCTGAGTCATACCACTATATTACCATCTTCTACTCTCTCTCTCCATTCTACTGGTCTTAATATTTTATTAATAAAAAAATACAAAAGGAGAGCAGGCCGTCTCATCTCCTTTAAAATAAATAAATAAAATCTCCTGGGTATGATATAGCTTGTATGAAATCTCAGGAAGAACCAGGCTGCCTGGAGATGGGGGGGGTCTGCCGGTCAGGCGGGTATCAAAAAAGACCATATTAATATGCTGACCAGAAGAGAGGTGATACGTGTAGGCCTGGTTTGGGTTTGAACTAGAGGAAGGTGTGGGCTGGACTGGTCTGTGAATTCAAGGTGGGTGGAATTAGAAGAAGCCCCAGGGAAGATTCCGGAAATGGACACAGATTAGGAATTAGACAAATTCTTGAACACTCTAACAAAAACATAACCATGGGAATGCTGTGGGGATCAAAAAGAGCTAAGTCAAGATTTAATATCAGTTTTACTTTCCTGTTTCATTTGTAATTTAATTTCCCCCACTCTGAGTAATTCCACTGATATATACAGTAAGATTAATAACCACGTTTTGATTCATTTGGTCACTGGGACTGCGTAAGAAAACTGTATGCAGAGCACCCAGGGCATAATTTTGAATACCTTTAAACTGAATTTGAAAATAATTTTGAGTCTGTGAGGAAAGTGAGTGTTGTAACAACAGGATTATGGTCGACAACAAAAAGCTGCCTTGCCCAAAGATATAGAATTACCAGGCGAGCTTGCAGACCCATTCTATCCATACAAAAAGGCAGCCTAAACTGGTGAGACATTATTGTTTGACATCCATATGTGGTCCATTTTGAAAGCCCTCCCTCCAGCTGACATGAAAATTCAATCACTCTCAGCGGGTCCAGCCGAGCTGCTCAACGTCTATGACCTGCTCAGGGATGAGGGATGCTGTGTGTTGGGCTCGAGAAGGCTGGGTTTAAAGAAGGCGCGGTGAGCACTGTCTGCACCCTGTCAGCTGATACCCATGAAGAAGACAAATGACTATGAGTTTAAAGAATGAGTGCGGTGGGGTGGGGGGTGGGGGGGGGGGGGTGTATGAAAGATGTAGGTGGTCATTGGTTGACTCTGACTGATGATGTCAGGATGATGTCTAATTATCAAGGCGGAGAGAAAAATGTCTTTATTCTAATAAAGGCCTTGGAGATTTTCCTTTGAATAGGTAAATGGTAAAATACCATCTTTTTATCTTTTAATCTTTTAGACCTGAGCAGTTCATGGGGGAAAAAAAGCCTTGTTAGCAGCTCGTGGCTGTGTGTGACAGGTTAGCTGACTGCTTGTATCTGTGGCCTAGACAGGATCTGTGAGTGGGAGAGATTTATAGTCTAAAAGGCTCTGTTTCTAAAAGTGGTTTGTCAGACAGCTTTTGCAAATTTAAAATGTGAAAAAATTACCTTTACTTGTAAGTGCGTAGGGGGAACACCATTAAATATTGAACCATGCACTGTTACCATAGCACCTTTCCTTTACTTCTTCTGATGATATTCATGTATTTATGCTCAAGCAACACTTAATAACTTTGTGTTGAACAGAAACTGCTTCTACCCAAAACCCAGTTCAGTACTCTAGTTTGATGCATGACATATAAACACGTCTGCATCCATAAACAATGTGTTTTAATATTCATATAAGCTCAAATATATTTTGCATCCCCCCGAGAAAAACATTGAGTTGTGTGAGGCCCAGCTAAATGGAAATGTGGTTGTGGTGATAAGCAATGGGGCGGGAAGAAACAGCCATTTCACAGCATTGCCAAATAGCACTGCCATTATGCCAGTTTTAAAATGGGACTTCATGTGGTTTTCAGGATTGAATTTTTAATTTGAAGATAATTATATTAATGTCTGCCCACCAATCTAACAAAAGTTGTGCCGGGCTAACACATAGCTGAGGACCAGAAAAGGACGCCAACAGAACAATACAGCTAACAGAAGAATGGGAGCCGTTACCTGTGCCTCCCTGTCGGACCGACACGCATTATTGGCCACTTACGGAGCTTTTCATTCCTGACAAGAAATACAAAAATATAAATGGCAAGAAGCAGATAATACTCAGAAGAAATTTGTTGTTAAACCATGAATGGCCTAGAAATGTTGAAATTCTTCGCTACTATTAATGGTGAAAAGCTGGTGGATGACCGGAACCAAACAACCAACATTACCAGTAACAGAGGATGAGTCCTACTGGACAGGGGTGGGGACAGGGGCTTAGGGTGGGGATGCTGACATTTCCCAAGCATGTCTGCTATTTCTGAGCCTTGCATTGAGACTTCAGAACATGACTGAATGATTGAATTTCAGCAGAGGAGGGGAGACCGAATGCTGAAAATTAACATGGCTTTTTGTTACTGGGGGGATTCCAAGGGAATCGACTCCTGTGAGATTGAACATGGCAGGAATGACAGGAGCATGTCTGTTCACACCAGCAGACAGACAGAAGAACAGGGAAACTGCATCTCTTAGGAATGTGGCTAGATAAATGTACCAGAAAATGTTATAATATATAAGATAAATGTATGTGTAGCTGTCAAATAAAGTTTTTTATGTTAGCTCATGGTATTTATATTTTACAGTGTATGTTTCTAATGCACAGTCCCATCTTGAAGGACTATACAGTGCAGTCTGTAACATATAACAGACTTCAAAGGCAATAGAAAGCTGAGAATGAAGACTTGATACTGAACGCTCTCATACCTGCACTTAGGAAGCGGTTGAATACACCTGGCTAATCAGAAACAGCTGAGAACTGTCCAATTACTTTTGGACAGTTGCTTCCACTGTATATACATGCTTAAAATGCATAAGTATTGGAACAGTGACACATTTTTTGCTTTTTTGGCTCTGTACATTCATTAATACATTCATATTTTGGCTCAGTATACTAGAACACTCTGTTGTGACACAAAAATGCAAATGACATGTCAACTTGACCAGAGATTATAGGCCATGTGTACAGCCGAGTGGGAAAATAATGCATATAAAAATTGACCTTCAGATAAAAGGATTTGAATTAACCTTGAAAACCCGAGTGCCAGTTCTAGTAAACATGACTGGTTTCTGAATTGTGTGATTCAACAGTGAATAAAATCACACGGAAAGGCAGACCATGTCCCCAGTCTCCCCAGAAAACAACAGGGTAAATGCAAAATGCATGTAAACAAGAATTCATCAGGTGAAAAAATATATACGTATAAAGAAAATGTTACCAAAAGTATTTCCATATGAGTCTATATTAAACAGATACAACACCTCACCTAGGGAAAAGAACGCGTGGAGTGCAATCACACAGAAAATTAAAGCTTTGGGAATAATGAGACAACCAGCGGGAGGCCTGAAGATGCCAGGAGATCAAAGAGACGCCTGCCTTCAAATGCTACGGCAGCATTACAAACAGGCAGGCTTCCACCTGCAGGGTACTCGCTGTCTGAGAGGGAGCAGGAAGTACACCAGGCCGAGCAGGTGACGGGAACAGGTGTTATACACCACTCACACTGCACAATATCATTATTTCTTCTGCCGGAAAAGCAAAAACAATTTGTCTGAAATATCATCTTAGTCACCTGGTTTTTCGACAATGCCTCTGCCTTGTTACACTTAAAGGTATAACCTTCACATTTACAGTTGCAATAGTTTAAGGCATGACTTCCAGTTGCACTGGTCTTATATAAATGAACAAGACTAAAGTGAATGATGACACTTTTTAATAGAATTTGTGAAGTGTACGTGCATATGTAAAATTACATGTGTTAAAGCCAATGAAACACAAATTCCCAGTGAATCGCTTATGAGCTATTTTTAAATCCGTAACCGTGTTGAAGTCCCAGCTTAATATTCAGATTCCTGAATCCGTTTTAGTATTGAAGGAAGCACAATCATTTAGTAAATCTATCCCAGAGTAATTTTTTTCAGGAAATGAATTTATGTGATTGATGCAATTATCCAGAGAAAATTACGAGGCCTCAATCCTTTCAGCAAGAGCCTGACTTATAAAGTCTGATTTATAAAACCAGCAGTTTATTAGCTAGACCAATCATTTCATTAATACAACTTAGGGTTGGACAATGAATGGGTGTTCATATCAACTGTTCTCAGTCTCGTCTTTTATTCAGATTTCTCTTACCCCATTTTCATTGAGGAATCGGTTCAGATTAAGTTTGTACCAGTTGCTAAATGACAGCATACATTTTATATCAAAGCATAGACAAGTTTGTTTTTCCACTGGAAAATATGATTTTGTAGTTTAAACAATGTTTTATTGAAAATATACAGTAACAGTCCAATGCAGTAGTACAACAATATATTCTCCATCATGTACAAGTCACTTTCTAGCACTTTATTAGAAAAAGGGTGTTAGATTATCCAATGAATGGGTTATGGAATTTCCTGCTGGGTACATTATAACTCTAGCACAGGGCTCCAATAATTACCTACAGTGCAGTTTCTAATGCATCAAAGGCTAGTGAACACAATACTTTTTACAACCTTTCAAGAACTGTGCAAATTAAGCAAATACGGGTTATTTCTCAATGTATGAAATAACTTTCCTTTATTCCACTGTGAAGTGCAGCCTGGCTACAAATACAGCTTCTTTTATGAAATGTAATTTAAGTATGATAAACCCAGGCACATTTGAACATAATATACTGTAATTATTTGCAATTATCATTCATGGTTTTGTTTGTTTTGTATTGTGTTTCTTGTACCTCTATTTAATTGTGCCATTGATGACTGTGCCACCAGAACTGGCTGTATTACATTTATGAAACCATGAAACAAGTAAATTAGGCAACACCATTGTTAACACACTACAAACATTTTGCTGGTTGTGCTAATGAAAGATAAGCTGTGTTTATGTAGAATTTTTCCACCACTGTGTGTATACATGAGTGTGCACGTGTGTGTATATTGGTTAGTGCCTACTGCATATTTAACATTTGAACACACCAAACACACCCAGAAGCATGCTACTGTACATGTGTGTTCAAATGTATCTGAGATTAAATAGGAAAATAAGACTTTTGCCATTTTTAATGCTAAAGCAATTTATATGTGAGTGGCAGTGAGAAAGTACACCCACACAGCTATCAAAAATGTAATCAAATTTCTACATTAATTTGTCTTTGGCCAATTTACAAAATGATCCACCACCACAGACCAAATTAAGTAGTTTCTTATTCAATGAAATATCAATCTAAGAAAACCCAAATAATTGCAGGAGCTGGAAACGTTAATAACTCTTTAATAACTCCTCATATGTGGTTCAATTTTCTTACCATTATTAAAATTTGCATTCAATAAATTGAGTTTTTCCCTCATTATTTCAAGCCATCATTTGGAAGGGACAAATCTCCATGGAGAAATACTCACAGTATCCATCTTAGTAGACATGAATCTCTCTCAATGAACAAACAAATAGCCAGATGCTCATTTTAGCATACAGCAGTAGTGTACCAACTCGTGGCCAGGGTTCAAGGATTTTAATATGACATAATATAGATATTATTTAACCCTTGCGTAGTCTTAACATTCTGTATATTCCCCTTGTCCTAAGGGTATAAAAAAGACTTCACTAAACCCCTAAAATAAAGCAGCTGAATTGACTTTTAAACCCCAAATCTATTTTGCATGAAGAAACAACCTGTTACTCATCGCAAACATTGTCATCAAATTTCTAGTTGAAAAAAGATAATTTAGGGGGTTTTCTCTGTTGTTAAACAGTGGCGGGTCATTGTTGACCCTTAAGGCAACACAAGGGTTAAATAAATTACAGGGTGGCTGATAAGTTGACTGGGACCCGCAAGTTCAGTGGTTCGATCCCCAGTGTATCCACAATAAGGTCCGCACAGCCGTTGGGCCTGTCTCCTGCTTAGTCTAATCAACTGTAAGTCATTTTGGATAAAAGCATCAGCCAAATGACATGTAATGTAATGTAAAAAAATAAGCCCACATAAGCCCACATTATATTCATTCTTATATTAAATGCATGTACATGTTGAGTTCATTTTTCAAGGTCCTTAACTATCTGTCTCTCAATGGTCACTGAGGTGATGGCTTGAAACTTTTGATTGATTCTTCTTCTTCTTTGGTATTATTCCTCCTCCTTCTCTCTATATATGTCCTTCCTTTCTACCTGAGTCATATTTCAGAAGCACAGAGCCCAGATGCTGTCAGATCATGTGATTGGAGGAATAAAGGGGAAGTGTGATTATTTCCACTTTCCACTTATAACTGACATAAGAAAACATCCAAAAGTCATTTTGTAAAAAATGATTCTTCATATGGTTCATATGGGAAGTTATATTATTATGATGGCAAGGTGTATTACTCTCTTGTATATGGCGTCTACCAGCAAAGTTATACTATGTACTATTGTAACTATTGCAGAACCTTACAGAAGATTTGTCCGTTGTTTCATTTTGGGTTTTTTTTTTGTCCGTTTTCCATTTCTAAATAATCAAATTGGCTGTCAGTTGTTTTTATGCACTCATTTATCAAATGATAAATGAAGAGAAGACGATTGATAAACAAGTCTGAATGTCACCCACAGCAATGTCCAATTTCAGCCTCGACCAAAGATTTAGAAGATGTTCTTAAAAAAGCAAACAACTTGACTATTTCCTTGATTCCAAAAGAAAAATTATGCAGATAAGGCCTTCCAGCCCAAATACACATTTTAACAAGATTGTGGGTTTAATTGTGTGCTCATATAAAGTCTACAGGCACTGGATGAGAACCTTAGAAATGTATCTAAATGGTGATTCTGTGGGGCTTTAAAAAATGGAACAATTTAATCTTTTGAAGGGGGCTATTTAGATTTATTTCATATTCCTGCCCCCATAGTAGATCTTCGTATCATATTAATAAGCTGGGTCTGTCAGAGGGTGGTTATGAGGGTATAGCAGGGCCGGAGTGGGACTTATTGTTTCAATTATGTTTTTTTCATTTTGTTTGATTTATTATTTTTATATAATTATTTTTCAATTTAGTTGATTTAAAAAAATATGTATTACTTATTACTTATATATTCACATTAATTTGCATTATTTATTATTTAAATTAGGTATTATTTATTATTGTACTTTTTTCATTTGCATTATTCTTTTTATATTGAAGTATACTTATAATTTTTGTGAGGCTCAGTCCGAAGATCATCTGTGCCAAATTTTGGTGAAGATTGGCCAAACTTTGTGTCCTGTGAAAAAATGCTAATCCAATATGGCGGTCACATCAATTAGGTTGACATGAAAAGTTGCCATGTCTCAGCCTTGGGACCTCACACAGTATCACCAGACCCTTCGTTTGTTTTGTTAAGCATCACCAGTTATTAGCCAAAATGTATTTTTGCTTATTGCAGCACCCCCCAGTGGTGAAATGACAGACAATTGCGCTTCCTCAAACTGTGGTCCCCAGTGCATGCACCAAGTGTGGTTTTGATACATCAAAGCGTTGCTGAGGTATGACCTCACTTCCTGTTTGGTAACATTGCCACCATTTATGATTGACTGTAACAGACTGTAACACTCTTGTCTCTGCCTTGGGAGATACATCCACACACAAGTATTTTTTAAGGCCAATGAGGAGTGGGGTGACATCAAAAGTTATTGGGCAAAAGCATTTTAACTTATTGCAGTGCCCTCCAGTGGTGAAATGACTCACAATGATGAGTCTATGTACCAAGTTTGGTGTTGATACATCAAAGCGTTGCTGAAATATGAGATCACTTCCTGTTTGGCGAATTTGCTGCCAATTTTGATTGGCTGCAACGGAAGAATTTTTTCGAAAATCAAAAATACATCTGATACTTTTCATGAAGCTTGGTCTGAACGTCATGTGTGCCAATCCAATATGGTGGGAAATCGATCCGTTGAACTCATCCATCCATCCATTATCTGAACCCGCTTATCCTGAACAGGGTCACAGAGGGCCTATCCCAGCATACATTGGGCAAAAGGCAGGAATACACCCTGGACAGGTCGCCAGTCATTACATTACATTACATTACATTATTGGCATTTGGCAGACGCTCTTATCCAGAGCGACGTACAACAAAGTGCATACCCATAACCAGGGATAAGTTCGCTGAAAGACCCTAGAGGGAAGTACAATTTCAACTGCTACCTGTACAACAAAGATAAGGACAAGGGCCATTTTTTTTTTTTTTTTTTGAACAAACAAACAAACAAACAGAGCAAAAGTGACCAAAGTTAACTATCCAAACACTGCTTACCTAGCCAACTAAAAATACCGATACACAAAGCAAGTCACAGAGACAACAATTAAGGTTCACAGGGAGGTAGGAAGGGATGGGGAGAGGTGCTGCTTGAAGAGGTGTGTCTTCAGCTTGCGCTTGACGGTGGGGAGAGATTCTATAGTTCTGACCTCAACGGGGAGTTCGTTCCACCACCGTGGAGCCAGAACAGACAGTAGTCGTGAGCGTGAGGTGGAGGTTCTGAGAGGGGGAGGTGCCAAGCGGCCTGTGGAGGCTGAACGAAGAGGTCTGGCAGGGGTGTAGGGTCTGATGATTTTTTGCAGATAAGCTGGGGAAGACCCTTTAACTGCTTGGAAGGCTAGCACCAATGTTTTGAATTTGATGCGAGCCATGACAGGCAGCCAGTGGAGGGAAGTAAGCAGGGGGGTGACGTGTGAGTATTTGGGAAGGTTGAAGACCAGACAAGCTGCTGCATTCTGGATGAGTTGGCGGACGCTGGGAGGCCAGCCAAGAGGGAATTGCAGTAGTCCAGGCGGGACAGAACCATCGCTTGGACCAGGAGCTGGGTCGAGTAGGGGGTGAGAAAGGGGCGGATTCTCCGTATGTTGTATAGGAAGAACCTGCAAGACCAGGTCACCGCCGCAATGTTTTCGGAAAGGGACAGTCTGCTGTCCATCACCACGCCGAGGTTCCTTGCACTGGGTGACGGCGTGAGTCCATCGCAGGGCACACACACCATTCACTCACACACTCCAATCAGCCTAACCTGCATGTCTTTGGACTGTGAAAGGAAACCGGAGGAAACCCACGCACACACGGGGAGAACATGCAAACTGCATACAGATGTATACACATGAAGTGCTGTTTTAAACATACAGTCATCCATCCACCCATCCATCCATTTTCTTAACCCGCTTATCCTGAACAGGGTCGCGGGGGGGTGGAGCCTATCCCAGCATACATTGGGCGAAAGGCAGGAATACACCCTGGACAGGTCGCCAGTCCATCGCAGGGCACACACACCAGTCACTCACACACTCATACCTACGGGCAATTTAGACTCTCCAATCAGCCTAACCTGCATGTCTTTGGACTATGGGAGGAAACCGGAGTACCCGGAGGAAACCCACGCAGGCACGGGGAGAACATGCAAACTCCGCACAGAGAGGCCCCGGCCGACGGGGATTCGAACCCAGGACCTCCTTGCTGTGAGGCGGCAGTGCTACCCACTGCACCATCCGTGCCGCCACACATACAGTCATCATAAGTGCAATTCTATATATATTTTTTTTTTGGGTTAGACAAGAGGGATAGGGATATCGGAAAGGGGGGGGAAATCAGGAGGTAGGACTAAGGTACAGTTTGAAAAGGTGTGTTTTTAGTCTCCGTCGAAATAGTGGGAGGGATTCTGCTCTCCTGACAGTTGTAGGCAAGTCAATCCACCACTGAGGAACCAGAACGGAAAACAGGCGTGAATGTGCAGCTCGACCGCCAGGTGCTCGTAGTGAGGGAACCATAAGGCGACCAGAGCTGGCAGACCGGAATGGTCTAGCTGGGGAGTAGGGAGTGATTAAGGATTGGATGTAAGGTGGGGCAGTCCCCTTAGCAGCCTGAAATGCCAATGCTAGGGCCTTGAATCGGATGCGTGCGGCAATAGGAAGCCAGTGCAGGCCAATGAAGAGTGGGGTGACATGAGCCGACCTGGGCTGACTGGTGATCAGGCGGGCTGCAGCATTCTGGACCAACTGGAGGGGCTTGATGGCACAAGCCGGGAGACCGGCTAGGAGGGAGTTGCAGTAATCCAGGCGGGAAATGACGAGCACCTGGACTAGGAGCTGGGTAGCTTTCCCCATCAGGAGATGATGGATACGGCGTATATTGTAGAATTATGGGACTGTCCCCAATCAGTGTGCCAAATTTCAAACCTTTTTACCCTACGGTTCTAGGGCCTGCCGTCAACACCCTAGCCAGAAGACAAAGATGATGTTGATGAATAATACAAAAAGGTGTGCCTGCACTGTGTGCCTACACAGCTTCACTGCTTGGCCCCCAATAATAATAATAAGAAAAGGTAGAAACACACTGTGTGCCTACGCAGCCTCGCCGCTTGGCCCCTAATTACATGCAAAAAAATGATAAACACAGGGTAAAACAGCCTCAGGTGTGTGCAATGACAGTAGCGCAAACATAATCACAGATTAGAAAATGTAGCGCCTGAATTGATTTACTGGCCACAAAGGCACTCAGGACACGGTGCAGTAGGATGTTTCCACCTCTGCAAAGAGCTAAAGGTTGTGCGAATATGTAATTGCAAATTGGGACATTTTACATATTCATCAATCGAGCAGTTGTGTCATACATCCTTTTTTTATAGTGGTTGTTGTTACAGAGAACTTTGGCACATTTATTCTCACCTCTCATCAATATGATAATAAGCTTGATGTAAATGCTATATATTTCTGTCTTGGGTATTTTTAATGCAATAAGGTTTGAACCACAGATTCTAGCCAGGCAAGAAACCACAGGAAACTGGTCATTCTTACTAATTAAATCCTGATAAGATGATGCTCCCTGCTTTATTTTAAAGTTGTGCATATTGTCATCAACTACTATCATCAGTCGTCTAAATGTATATTCTTTTGAATCAAAATATTTGTTAGTACTGTACTATTCTAAAAAAAAACAATTAACAACAAGTCTGGTTAAGGAGAGAGGTTTTGTAAAACAATATCCAGCCACTACTTTCAATGCATATAGCATGATAACAATTTGTTTAAGGCCACATAACAGGTGTCTTATCGCACCTTTTCCGTGGTAGCTACAATTGTCTTTTTAAGAAATTTAAAATCAATAACTAATTTCCTTAACGATTGTTGGAGAAAATGGTGAGGCCTGTTTAAGCTCCTCTATGTTCTGCATTATCAGCTGAGTGGATTTCAGTTAAGCCTAACAATTTTCATTCAGACTTTTTTATTTTCAATGGCACAAGCCCCCAGGTCCTAGCTTTGTATGAATATGATTAGACTGTCAGAGATCACACAACTGGTAATTTATTTCTTAGTATATTGTCCTGAATAAGCTGGCTGATGAAACTAATGAAATGTGGACCAAGTTGTAGCATTAAGGATTGACGGAGAGTTACATACTGAGATTAGCCATAGCCATAGCCATATCCATAGCTATCAACACTCTACTTGATGTTCTGACCACATGCATGTGCTGTCCCTTAGCTCTCCCATATGTGACGCCGCGAGGAAAATGGTCGCACTGCTCTCAGTTTTACAGAATACTAAAAAATCTGTGAGAGATTCAATTTTGGTCAAAAATGGGATAAGCGCAGATTTCTCTTAAAATCACAATATTGTTGTAGCAGTATTCAAGAGATTGAGGTTGACATAGTTAAAGTAACCTACATAGTAACCTGTGCATAATCAAAGGTCATTGGACTCTCCTGATTAAACATTAGGCCTACTCCTTGTAATTTCTTTCTGCTTGATGATGACACATCCTCCATAATTTCATGGGTGCAAATTCCATGCGTGATTCTTTTGACACATAACAGGTACAATGTAACATGCAGAGATGATCCAAATGATGTTCATCCAATGCAAAAGAATAGCACACCTTCCTACACTTTTTATATTTTTAGGATGATGTTTTTGTGAACTGAATACGAATTAGGTTACTTTTATTCTTCCTTCACCTTTAGTGTTTAGTCATATTTTCACACATTTGTGAGAGATCTGCTTTTCTGCTTGTTGAATTAAGGTTTTCATGATTTGTTTTTATATCGTTCATCAGAGGATGACAATTTACGCAATTGTGGATGCGTGAAATTGTGTTGTATATTATTGTGTCTACAAACAATAATATCAGTCACAAGATAGAGTATATAACAAAATGGAACACCGCAAATTAAAATATACACTCGCTGAGCATTTTATTAGGTAGGCCTGTACACCACCAGAACAACCAATCATGTGGCAGCAACTAAATGCATAAAAGCAAGCAGATGTGGTCAAGCTGTTTTTCAGAACAAATGTCAGAATGGGGAAGAAATGTGATCCAAGTGATTTTGACCCTTGAATTATTGTTGGTGCCAGACAGGGTGGTTTGAATATCTCAGAAACCTCTGATCTCCTGGGATTTTCACTCACAACAGTCTCTGGGGTTTGCAGAAAATCGTGCAAAAAACAAAAAACATCCAGTGAACAGCAGTTTTGTGGCAGTCACAGCAGTGGTATGCAGAACAGCATCTCTGAACACAGAACAGGCCAAACCACTAATGATAAGAAGGTAATATGAAAAGTTATTTTTTTAATTAAGAAAGTAAGATTCAGGAGGTAAAGGATTGCATGCTTAACTCTCCTTCTCTTTATCTCTTTATTTCTGTCCCCTTTCTCCCTCCGCCATGCTGTTCTCACTTAGTGTAGATCGGGTGTATTAGACTGCATCTTATTCTAACAATCTGAGAGGTTTCCAAAGTTGTAATTCAGTTCAACAAATAGACTGCCCCCTTCGCTATCTGCTTTAGTTATTCCGGAATCAGGCCGTGTGTAATTGAGGATGAAAGTGGGGATCAGCAGACAATAGTGTACATATGCAATGTAGATCAATGGAGGATACAGCTATTGAACAGTATCTCAATGAACAAGCAAAGGTACCTCACAACCTCCAAGATGTGTGTTACTTATAAATGTATTTTCAATTTCTGGAAGAAGAGCATTGGGCCACAAAACAATGTATTCTGTACAACTGCAAGAGAGGCAGTGGTTGACTTCAGATACTAGCTGTACTCTTTTCAACCCAGGGTTGAAGAAATGAATGCCCTCATTCTCAGGGTCCTACCAGCCTTGCTTTTCAGTGTCAAGTCCTGGGGGGGCCTCCATGATGAAGCAGGACTTGGAGCAGGCAGTGACAATGTTGTCGACAGGACAATTACCAGCCGTGGACAGATTACTTGCTCAAGGGAATATGGGCAGAGGATTGTTTTCTAGTATGTACAAGAGTCCATGCTACTTGCGTGTGTGTGTGTGTGGGGGGGGGGGGGGGGGGGGGGAAGGGGGGGGGGGGATGTGCCATTGGGATGCATCTTGACTGTACACTCAGTGAGCACTTTATTAGGTAGACCTGTACACCAGCTTGTTAATGCAAATATTTAATCAGCCAATCATGTGGCAGCAACTAAATGTATAAAAGTATGCAGACATGAGGTTCAGCTGTTTTTCAGATCAAATGTCAAAATGGGGAAGAAATCTAAGAGACTTTGACCGTGGAATGATTGTTGGTGCAAGACAGGGTGGTTTGAGTATCTCAGAACCTACTGATCTCCTGTTTCCATGTACAGCAGTCTCTAGAGTTTGGCGAGAATGGTGCAAAAAACAAAAAACATCCAGTGAGCAGCAGTTCTGCAGGTAAAAACGTCAGGGCCAGACAGGTCAAAGCTGACAGGAAGGTGACCAAATACAAATAACCACACATTACGACAGTGGTATGCACAAAAGAATCTCTGATCACACAACGCATCAAACCTTTTAAGTGGATAGGCTACAGCAGCAGAAGGCCAAAAAGTCTAAGGATACCTCATAAAGTAATTTAAATGAGAACTGAATTTGAGAACTGGAGGCAAATGACACTATCACTTATTGATTATAAAATACCTTGAACAGCTTACACTGTAACACCAAATGTCAACTAATTATCAGTTTTCTTTTTGACTATTTGTAAACATAGTATCAGTTTGCATCTACAATAAGCAATGTTTAAATAAAATCTTGATAACTAACACTTCATACTTCGAAAAAATGCAAATAGTGCATCCAGGAGTCTCCAGTCTTGCAAATGTCAATATTCAGAATAGGCCTTTCCATCCAAGGCAATTTGTTTATGCTCCACAGACTAGTCAAGCCCTTGCTATGGATGCTATGGATGCTATGACAAGTTCCCATGTCCTGCCAAGAGTCCTTGAGTCAGACTCCTGGTTTTCAGGGATGGCATGCTTTATGTAAATCAGAGGCAGATGTGGTGACACTTCAGGAGCGCATTGATGTCTCTTGGAAAGAGATCAGCACCAAGGTGAGCAGGGGAAAGAGAGTGACACTTCCCTGACAGTGTGGGAGAGGGAGGTGGACTCTGCAATTCTGCTGTTGCTACTTCAGGGGTGAAGGGTGGTGTCAACAGCTAGAAAAATGAGAGGTCATAATCCTCACATCAACAACATGAATCGTCTCTGAGCTGTCTTGTAAATTATTTTATTGAGAGAGATGCTTTATGTTTATGCTTTAGTTTTGTATAGTTGTATAGTTTTTTGCAAGCAAAAAAATAAAAATCCACTTTTCATTTTCTCTAATCGATCATTCTTTCTCTCCCTTTCTTTCTTAGCAATGCTGCCTCGGTGTAAAATCCAGCTATGGCCAGCTGTTTCAATACATAGCTTGAGCTGGTCAAATCATGTTGAGTATAGAGCTGGTCTAACTGGTCAACCAGCTACCAGCCATTTCAAAACAAGAGCGTGAGCTGTTTTTTCAGCAGGGTGCCCTTGCATGGGTTCCTTCAGTGTCAGTCCCAGGGGTTGTTATTAAAACAGTGTTTAACAGGATATATGTATGTGAGTGGCAGGTGTGAACTGAATGCAGAATGGCAAGCATGTCATTGGCTTTTTGGTAGAAACTGGATTTTGCAGGTGTAACACTTTGGATCTGTTATCAGCATTTCAAACCTGCAACATATTCCATTCAATAGATTAATTTGAACTGATCAAAGTCACTTATCAGTTTTTCAGGTTTTTAATATTTTTGAATAGTTGTAGAGGATATGTTAATTTGGGTTTTTGGTTTTTTTCTTGTCATGCCTGTGTGAAATATGTGTATTATTGTCATTTTAATTCACTTAATTCGTTCAATGCAATTTTAATCATCATTATAAATTCTGATTTTATCTCTGTCAAAGGCAAGCTCTATCACTGTTCTGTTCCAAAAAGGTAATGTTCGTAAAGCTATATCTGGGAAAAATAAGAAACATGTATTGCTATTGTGTGGTTCTTCTGATTTCAGTAATATTTGAATATAACAAGCTATAATACATTACTATTGCTTTGGTTGCTAATGCAGGGATTTTTGGACACGTGCCATATTTCATGCATGGCAGTGGAAATAGTTGTATGTAATCATACACATTTTGTAGTTTCAATTTAAAATGTAACATCTGATAAAATCATCACTTTTATCCTCAGACTTTCTCTCAGGCTTGTGGTTTTTATTAATGACCCCTGATTAGGTGGCAAGACTGCTTGCCAGATTTCTGTGAATGCATTTGCCCGTTCTTTGACTCATTCTTTTATTCAGATTACTCCAAGTGCTCCGCTATTGTGAAAATAACTTCCGCTTTAATATAATACATATTGGATAGATTAAAGCTCTATTCAAACAGTTGCAATTGAATTTAAGTGATATGTACACATTCTTGGTATAATATACTGCTTATTAAAAGTATTTAATGGGGACGAATACATTCACCCTGTGCTGAGAGAATAGTTTTTCAGCTGTGTAAGCACATCCAAGCGGAGTCTACTCATTTTCTCTCTAATATTAAAAAGCACATCTCTATTTGTTTTCCACGCTTTCAAATTCTGCGTTTGTAAGGCCATTAAGATTAATGATTCAGAGTGAGCAAAGAGTGGAAAGAGGTTTGAATGGATGGGTGGAATTGTCTAGAGTAGCTATTAAAATGAGTTAATTTAGCCTAGGTAAATTAAAAACTTGTTGTGTAAAAAAATACAGTGTTTTGTAAGAATCTGACAAAAACCTCTTACAAAAAAACATGCCTTTCAATATAGTTCAATATTTATCATAAAATTATACAATTGTTGCTGTCTGGTGATAAAATTTGAATAATAATAATAATAATAATAATAATAATAATAATAAATACTAGTAACCATTTTATTTTGGGTATGCCATTTTTAAGCTTGTCTCAAGAAAAGGGGCAATACTTAAGGGGTTAATTTAAGAAATCCACACATACTGAAAAAACCGTAGGGGATTGTTTGAACAATAATATTGCTTTCCCAGCTGACTGAAAAGCACATGGTTTAGCATTATAGATCCATCTGTCCGTGTGTCATCTACTCCCAGCACCTCCTCTGCCTGCTGAACTCCGTGCCCTTTCTAGTCTCAAGTGATAGTCGCTGACTGACCACCTGTCTGCCATCCTTGTGAAGAATTTCTGTGTTTAACCTTTTTTTATGAAGTTGTCATCTTTTTTTATGTCCCCTGCCACATTCCAAAAACAAAGGATAAGTAGTCACTGTATTTTTCAGAATAAAGCTATATTACACATTTTTTTAGATGTGTATTGATATTATGCTCCTACAGCTTTCATTGTAGTTTATTGTCATACATTTAACATCAATTTGTTTTCTGCTTGACCAGTCTGGCTCCTTTTTAACCATTATGCAGTGATTCACTTATACATTTCAGAATGCATCGCAAGCTCATCATTCATGTTTAACTATACTGATATAAATATATCCACCATTTTGTGAATTGTAACAACTTTCCCACAAACATGCTCAGGGCTCTCATTATGTCAATAAAGAAAAGAACAATTACCTCCGAGTCATGCCTGCAACTGGAATGGATATTCATCATACTTTTCAATGGTTCATTGTGTCCTGAATAGATAGAGATGGGAGAGTTGAATGCTTATTTACATCAGAAATGGAGATAAGAAATATAATTTATTTGACAATAAAAAAGCTTTGACAACACATTCATATTATCCCCCTTCCTGATTCCAGCGCAAGTAGTGCTTAGCATTTAAAGGCAGCTACTTAATTACAGGAGGCATTTCTGTGAACTAATCATTTGTTTAATTACACCTTGTTAGCTTCACACTCAAATATCTAACAAGGCTGTCAACTGCTAATTAGGAAATTGGCAATGAACTTATTTTAAACAGTGTTGCTGAATACAGAATCTTCCCATTATCATTCAACCCAAATGTAAACATCAAAATAAGTTACATTTTTTCCTTTGTTTGTTCGGTTTTTGCAATTGCATTGCTTAAAAATGCAATAAAAATATAGACAAAAACTTCCGGTTCAGGGACACTCGACACACCCAGGGCGGGATCGACCCAGCAACTCTCTGACTGCCCGACGATTGCTCTTACCGTGTTTACTGTGTAATTTGTTAAAGATATTTCGGTTTGGTTCATTTTTTTGAACTGCAACGTTGTATGGAATTCCTGTTCATATCATCACAACAGTTCCATCTAATTTCAAATGGTAAAGTTGGCTCCTTAATAGCCTTATGTAGACTCACCTTCCTCCAAACACCAACTTAGCTCACAATGTTCCGAACAGTGCAACTTTCACGATAAATAAATAATGAATGACTTCCATATCAGCTTTGATTTCTGTGTGAGAGTGAAAATGTCTAATTTCTTCCGGGACTGCAGTGATGAGGTGCTGATGGTGTATTTTATTTACAGGTGCGATGGTGGCAGTGCAGAAATATTTACAGTGACGACAAAATAAGCAAATAAATAATAATAATAATAATAATAATAATAATAATAATAATAATAATAAACGAAGAAGAAAAACTGTACAACACAAACAATAGAAAATGAAAATGAAAATGCAGTGTACTTTCGCTATGCCTGAAAAGTAGGCCCCACAACACAGCACACCAAACTCCAACTCAACAAAACTCCAACTCAACAAAACTCAATCCACCAACTCAACCTTTTCCCGGAGCTATAACTGCCTGGAGCTATATGGTCATAGCCCCTCCCACCTGGCACCTTCCATGAACCAAAAAAATAATAAATTAACACAATAAAACAGAAAATGATCAAACAGAACATAACAAACAAAAAGGGGGTACTAAACGGAAATTAAAACAATCAGAATTGTACTGTTCAAATTCCCCCCTTACACTAATCAAACAGGTGGTAGCTTCCGCTAACCCCCCTCCAGAAATACCACCTGGTTCCCTCCCCTTCCTGTTTGGTAGTGGTACCCAGGATCGAACGGACCTAGGTAAACTTTCTTAAGTAATGTTTCCTATCAAGTTTTAAACGGTAAAACCCCAATAAACATTTTTAAATGCACTCGCTGTTGGTTGTTTATTTATGTCATTACCGTTACCGATTCCGGCAAAAATGTAAAGAGTGTTGTGTTGCGGTGTTTGTGTTGCGTGTCTTTAACAGACGAAGTGTATTAACAATACTGAATCAAAGTAACATTAAGGAGTTTGCTAACAAAGTGCACTTCAACATAATTGATATTAGATAATAGGCAACCCAATTTACTGAGGCAGTTTGAATGGCCATTTTAATCAACAAAAATGTAACTTGCAGAAGCAGAACACAAGATCACTTTCCCAAAACTGAAAATACTTTGTGGTAGGGTAGGGGACATATAGTTTTAGGTATGTATAAATTTTAGAGGTAGGTTTTATAGGTAATTTGTCCTGAAAATGATTTAACATGGCACACACAATAGCAACTTGCAACCTCAGTCTCAGGCTGTAGTGGAAAAAATTTACAATTCACATTCTAGTTTTGGAAAACACTTAAAATAAGTGAATGGCTTGAAGAAAAACACAAAACATTCTTACCCCTACGACATGCTTCAATAAACTCTCCTGTGTAGTTGCTTATAAGATACACAATTGATATTGAATATATAATTGGCTCACAGTGCAAGTGTCTTATTTGCAGTGATGAGAGGAAAATAATACAAATAATACAATTGCAGTATCACCTGGGGAAATGCTGGGACAAATAGCTATGCCATTTTTTCAAACATATTTATCACCTTGTGAAAAACAAAATGGATGTTATACAGAAATGGTCCATTTGGTTCATTTGGAGCATTCATCTCCTTTGTGATAGAGTAGGTCCTATCAGATGTCCTATCAGGTTTATCCAATAACTTTGTATTTTTTCCTTCTTCACAGAGGGATCACTTCTGCATCTGTTAAACAGGGAGTACTCTGCCAACCACCCCTCACTGAACCGAGGGTTTGGCGGCGATCTTACAGGGAGAAGGGGGATCATGTTTGGAATCACACGTCTGCAATGCCTACATACGTTTTGTGACACCAAAGGCATAATGCACAATTTGACAATGTTAAAAGAAAAAAAAGTTAAATTTCATGAGGCATTTTTTTTCTAAACATGTCTATATTTGCTATTTGCTCATGCCCTAAATGTAAAGTCAGTATATTCTCAAAAGCAACGCTGAGTATGTCATTTCTGTATGCGTGGCAGCAGAAATAATCACACTAAAACAAAGTATCTATGTAATAAATTTTGCCAGGAAATCCATTTTAATCAAAAGGATCATATTTAATCACTATTAGCCCTGGTCTTTTAATGGATGCATCGGAAGAGTCATTAACAATTTTCCATTATCAGACTGGATGCCAGCACACTGCCTCCTAGTCATTAACACAAACTTTTGCATCAGAAAGACTAATATTCACAGCTAAATATAGCTAAGAACGTATGGCTTCAAAGTAATCTATTTTCCTGTTCATAATGCGCTGAGGGGCTCTTTCAACGCAAGACGAATTATAGGTGCGTATTATTCTCATATTCTTATGTAATGAAAGTGGAAATCAATTCATATGTACTGTAAATGTGTGTTGCCCTGTTTTTACTTCAGATTGTTATTCTTATGTTATATATTATTTACATGTAAAGTAATACATAATAAATAAGTTAACCAGAGGAAATTTATTTTGTGAAACAGAGGAGATTTAAATGCATTGTCATTTGAAAAGTATATTCCGTGTAATGTCTATTGTTACATTTAATATGCACATTGTGGTGATTATCCTAACAAGAACACCCACTGTGTATAATGGTAGAACGACACTATAAAGATATTGATAGCTTTGATGGATCTGACACTCAAAACACCTCAGCAAAATTCCTTTAATTTAGTTAGCTGACTGACAGACTTCAAGATATTTCTTTTTTATTATTTTCTTAACACTAGACATTCCCATCTGTCTTGCCCTTTGGGTTTACCTTCTAATTAATTAGACTAGAAGAAATATCTATTTTTAAAGCAGGATAATCCTAGTGACGGGCTGGATATTCATTAGGAGACCTACAAAAAACCACATCAATACATAAGACTGTTGTGGAATAAATATAAGCGATGGAAACTCCTGAAATATAATGCATACCTTTACATCCTATATTTGCACAAGAGTGCACAAATATAGTCTGATTCTGAATATCTAATATTAATTAGGTAAGAAACATACTTATTGTAAGCCAAGTCTGGGAATATTGCTTTGAAATGTTTTCTTCATAGAAGTATAACAAATTATTGCAAGTAAATTAGCTGTTGTGCTGGCAAAGTAGTCTGGCTGACTTGATGGACCACTACATCAATTTTGTGATTTTTTATAACAAAGTAAATAATATGAAAAAAATATTATATATAAATAATTAAATCTAAAGTATTTGGCCCCAATAGTGACAAAAATGTGCTAACATTTTCCAAAGCTAAGAAACATACTCGCCTCAACCCTAACATTTACACATTTACCTAACCAACCCAAAACCTAATGCTAATGTTAACCCTACAGTAATTCTATCCCTAGGGGTCATGTCAAATATTTGATGGATGAACAAAATCACTAATTCAACAAAAATAAATAAAAAAACAGTATGTATATTAGATGCACTTATCATGCAGTTATGTGTTCTTGCAGGACGTATTTATTGTAAGTCAAGAAAATAGAGAATATATTTACTTTGCCTCGTTTGTGTGTTTACTAATCAGACAATATCAGTTAGAATGCATTTATTTACCCTATGTAAAGCTTACACAACTGCACGTCAGGTCAATCGCCTTAGCTCAGACTCATGGACTTCCAGACCCAAACACCCAATACTAATCCTTTCTGCCATTGCGCTTACATGCCGAATCATACCATATTTACTCAAGGAATTAATGCAGAATATGTACCATCTAACTGGTGTGAACATACAAGAGGAAATGTGGAAGAAAATGGTGACAGCACAGTTAAATTCCCCCCAGGAGCTCATTAGTGCTAAATATTTTATTGTGGCCCATGATGGTAAGATCATGAGCGAAAGGAAGCCCTAATTAGGCTCATGTACAGCAGGTGGAAAGTGCTAGGCTAGCAGATTGGGAGGTACACTTAATTGGTCAGTTAGAGCAGACCTATGTGTGCATGTCTCTCCCCAGGTTGAACATGTGACCAGGAACATCACCTTTCTGTGTGAAAACTGAGAACACTCTGCTTTGTAGTGACAGCAGCAAAGCAGAATATTAATGAGCTGACACAAATATGGAGCCAGATGGAACTGGATATTATGAAGAGGTTTATTTTACATTTTAAAAGGTGCAATGGCTCAGTTGTTCCACTGATTGAATGTATTGCCTTTTTTTACCTCATTTATTTTTCACTTACATTTGAAATCTTTTCAAGAGTTAAAAAAGAAGCCAAGGGAAAAGGCTAAGAACTGCTTCAGATCACAGTTAACACTGAATATTGATGACTGCAGGGTCTTAATGACTAAACAATGTGTATAGATCATATGAAAAAGGCTTCAATGTAACCACACAATGGCCCAAACTTCTGCAGAACCATTAATCAGACATTGATAAAAAGCTGAGAGGTTTAGGTGTTATGTCCTATGTTAATGCTGTATGAGCAGAAAACAGTTCATAGTGAACTATCCTACTGTAGCTTGAGTGAACACTTCATGAATAAAATTGAAAGCCATTTCAGTTTTAGGCAGACAACAAACGATTTACAAATGACAGGGCATAAACATGAACTGTCAGCTTTTAAAAGATGTGCAATAGATGAGTGGCTTTAAAAAAAAAAATAGCTAGCTTGGCTAGGCTACTCAGATGGAAGATATCCATTTATATTATTATTGATATTATAAAATCAGATATCCTTGTAAATAACGCCTGTGTGAATGAACCAGCGTTTTATTTTACCTATTTTTTTCTCGCTCCTCTCTTTGTATTCATCTCTTTGTATTCATCTCAGAACAAGTTCAGGAACATCCTGCAGAATAATCACATTGGGAAGAATGTCACTTTGATTTACAGAATGTATGAAATCATAGGAATCGTAATGTATTTGATGAGACACATCATTGGCAACACGCCTGAGTCTCCCCTGATCTGAATGATTAGTGACAGATCTTATGAATTAAACCAGCATTAAAAGAAGCGTTTCCCGACTTGTTTTTATGCAAAAAGAGTCCCTCACGACTTGTCTTCTTTAAAAGGCAGGTCCAGTCTTCATACACCCACTGATTATGCTCAGAACCAAGGTGGCAACCCGGAAACCCTTGCCTCGGGCAGAGATCTATGAGTTTCGAGACGTTCATTTCTTCCCAAAGACTTTATCACAGTAGGACCTCCAGTCAACTCGGAGCTCCTGTCTTATTAGCAAAAGAACAAAGCAGCTCTTCTCAATGCATCAGGTTCTTTTTCCCATCATTGTATCTGAGAGAAACAGCAGGGTCTGTCTTTCTGTATATACAGGAATCAATCGGCAGTGCTTTGATCTCGGCCGAAAGTGTAAAGATACGATATTCAGCCGGAAAGCGCACTGGGATGAGGGACCCAAGAAAAAAAGGTTTTTGAAATTTGATTTTGATATTTTTTTTTTTATTTTTTTTTTTTCAGTATCTTCTAATGAGCCCAAGATAAGAGAATGACTGCGGGTCAAAAAAAAAAAAAATCAATGAGCTGTTATTTTCTTTTAATTTATCAGATCGGCCTTTGAAAATGACTACACTAGTAAAAGCGCATGATACGAGATGTTGGTTGGCTGTAAGCCAAATGTCCTGAAGAGGGGTTAAGCCAATACCTCAGTCCTTCAAATATACAAGCATTTTCTCAATTTATTTCTCCTGTTTTTTTTCTGAGATCTTTTTCATAGGAGAGTGTGTGAAGGAGAACACCAAAACAGCTCTGTCCCACAAAGGCATGGACTCTACAGGACCTCTAAAGGTGGCTGTGGCACCAAGATGTTAGCAGCAGATCCTTTAAGTCCATTAAGTTCCCAGGTGGGAACTTACATCCTCAAGCCGCTCCCGTGCAGCGTGGCTGGGCACATTATCCTGCTGAAAGAGGCCACTGCCATCATGGAATAGCATTACCATGAAGGGGTGTACCTAGTCCGTAATGATGTTTAGTTCAGTGGTACATGTCAAATTGACGTCCTCATGAATGCCCGGACCCAGCAGAATATTGCACAGAGCATCACACTCCCTCCACCAGCTTGTCTTCTTCCCACAGTGCATCCTGGTGCCGTCTCTTCCCCTAGGTAAAGAGTAAACGGTTTCTTAACGCATTTTCAATCCTAGATTCTGGCCGAGCCAACAATAGCAGTATTCGGCAAATGACAAGCAGAGAAATCCAGATATACATACAACAACATAAATCAACAAATGTCATCTTCTAAAAGACGCACTCGTTCCAAAAGACGCGCCCCATTCTTTGGTCGGTAACTTTCGTAACTGACAACACAGCATAAAAGTTTGGAAAGTTTCAAAAGCTCAGTTTAAACAAACATAAACATTAAATCACATTTCTAAGGTTCTAGTCCTTGATGCGGATTCAATAAACATGCGGTTTTACTCTTAATTGGACAAACAACGCTGACACAAACACACAAGGTCAGAGACAAACAAAAAATCAGCCAAACCAGCCTTATTTAGACAATAACAAATGATTGCAATGGTTCCAAGGACAAATGTTGATTGAATCCAGGCCATGTTTCAAAAGACTTAATTCAATTGCCTATTGAGATGCAGTTAGATGAGAGGGTCTCTATCCTGGTTCCAGAAGTTGAAATAAGGTTGTGGCACCCCAGCCCAGTGTTAGGAGCGCTACAGTCAGGGATGGGGTGGATCTGAATAAAGCCATGCCACTGTAGCCTGTAGTGGTTAAGGTACATGACTGGGCCCTGCAAGGTCGATGGTTCAATCCCCAGTGTAGCCACACTAAGATCCGTTGGGCCCTTGAGCAAGGGTCTTAACCCTGCATTGATCCAGGGGAGGACTGTCTTCTGCTTAGTCTAATCAACTGTAAGTCACTTTGGATAAAAGTGTCAGCCAAATGACCTGTAATGTAAAGATGCTCTCTCCTTTCTGCCAAGGACCTTGGAGGTCATCCTCATGAAAATGTAAATGAACAGTTTGTTTAATAGTTGTGGGGTTTTTTTACCATCCTGAGCGACCCAATTTTCACTCAGCTGTTTTTATATATTTATATATCCAAGAGGAGGATAATTACATTGACAAAAGAATGAGGCTAAATTACAGGCAACAGCTTGAATGTTTGGGAGATTCATTCACACTAAGCCCATCACTCACCACACCTGGAAGAACAGACAGGTGCAGTACTTCATCACATTATCTCTACTAAAATGAGATGAAATTATATGTATATGTTATAAAACAGGAAAAGAACCCGGGGCCTTTATATATTACCCAAAGTAATTTATATTGCTGCATAAGTGCTTTAAAAAAAAAAAAAGAGAGAGAAATTTACACAAAAACGTAAAAAAAAAAAAAAACATGACTATAGGTTTATACATTCAAATTACAATGCCATCCATTTGCAAATGGAATTGGATCATTATATGTGGGATATTAAAGCAATGAAGGTTATTACTGTCTTGTGTTATTGTTACAATTATGAGACAGAAATATGCTCACATACTTTGTGCTTTAAACCAGACGGTTTTCCTTTAAGCAATTTCCCCCATGCTTGACATTTATAAAATCCATCACAAAAATTTAACGACTGCCATATGCTCTTTGAATTTAGAATCCTCCTGTTTACCTCATGTTTTATGGTGGGAACATATTTTAAGATAATACCCGACGATTGATCTGTTGTTAAAGTCACAGCTTGAATACATGCATGGAAAGGTCATGTGTTCGAGTGCTGTTGTGATGATGATGCAGGTGCTTTTTGTCGGTGAAAACCCTCCGAAATGGCCATCTATGTGTGTTTGAAACTGGGGCCTGTTCCACAAAGCATGATTACTGAGGTAGCTGGATAACGGCACGGACGGAACCTGCCCAAATCTGGAACAACGACGGAAGTAAAAAGAGCTGTTCTGGGTTTTACTCTGTGCTGTTAACCAGCTAACGAAGTAGCCTTGCTTTGTGGAACAGGATCGTGGTCTGCAGCTTAATTCTAGAAATTCAAAATAACAGCAATAACATTGGTAATTTAATTCACATTTATATCCCTAAATAGCTGGTCTTCAATTGTATTTTGTTGTGGATTCAGATGTTGATTACGGGAATGAACTCCATCAATGTAGAATCAGTAATAATGTAACATCCGCCTCTCATATGCACTCGCTCTCTCTCTCTCGTTCACTTCATCCACCATTCTAATATGTGGCTTATCGCTTTGTGTCTCTACCCTGTCTTGCTGTCTCCTCTTACCCTTCCTTTCCTTTTTCTTATTCTCCTTTACCATACCTTTCTTTCACTCCGTGTCCCCGTGCCCTCCCTCCTTTTTTCTCTCCCTCATTACGCCTCCTTCCCCCTCCCCTCCTGTTCCCCCAGACGCAGCGCGCGTGTGTTTAACACTGCTGTACTGAATGCTGCAGGCCCCAGGCTCACCTGCAGGATAGTGGCTAGCGAGCCGGGCCCAGGGCAGGTGGCCCAATGATGTAAATCACTGAGGATCAAAACATGCCAAAGCAGGATATTAAAGTGATGAAGGATGAAAAGGCCCTGTGCTATCGGGCTCCACTCCACGCACTCTGGTAGCGGAAATCACTTTGCCCAGCACCCACATATTCGTTTTTGTACCCCAGTGCGAAATGGAGGTATGCAGAGGAGATGGATTGAAGATGGGCTAAGAGCGAAAACCGGCAAACAATCGGCGAAGATGAATCACAGCCTTAGGGTGGCGTGTCCAGGTAATATTTTTCAGCGCTATGACACTCTGGAATGACAGTCTGGAATAAAATACTGACTGTATCCATACTGAGTGCGGCCCGCAGGTCCACAGGATGGGGCATAATCGGTCATAGCTTAACTCACGGAGGAACAGTTTCAGAGTCCTACACTCCCCACGCCCGGTGAGCTCCTCTGGTTAGCCTGCCTCAGCTGTGAAGCTCAGCAGGCAGACCGCTAAGTGTGAAGGTGAGGGCGGTACATTCGTTTCATGGGACACGGAACTGACAGAGGCTAGTGTAGCAATGGGAAAAATAGAAAATTGAAAAAATAAAGGTGGGAAAAGAAAGGACTTGAGTCCTCTTCAGAGGAAGTTTTCTGTAAGTATATAGATCATTTAAAAATAAACATATGTACCAGAATATTTGAAAGGACTTTGGGAAATGGAAATGTCATTCATGGAAGGAGCCATGACACTCCGTTTACTGTAACACGCCCACAGTGGCCGTCGACACCAAAAATGTATTTACCGATAATTCTGTTTTGCTTTGTTTTGTGAACCATGCCCCTCTTTTTCATCAGTGAAATCTCCTGTATAAGTAGTATAGATGAACACATACTGGTGTTTCTTTAGTGTGTATCCTCGGTCAGATTGGTCAGTGATATGCCTGTGGAGCTACAGATCTGAGAGAATCAGAAGGGATTCACCTGGGACTGTGGCTACGGTTACTGGATGATATTTGCCACGCATGCAGAAATACAGCAGGGATGGTGTGCAGAGAGTTGGGGGGAGGGGGGTGAATGATCTTTGCATGTTTCCCGGGTATAATGAGGTAATAGGTGGAAAGGTCGGGATGGGAATGTTCTCCGCACATTTCCCTGGGATAATGAAGAACTGGGAAAATGAAACAGTTCTGTGATGGATTTAGTCTGGTGCTTCTGTTGCTTATCTGGCATATACTGTGCATAATGAAGTGCAGGAGCAAAGCTGTAACTGTGTATATGCATGTGAATGTGTGTGTGTGTGTGTGTACCAATATGGGAAGCACGCACATGTGTGTATGTGTGTGTGTGTGTGTGTGTATGTGTACCAGTATGGGCAAGCACACACGTGTGTGTGTATATGCTTGTGTATGTGCACGTGTGCGTGTGTGTGTATATGCATGCATCTGTGTGTATGTGTACCGGTATGGGCAAGCACATGTGTGTGTGTATATGCGTGTGTTTATATGTGTGTGTGTGTGTGTGTATATGTGTAGGAGCACGTGCGTGTATGTGTATGCACATGTGTGCGTGCATGTGCACGTGTGTGTGTATATGTGTGCGTGCATGTGCACGTGTGTGCGCACATATGTGCATTTGTGTGTCTAAACATGCATACATATGTGTGTGTGTGAGTGTGTGCAGATGTTACTGGTGGATATTCCGCTCTTTTCAGCGAGTCAGATCTTTTGGCTCTGTTCGCTGGAAAGATTTGTTAATTTGGTTCCCAGTTGGCTCTTGGTTCAGTAGTGCTTCCGGTTTGTGCAGTCAGCAGCTAGTGGAGTAATGAGCCTCTGGCTCGGTATTTCAATGCCGAATCGTTGAGCGAGTGAGCTGCTGTAATGAAGGATAAAGCTCTCGCTCTCTAACTCAGTGACCGTGGCATTCACAAGTGACTCACTGGCAGTATGCACAGGGAGTATGCACAGGCTGTTTCACTCTTTAGCCTACTTTCTCCCCTCATTTTGCCATATGTTCTCTTAATTTGGAGTAATTTTATGTGTGTGTGTGTGTGTGTGTGTGTGGGGAGGTTCACTTAAATAGGAGGATGCATCCTTCAGGGAATGCATAGTTCCATGATCCCAACAGTGTGGTAGTAACCCTTTCATCCTTGTATAAGTCCACACAAAGACCACAGACAGGATTTGCTGTTCTAAGGTTAACAGTTGTAAATAAATTAATAAATTACTCTGATTCAAAGTTTGCTGTCATCAACTGTAATGTTAGCTCTGAAAACTACCCGAACCCATTGAGTCTGCACAAACGGGCACAAACAGTAAAGTGATGTATACTGGTTTATCGTATAATAGGTTCAAAAGGAATATTAAATTCTGAATATTAATTTATTGCTATATGATGCACTCGTGGTAGCATTGCTGCCCCAGAATGTAGTATTTGATATAGCGTAGAGTAGAGTCGTCCTGGCCGTTTCCAGACCATTTAATTTCCCCAGGTTTGTTTCAGTGTAAGTCAGCTCTTTATGTCAGCCAATTTTCATGCAACACTTTCATGCATAATGTGAAAGAAAATCAGAAAATATTTCAGGTCTTACTGGTGGGTAAGTGTTATAGTAAGAAATTATCTGATTGTTTGATACATTGTCTTTACTTTTCATGTCAAATAATATTGTATAAAACAATGATGGTAGACTGCAGCTATGGTAGTCATCTGTATAATATTACCCTCCTCACAAGCTGGGAATCTGAGACTTTTATATAAAGAATTTAAACCCACACTCACATAGACCCAGTAAAATGATGATGCAGATCAAATAAAAATATTGTGATGTTAGCGTTTCTTATTAGATCTGAAACCACAATTCAATAATACAAGTTTTACCATGCCTCTTTGTTGTGCTTGCTTATGAAATTTGTTTGATTATAAAAACCTTCCATACCCTCTTTTCAAGTAAATAGACTATTTTTATGATTGTTTTTACATGAGTTGTGCTTGTATGCAGCCATAACCCAAACACGCAATATGTTGAAACAATCATAAAAATAGCCAATTTACTTGAAAAGAGGGTATGGAATGTTTTTTGTGCTTGAACACTTAACTTCCTCCTGCATTGTATTCCTATTAAAAAATAGCTACAAAGTAGAAAGGCCATCTCCAAAATGTAGGAATTCTATTTAAGTGTCATTTACTGAGAGGAAGTAGGCTCTGAGGCTGCTAATGAGACTGCAATAGTTAGAAATGCATACATTAGGGCTAAGAACCTCTGCTCACATGCTTAAATGCAACATAACTCTTCATCTGTTGTGACACCAGAACAGTAAATGATATTTATGGTAGGCCCACCACTGCAAAAAATGTTGAAAACAAGCACCATTAACCCCCAGCTTGAAGCTGAACAATACAAGGAATGGGCTGTTGTGTGGATTATGGTAGCAACAAGCACAGACAGTATGAGGAACAGAGGCCACATGAGTCCTTTGTGAAAGTACATTAAAAACGTCTTCTGGAGGCTTTCGGTGAAGATTATTATCTCTGTCATTAAAAGTAAGGGCTTCCAAAAGTCACTTTCTGCTTCTGCATTCATCCCTGTATTTCAAGGACATTTTTTTTTTTTACCGGCAGCATTTGTACCTCGGGTCACTTGAAAGAAAAAAAATCAACAAAAAAGATACTGAATGGTAATGTGTAACAGGAGCTTTTGAAATCTATTTTCTTTAATTACTGTGTGCAGAGGGTAAAATATAAGCATTGCACAGAGTAACAGCAGGAACTTTGGTGCAACATCTACTGTATACAAGTACGCAGAAAATAAGTAAAGGACTACAATTGTGAGGTTTTATTTAAATGAATTTAGGTTAAGACATTCCGAGACTTTATTCTCAGTCAGTGAAAGCTCACTCACTGAAAACAAGTGGTGGTAACACAATGCAGCCAAAATGATCAGCTGAGTATTTTTGTATGGGCTGCCTTCCAAAACATTCACTGGTCCTTGTGTCTGATTTAACTACTGCGGATACTTACACGCTGTTTTCTGTTTTGTTTGTGAGGGGGTGGTTTTATATAATTAACTAAATGCATTGTCTCTCACTCTCACATCCTGTGCCATGCCTCCATGCTGCTCTTTCTTTTATTCCAAGGATGGGAGAATCAAATAAACTACTATCTGAATGCCTATCGGATAGGTTAAACAAACGTTCTGGATGATTTAGTCCACACCAACACTTTCATATTGTGTGTTGCTCCATTACAGCCAGCTAACTGGAGATATCTTCATTTTTTGTTAGCTGTATGATCCTGACAATAGTTTATTCTAGGAAAAAACATTTTATCAGTTGGACCGATGGATATTGTATTGTTGTACTCATTCTAGCTGCCAACCGTGGTATGCTAGTTCATAAGTTGATGTATTCTTCCAATTGTATCTGTATGATCACGCTAGGACTCAGAACCATCCTGTCCCCTCTAGGGTCCTCTTCACACTTGTTCCTGTGTTCGATCTGCACTGCGTTGTACGTCGCTCTGGATATGAGCGTCTGCTAAATGCTTTGTAATGTAATGTAATGGACCACACATGTCTATTTTTTGTAAGGCTTTCGGCTTTGGGAATGGGTTTTTGTCATAGGTGGGGTTAGGTGTGGATGATTTTATATCATCACCAGTCCCGTTTTAGCCACAATACACCTTTTTATGCACACAATGGAGGCCTGAAACGAATGAGTTTCAAGCACAAATGTGTGAGGACATTGTGGATAAGGTGGTTGCCAGACTGTAGCTGGACATGGTATTACTCCAGCTGGTCTACACAGGCAGAGCTTCAGTTGCCAGCAAGTTAGTCACCCCTTTGGACTCACAGACTCATTGTTCCACATTTAGACAGAGATCTTCCTGAAGAGATCCCACTGGCACTTGCTGACTTTTGGACTAGTCAGGACAGGATCATGGCTACTGCTCTGTATCTGCCAGTTCAGGGTGAAGGACAGGCCATGGTGGGCTTTGGGTACAGAGTCATTGCCTTCTGTCTTCAAGCTACTCTGTCATTCCTATATCAGCGGGCCTAGATTTGGCTGGGCACTGCTAATCTGTTCCTGCAGAAGGCAGGCTGTTTGAGCCTAGCCAACCAGCTGCTGGCAGAATTGGACAGGGGTCTACCTTCATGGCCTTTTTACCAGCCAATACTGCAGGTGTTGGTCTTAGCCTCTGGAAAGACAGGGTAACATCAGGAACCTGTCGTTCCATAACCAATATTTCGCCTATGAGACTGTCAGCCTACTGTATGTATGTCCCAGCTTGCTGGTGGCACCATATGTGAAACTGGGTCACTAAGATGGCTGAGCTAGAGGGAGGTGCTTGGTTCTCATTTCATCTGCTACATCAAGTAGCTACAGAGGTACATGTCCCTGTCAGCTGCTCAGAGGGCTTGTCTAACCAATGGGATGATGACTCTCAGCACTGCATCCCCCTCCTCTGAATTTTCTGCTGCAGTGAGAAAGTGGCAGGAGGATGTGGGTTTGATGTCTTTCAAGTTCAGAAGAAAATGCATTATTTACAAAGTTGAGAAGAAAGTGGCATATTTCACCAATGTAAAGGCATTAAACTGGCTGGTCAGGATGATCGCATTGAGGTTGACTGAAATTGCTTTGTTGCAATGCTTATGGTGCTGGAGGTCACTGTATAAGCTGCTCATTGGAACACAGCCAACCTGCAACGGAGGATTATACATGGGGTGATAGCCGCGAGCAGGCATCTGGTGAACCTGGACCTTAGCGTGGGGGCTGGTCATGCCTTTTTTGATTACCCATGGCATCTTTTTGGGTGGATCGTTTGCTTTGATAGAGAGATGGTGTTTTATAGTCAGATGAAAACATGTAGCAGTGCTCATTCATTCCTCTCCTAAATGTAAGGCTGCCTGTTGAAGAATATGTTCTAAAAGCTTGTTATTGTTAACAGCTTTGTTAATGTCCTTATCATGTGAGGGGATGTTTTTCTGTAATAATCAGAGCGCATTATTATTCATCTAAATGTATGACTAGACACCCGCTCTTTTCGCCTTACCTTTTTTGTATGCACATTTAATATTTAAGTCGCTGTGGATAGGAGCATCTGCTAAATGCCTATACGTGAACGTAAGGGAAGTTTGAAAGTAACAAGGATTAACAGCGCCCTCTACTGCCAGCGTCCTGAACTGTTCCAATGAGGGCTCTCACCACCTCCCGAGGCTGCGTTTCATTTGAGTCATTCCCACATTTTACAAACATCTAACAGGAAGTGGAAAACATTTCATTCATGTATATTCGCACATATCCAATACAATAATTTGTGTCTAAGATCTTAATTTCTAAAGCTATTTCTAAAGCTTGCCAAACATGTTTATACATCAAATCATCAACCCAGTTTGGTTATTTAATTAATCTCACCTACTGTGCATTTCAAGAAGGCTAGTCTTTAGAAGTAACACTGCTTGTTAATAATTAAGAGTAGTCCGTGATAGTTCTGTTCAAACTAGACAAGGAGCTGGATTTATTCAACAAAAATGTCATGATTTTGGCCACCATTTTTTTACATGCCACGTGGTCCTATACATTTGGCATTAATTGGGCCAGCCATTTTGTAAGAAAAAGTGGTGTGTTTCTTATGGTCGGCTATGTGGTTGGCATTTCATACAGGGATCTTATTGCAGAAAATAACATGGTAGCATATAGAGTCAGTTATAAATACTTAAAATACTTAAGTATTAACTATTATACATCATTGCCCTATATTGCTACATTGTTTTGTCCCTATCTGTGTTGCTCAAGTTAACTTTAACATTGATAGTTTCATAATGTAGTTATCAGTGCTTTATTCATTAAGTATAACCAGAATTTGCTATGCAACACCAATGTTATGAATGTTATGGATGATTCCAGTTATAACAACATTAGGGGCTTGAGAACTCAGGAGGTAAGAGTTGTTGTCTGGCAGTCGGAAGGTTGCTGGTTTGATCCCCCATTCTGGGTGTGCCGAGGTGTCACCCCAATTGTTCCCGACAAGCTGATTAGTACCTTGCTGGTGCATGAATGGGCAAATGAGAAGTATCAATTGTAAAGCGGTTTGGATAAAAGCACTATACAAATGCAGTCAATTTACCATAACAAGGAGTAAAGAATTCAGCTTTCAATTATAAACATCTTTTTGAACTAAAATGAGAACAAAGGCACTGCACTAGATGCAATCAAGTGAAATTCTATCAGCTGATAATGACTCAACCCACTTTTAATTTGAACCTCTCGCTAAACTTAGCAAGCTTATTTATGCAAAGAAAACTGGTTCTGAATTATTACCAGAGTGATTGCTTTGTGGTAAAGAGCTGTGTTCAGCCTTCACCAGCTGAAACAGCACAGCGATGTAACATTCACACCAAGAAAAAAAGGTAGCTTCTATTTTTTTACTTTTTGCCAAAGCAGTGAATAAACTTTGTCAAATAAATTGCGGATAAAGGAGTGAGAGAGTGCAAGATCAATTATGCTGCGGAGCCTCAAAATGAAAGCATTTTAAAGGCATTAATCTCTGTGGGGCAGAAAAATACTCCTTCTTGTATTGGTAGCATGTGGATTGAGGAAAAAATAAATTGCTCAGTATTCAATAGCATTGAATAATAGCCCGTTATCATCTTAACAGCTCATATTCAAAAGAGAAATGATTTCACTTTTTCTTTGCTAGCCTCTGATTGTCAGAGACCCCGGCCCCCCACCCCTAATGGGGAGGTACCACGCTGTGCAATGCACGCCATTTGATCTGCAACGTAGGGGTGTAGACGGAACTGGGGGCTGGACCCCGATCGACAGTTTGAAGAAGATCAATGAGCTTTAATAACGGAAGCCATAGTCTCCAACATCCCAGCACGCACCTTGATTCAAAGAGCTCGCCTCTCGACACACGCACACGAACGCACGCGCCTTCTATTTGCTCCTGCGCGGTACATGAAGCAAGTGCTGTCACCATTTTGTTTCATGAGACTGAGGGAGATGAAAAGCACTGTGTTGTGACTACCCCAAGTGGCTCTGCCCTACTGTGCAGGTCCTCTGGGATATGACATGACATTTTCAAAGAGCATCGCTTTGCAGTAATCTATAGCAACCCCCATCCCAAAAAAAAAGCTCTCCATCCATCTGATTTTCTTTGATGAAACCAAGAGCTGAACATTAGTTGTGAGTTGCATCACTCTTTCAGTGAATCTTCCTTGTATTTGTGCTACAACAACCTTCACCCGTTTTAACAAACAGCTGCTGAAAGTGGTCTAATAGCAGGAGAGGTGGTGTCTCCCTACTAGAGCCTGGCTCCCAATCTCCAAAAAATTGCGACTTCATTTCAGGATGTCTGCGTCTGGGTCGTTCTGAAAGATGGAAGTACCCTGCGGCTTAGCCTGTGCTAGCCTCACCGGAACAGGAAGCTAAGAAGCCTCAGGCTTCTTCTCCCAACCTTCACAACGTTTCTTATGGAAGAGTATTTGCTGTGGTGCCCTCCACTGAACAGGCCTCAATCCTGGGTCAATTGGCTCAAGCTGTAGGCCAAACTTTTCAGGGAAAGTCAGCAGCTTTATGACGCAGCTACGGTGGGTTGTTGCCGCACACTGATTCCAACAACCAGACAAACACAAGGGTTTCCTCAGCCCTAATACTCATGCTTGACCTCTGATCTTGCCATTCTAGCCAATGGTTTCAGAAACGTTCAGATACACAGAAGCTGTAATACAAGAAAACCAACAAAAAACATTATTATACTTAGACTATGTGATTTCTCATAATTTAAAAAAAATGTTTTATGTGTTTCCTCAGTTCCATTTTTATTTGTTTCAAGTTGTAACACTGACGAATCTTTGTAATTAATACATTTGTAAATAATCAGTAGAAGTGTGAGATGTCTTGTACATGAAGAAGAACTCCCCAAAGCCCCCCACACACCCACACATGCATGCACACACACACAGACACACACACACACACTCATGCACACACACACACACAGACACACACACACACACACACACACATACTCACGCACACACACACACACACACACACGCATGCACACACACACACACACACACACACAGACACACACACATGCACACACACATACAGAAACATACCCTGACAGTGTTCCAGATGGACAGATGGGTGGTGGTTTGAGGATCCATGGTGGCCTGGAGGCAGTGCCAGTGAATGCTGGCAGCTCTTAGATTTAATTACATTCACAGTATGGTGAACAGAGCTCTGGCATGGGCAGGAGCCGGTCCCCAGGTTTCAGCGCAACGATAACGCAAACGCTTTGACTTTAAGATTCCCTTTTTGTAATCGGCGAGTAAATTAATCAATAAAACACACAGCTTCTCCCTCTCGTAAAAGAAGGGAAAGCAATTGTCAGAGATAATAACAAACCAATCTTTCATTTGTACAGTGAGAATAAACATGAAATAAAAATCCCAATCAGATTAACAACTGGCACTCAGACAATGCTATTCACTCAGACAATAACATGATACTTTCTACTGATTCGACTGATTAATGAGATTTTAGGCGAGAGTGTGGCTCATCATTAGATCTATGCGGTTCGATAATGTAAGAACAGACATGAATAAACTATCTGAAATGCGGATTAGCCAGCAGCTGTGGTTAAGAAAAAGATCTCTGGAAGTGGTTCAGGATATTTAAAGCAACTGTAAAGAGGTTGAACATTTCTGAAATAACCATACAGTATCAGAGAGGGATGTTTCCACTGCACATCAACCAAATATCTATTCAACGCAATGTAAATAACTATAATAACACACATTTCAAGTCAGAAATAAACTGTGTTTTTCAGGATTGTATGGGTGCGGCAGTCCAGACCACACCACCTCACCTCCCTCCTCAACTCCCAAAATGTACTGCTTACTATGGTAAAAATGCACCTGCATAGCATTTTTCTTCTATGCCCATTGCTGATACCTGATCTTCTACATGTTCCTGTGGGATCCTGTTTGTCTCACAAAGCCTTTGTCGTGCAGGAAAATATAGGACATGTTGCTACACACAGCTTTAAATAGACCTAGCGTGACACTGTGTTGGAAGAGATAGTCTGTAGGGTATATCTTTTTGTTGTTGTACATAATCATTTTCAAATAATTATTTCCATAAGTACGGCTGTAGCCCGAGGAAACAAACTGATTCTGTTTCTCCCAGTTCTTCAGTATCCCTTTAGAATACAATCATACAGCGCCCAAAGGTCCAGGGCACACCTGCCACCTGCCAAACGGAGTTCTCAGTTGAAAATAAGCCTGATTTTGCCAACAATTTAATGAATCCTTTGTAGTTTATTGATCTCTCTTTGCCGCCATTCTCACAGTTGAATTACACATCTGTGGGGACTGAGAAAGAAAGACAAAACCAAAATAATTTCAAAACGAGTCACTTGCTTCCTTTCCTCAATTTCTTCTGAACACATCATGATGCACGCATCCCAATTCTTTTCCTCCTCTTGTTTCATTCTCCTATCCGTATGTAAGTATGGGGGAAGGAGACAAGTGGAGGATCCCTCAGGACGTGTTCACAAGGAATTGAGGAAAGTAAGGAAAGGAAATGAGAAATGAGACTGCTGTGGTAACTTGGGTTTTGGAGCAGTTTCATCCAAATATTGTGTCATTACGAAATAAATGTTCATGATTAATATAATATTTGTCTTTTATTTGGCTACTTATTTGCTTTTATCTCTATCGCTACAAGCTATTTGTGTTCGTGCCATCACACATTTCAGTAGCTCTTTGTGGGCTGTTATTGTGATTTACATACATTTACGAAAAGCACCTTTCTTTGTTCCTTCCCTCTCGTCTGTAACCCTTTCAATTACTTGCCTGAAATTACTTGCCCAAATTGCGTCCGAAAAAAAAATCTATTATTTTATCTTTCGAAAAGGAGGCAAACAAGGACAGCACATGTTCTCTTCCCTAGCAGCCAGTTCTTTTTAGGTCACGAGGATATGTGGTGATGAGAAAGGAAGGACAGATACATTTAAAGCACTCAAACACAGCCAACACCGTATAATACTGTATCATTAAGAGTAATTACACTGGGCAGGCAGCCATTAAACTCTTAAAACACAATCCTGGAATGACTTAAAGTCATTTGGCAGGATTCCATCTGCAGTGTTTCTGAAGATATTTTTGACAAATATCCCATCTTACTGTACCTTCAGATATGAAATATGAATTCAAGAGAATTATGTCATTTTTCTGTCCGTTTCTTAGAGAACTGCTTGCTTTTTTTCTTTGTGAATTCCAATCGAGGAATCAAACTCCCAAGTGGAGAGAGGATTGGAGTCAGCTGTACAGATTTTGCTCCGTGTTGCCACCCGGCCACGTTGATCCCTTAAAGCACAGGTGTCAAACTCCAGTCCAGGAGGGCCGCAGTGGCTGCTGGTTTTCGGGCTGTTCCCGGCACCAGTGGTTCATTTAAGTCTTTGATTGGCTAAAGGATACACACACCTTGTTCTCAAGGCCTTAATTGACAGCTGATTGAAAGGCAACCACGAAAACCCGCAGACACTGCAGCTCACTGGGAATTCAGTTTGACGCCCCTGCCATAAAGAGACGCTGAAACGGAAGTTAGAGCAGCACTAGCTTCCATGATATGACACATACACAGAATAAGCGAAACAGATCTTTATGGGGAAATGTTTGAAGGGCAGGGAGTTGATTTAACGAGTGAGGTGGGGGACGTCAAATGAGGATGCGTGCTGCTGTGTGAAAAGGACATTGATGGAGGGGAATGGAAAATTGATAGACATTTGATCGACACCCACTGGTACACAATGACATCAAATCTCATAAAAAAAAACTCCCACAAAAGTGGATGGAAAACAAATTTGGTGGGAAAATACGCAGGTATTAAAATAGAATAATTTTATACTTTAAGGCATGTTCGTATGGTTATCAAGAAGTGACTATTTTGATTTCAGGCTCCTTAGATCCTCTCTCACATTCCCTTTCCCTTCAAAGTAAAAAAATGGAGAACAGTGTGTTTGTGTCTGCAGCGCCTCAGAACAGCTAGGATCCATGTTCGAGTCTTCTCCCTTGTGTCCATAATCTATTTCAAGCATCCATGTGCATTACCTGTCTGTAAACCATGACTGTGATTCTTGTCCATGATTCATGCTTGCGGACATAGTTCACGGAAATTACAGACATGAAAGGCAGTCTGTCTCCACCATCCAAGATCCATCTCAAAAGGTAAATTAAGATGGAATGGGGGCTGTGTGGAGACTAGAGATATGAGAAGAATATAAGGCAGAGGACACAGCAACCTGTAGCGGTTACATGATATTGGCAGAGCATGTGATGCCAGTGAAATCAATTTAGGTTTTAAAACAGCTGGTAGCTGGTTGACCAGTTCAGACCAGCTCCCAGTTGGACATGGTTTACCTTGGTGACCAGTTCAGACCAGCTCCCATCTTGGTTTGACCAGTTCAAGCTATGTTTTGACCAGCTCATACGCAGCTAGACCAGCTTTATGACCAGCTTCTCCATGCTAGTAGACCAGCTCATACCCAACTAGACCAGCTTTATGACCAGCTCAATTTTCAAGCTGGTCAAACTAGCATAGCTGGATTTTACAGCAGGGGACGTCACTATACAACAACAAGCTGATTACTGATGGAGCTATGTGACTTATGTGACTGTCTCTTCAATAAAAGCAGGCTGGTGATCTCAATCGCAGTCCGTTACTTCACATATGAGGAACGGGCTGCATATTTGGAGGGCACCAAAAGGTAGAGCGAGTACAATGAGATCCAAAGGCATATTACTGAGACAGATGTCTTCCGGTGCTGTAGAAAAAAATAGAGAGCGCGTGTAGCTGTTTACATTACAACCGAACTTGCAACTTGAAACACTCTACCCAAAGCATCTGTTCATAGACGTACATAATTACATTCATAATGGAACTGTACCATATGTTTCTGTTATCTCCAGTGTAAAGTGTTGTAATTCTGGATAGTATTTCTGCTTGGCATAGTGGGTGGGGATTAGTCTGGCTAATTTAATGGACAGAAGAGACACATCCTGATCAATCCTTTATATACAGTAGATGTGTACATACTGTATTTTCCCCCCAATGTGCCTGCAGTAGCTCCTATTTCATCCACCACCACAGTTACCCATTAGTAAATATATACGATTCACATTGAACCTAATATACAGCTTCCCATAAGGGCAATTACCTAGCAAAACATTGTTTTTATTATTTTCACCTTCTTCCATTGTATTTCATTGCAGCTGATGCAAGTGCTCTTCATTTGTCTGTCGGTCTTTATCCATTCTGAGAATTAGGATTCTGAGCTCAGGAGATGGGCTTTTTCAGGACAAGCCTTGTGATTTCATTTTATCTGGGTCTCCTCCTGTTACTGGCCTACATTTGAGTGTTTCATCAGAGCAGTGACTGAGTTCCATGTAGTGTCTGGTCTCTCCCTTTGCTTAGACTAATACTGTATGATTAATCTGTAATAATTGCTAACATTTCCCCCTGCCATCTGTTACATGAGCACAGTCAGTCCTGGGCTAGGGACGCAGATTAGCTGTTCAGGTTTGTATGCGTGTTAGGGCGAACGCTACATAACACATAGGGCCGCACTGTTTACGTAAGTTTAAGTCTCTCCTGATATTCTGTAGTACTGTTTGATGTGCTGCACTGTTTAGCACTGTGAGAGAGACCACCAGGGCACTGCACAATAGCAGCACTCGAAGGAAGTCAGAGGAAACAGGATTTGTCACAGCTTTCTGGTGAGGGGAGGATAATCTGTGAATTTTCATTGCCATTTCACCTCAGGCAGTCACACTTTTTCTGCAAGCACTCGCTTCATCCTATAATAATGCATTCCCATAAAAGACTATATTTCTGCTGCTAAGTAATGATAGTTTTGAAGGGAAATGGCAGTACTGACTGTGACAATCACGTTTGTTTTAAGTTGTGCACTTCAACATGTTAAACCTATTGGAATTGAGATACGATGACGGCTACGCGCAGCATATTCGGAGACAATGATTTGCACTCTCAAATGAGTAATTCCAGTATTCAATGTTGGCAGAAAATGAGGCCAGCGGCCAACACGCTTTGGGGCTATTTTTCTTTTGTGGACATTCAGTACCGGAGTCCTATGGAGTCCTATAGAGCCATCAGTCCCTCCACTATGAAAAAGGTGTCTCTTAAGCTCTGAAGAATACTGCAGCTTAATTGGCTATTCAATCATTGGGAAAAACAAGTAGGTTTTCTTTGTTCTCAAAATATGCTTTCTGAACTGGAGCAACACTATGAGGGTCAGTAGGAGAATTGTATGGTAATAAGGATGATAGATTTGTGAGAGATGTTCCTGAAGAAAACAGGTGAAATTAAAAGGGTGTCACTGTATGAAGTCAAGGCATGGCTGCTTGCAGAGATGGTGGCGAAAGACTGCATGGAATAATAAATTCACATTAGTTATGATTCATAATAATATTCTCCTGAAGATGCAAAGCATCAGCATTCTGTTATTGATCCCCTATCAGATGCAGAATAGGAAACTGCATCCTTGCAAACCAATGAACCTCCTCTTTCAGTACTTTAAATGACCAGCTACTCAGTATTCAGCCAAATGCGAACTGCCAGTTCTTACCTGGTACTATTAGATTCCTCACATTTGTGTTGTTTTAACAATGTAAAATTGCCCCCAATATGTAAATTAGTAAATAAATGACAACATGAGTAAATAATCAAACAAATAAACCCTCAAAAGTACATTTTTGTGTGATATGGCCACCTCTCTTAAAAGTGCCCTCTTAGGAGGTAATAACAGTGGAGAAATAAGCCAGGCCTGTTTATCAATGGTAAGTAAAAACTTTTTATTTAACTGTCACAGCACTATGGAGCAGAAATACTGTACATTTCTCTTGTTATAATGGGAAGGAACAGTCCCATTATTACAACAAATTCCCATTATAACAAAGCAATCATTTTCTACATGATAAGAGGCTCATTTGACTCGCAAGGGAAACACAAATCTTCTTAAGTCTTCAAAACACTATTGATCATGACTGCCTATGCAGTCAATTACCATCCTATTTAAAATGAAAAAGCATTGCTACTCCTAAGACCCCTGTCATTTTGAAAGCTGTAGAAGTTGCATATTAAATATGATGCAAAGCTACAAAGGAGAAATAAACATCTACAGTTTCAGAAAAAGAAGCGGTGACAATATGGGAAAACATAAATGAATTTGGCTGGTTTTAATCAACATTCATCCTTAACCTAGACTTAATGATCAAAGTGTAATTTCTTTAAAACACAGGCTTTTACGAAGGCCTTTGATGAAGTTAAAATTTCATTTAAAGTATGAATGGCATGTTAAAGCTTCAGAATTTTCTCTTTTCTCTCTAGCAAGCTGTTCTGACATTCATTCATTTTATAAAGTTCCCCAAAAAATCACACTGCAGAAAAGCAATTCAGTTCCCTCCCATACATATCCCTCCATGCCGTGTTTCCAGTTCTGAATTCTCTTTCAGCAGAGATACCAGATTAGTCTCATCTGTTGGGACATTGCAAGCTTAAAAGTTTGTAACTGCTATCACATACATTTCCCTTTATCATAGCCACAGGACTGCTTCCTTTGGGCAAAATCACAAATTCCAGTCCCAAAGCCATAACTTGAGTTTATTTCTCGTCTCTTTTTTTAAATAGGTTTTCCCAAGTCAGAATTGTCTGCCTCTGAATGGAGTTGTGAGAGCTATGGCTGGTTTCACTTACATTATGATATTTGTCACCACCACCGAAGATTAATAGGGGGACAACCCCCATTCTGTGTCTGTATGCATAGAGAAACTTGTAATTAGCTAAACTGTTTCTATTGTGTGTACATATGTAAGTGTAGGCATATCATAATAGCGCTAATTGAGTTTACATATAGTTCTGAGATGTGTCACATGAAATATATGAAACTGCGCTTTCCAGATGGTAAAAGTCTTATCTGTTAAACAGCTCTAATGTCATTGCACAAGCAGCAGAATGAGAGGATTAAGTGACTGCTCGTTTACAGGAACTTCTGCTTTTTAGTTTAAGGGAACTTCTTTGCTGAAATAAAAAGACGCTGTGGGGCTGGGCTAGGCTTCAATGATTCGAGAAAGAGTCTTAGAAGACCGGCTTACTGAATATGAACTACAAAAGCAGGCCTTTGGAGGAACAGCGGGGGCCGATAAAGTTGGTTCTGTGTGACCCAAATTAGATCTGAGATGTTTACTGCACACCGTGAAGGAGGGGCCACAGTGTGGCAGCCAATCCGTCTTACGCGACCGCTTATAGCCCCCCGGGGTCCAGCGGCGATGCCGTCTGATACAAGTAGGCCAACGCCGCGCCACTGTCATATTTCTGTGCCAGCAGTTCGGTCCACTGACACAACAGAGTCCGCTGGGAAACCCCGAAGGAGGGGCTGTGTCTGTCAATCCACCATGATATCTGTGCAGCCTTTGATGCGAGCACGGAGTATTGGTAACCTTGAGACTGCTCATCACTATCATAGGCAGCGTATCGGCAACACATTAGCGGCACAACTTGTATAATGCAATCAGTACTCCACAAGACCACGCATTGTTTCACTGGGTAGGTTTGCACTGTGCTCTCATTGCTTGGGTAATATTGATTCAGTAGAAATAGAATAGGTGCTGACAGTTGTGTGTCTGTGTGTGTGTGTGCGTGTGTGTCTGTGTGAAATGAGAAGCAATAAAATCCCAGTGAAGGACATGCAACTCCTGCTGCAGATGCTACCATACACAGACCAATGGTTTCAAACTGGGTCCTGGGGACCCACTGTGTATGCTGGTAATATCATAATCAATTAAGGTTGATGAAAATATATGTTCATAACATTTTGGCTCATACAATTTCCTCTGTTTACAAATTCATTTTTCACATACAGTTTAGTTTCAGTGAATTCACCTGTTAGTCTATAAAATGTTATCAATTCAGTAATTGTACTTCTTTCTAAAGGACTCACTCATACAGCGCACTAGTAATAAAATATGCATTGTTGATTTGGCTTAATAAGTCCTGGGTTGTTAAGTAAGGGATAATGAAGGAGCGACTGTTCGTTATGCACTCTGAATGTCCAACACAGAGGTATTAAATCGCCAAGGGCACTCAAACTGCATAACACAAGGCCCTGAGGTCATTGTTCTGATCATGCAACGGCTTCTCAAGAAAAAGCACAGGCCCACTTATAATCGAAACATTTACTTCAATACTGTATTGACGTTGCTTAACTTAGTGTAGGCTTCTGTAGAAATGTTACGGTTAAGTAGGCTATTCCGACAAATAACCAAAACCCTATAACATTTGACTATTTCTTTCTAGTCCCTTAAATTTCCACAGGGTTAGATAAACAAGTGTTCAGTTTGCTCACATTACCTAGCTAACATTAAGATTCAGTTTGGTCTTAGGTCAAAATGGTCTCATGGCAAGTTTGCTATCACAGATAGCAATCAAGCCAACTATTCAATTATATTCAAAACAGAGGTAAAACTACAAACCTAGCCATACAGCAATCAAGATCGATTAGCTAATCTCTAGACTAATCCATGGACAACAAGTTGAATATGCTCGAGTTCGCATCCCTTAAGACTGTTGCAAGTAGACTTGTAACAGTTGGCTTGCTAACAACTTTCAGCAAAAAGGAGATCATGACCATGTTTGTTGATGCGCATTCATTTAAATCCATGATTAAGCTTTTGACAATGCTACTTCATACTTCATGAGTATATCGCCATGCCATTGTATAATGTGAAATATTTATTCTTCAAGGCATGTATAGCCATTTCTGACATAATGTGACATGTGAGAATAATTGTTTAATTAATAACAATTAACAGCTCATTACTATTCAGAGGTTGCAATTATGGAAGTAACAAAATTGACCATGCACAGTGTGTCCCCCGAATCAAGTTTGAACACCCTCGGTACAGACAGTCCTGAGTGCAGATTGGTCCCTATAGACATCTCAGACCCAAGCCTGGACTATGTATTTTTAAATCAACAGTGACAGAGAGGGAGTCTTTTCTGATGGCACCCAACATTACCTACACCCCATCTAGGGTAGGCTGGGCATTAGGTAATCAGGATTCCTCGGGATCTGCTTCATTCATAGGCTGCCAGTCTTCATCAATGAGAGTCTCCCATCTGATCAGTGCCAGGTCTCCTGCAGTACTTTGTAACCTGGTCCCAGAAGTACACTGGAGGAATATACATGCTCAAGGGCAATGTAATATAGGGGAGGTGTGGGTGGTACAGCAGTGCCTTACAAGCCATTATTTTCTATTACAAATTGGGATGAAAAACTGGAATATCATTTTTTAAAATGTGAGTGCTGTAATATGTGGAGCTAATATACCATGCTGAGATGCAGGGAGATAGGCCACCTCTTTACATTTTCAGTAAAGAACTGTTAATGCATTGTCTAATGCATTGGTTATACTTTATTGCTAAAGTCGTCCTCCTCCTTCAGTAGTCACAGCTCCCTCTGCTTAAATTGCCTTTCCCCCCCTTCATTTGTTCTGTTTCCACACCATTGCACTTTCATTATTTATTTTTCTGAAAAACAAAGCGTGGCAAAAACAAAATAACCGACATTGACAGAAAAAAAGATTGTAAACACACATATATATCAGAGACATTTCTCCCTCAAAAAAGTATGCAACCAATATCAAATGTCATATTTCATGAAAGGAGGGATGGGGAAAAGGTGTAAAATCCATCACTATTTTAAGCACAGAAAATACTGAAAAATATTGTTCTTCTGTCTACTGCAACCCATTACCCCCGCCGTGTTTGTTCTTGGGCTGGGACACAGGGGGCTTTGTTTCTGACTGTTAACATCCTTAATGAAATGGTGTCGTTTACTCAGCTGTGGGTTTCTGCACTCTTCGAGCGTCCGTTGCATAATCAATCAGCACAGTGTGGGTTATCGCACGGGTGCGTGTCGCCCTCACCGCTGCCTGTGCCAATATCGCCATTAGCAGCAGAGGTGGAAAGCCATTAGAGCTGTAGGAAAAGTTAGGAGTGGATAAAGACCCAAGCCAGACTATTAAACCATAATTACAGGGTGAAAAGTTGGAAATTAAAAAGCTTTATACTGTCCTTCTTCTTCATAACCACCTCTTGCTAGATGCAACTCAACAGCGCCAGGTTAACAAAGCTATGCTAATGGATGGCGAGGAATGACTCAACAGGATGTCATAAAGCACTTTAATGAAGCAAAACAAAAACGTCTAAAACAAATTGAATGAAGCACCGCCAATTACTAAATCATTTGTACAAAGTAACATTCAGCAGCACTTCCACCCTGATCAAAAGGATTAATGCCATTCATGTCAAGCCTGGGCAAGCAAAGTGTATGGTACAGGATTGCCATTTCATGTAAATGGTGGAGCAGCAATTCTATAAAGAAAAAAATAAACAATATTGTCTAGCCTGATACAGTACCTAGAATGAGAATCAAGAATGTTGACTGAATCAATAGTACCAAGATTTTACCAGCCAATGTAGTTGGTACATTATAATCACACACAAACTTCTTTAATCAGCCAAAACATAATTATTCAGTCTTATATTTACATGACTCAAGTCTCAAGACTCATAAACATGGAGCAATATTTAGCAGAACCCCTTGATATTAGTATTTTCCATGATGACAAACACAGAACTTTTGAGTTCTTGCAGTCATTGAAAAATTGTTTCAGTTAATCTCTCTGTGAACTGAGATTGCTCACACCAGGACAGTAAGGGCAACTGATTTTAAATACAGCACCATTGCAGAATGAAACAAGCCCATCAACAAATTTATTGCCATACAAATATATTTCTCAGTGCGGGCTGTATTGTCTCTAATGATTGTCCAAATATGTTAACACTGCAGCTCCGGAATGTGGACCATACATTTTAACGTGGAAAGCTATTGAGCATATTCATGATTTCATGTTTACCTGTGAAATTGTATATGTATATTGTTTTCCTCTCTAATTAATCTTCCCAACACCACATGAATATTCTTATTGATTTTCAATTGTAAAAACTTTGTGTACTGTATTAGTATTGATTAAACTGGGTTTATAATGTACAGTAGATCTTGTGAATTGTGATCCTGGTTGTCTGGCAGTCTAAATGATTTGTATGAGATGGTTTGATGTTGTGGCTGTGCTCCAGTTGTCTACAGAGATCAATTACAGAGAACTTGAAAAACTACTTGGAATAAACTACAAATAGATTCAATTCACTTTGCACAGCATGTATTTCGTAGTGTCTGTTTGTCCTTTAAAAAATAATTGCCAGGGCTATTTGCAACCACATTCTGCATTTAGAAGGCACAACATTTTGAATTTAATCCCACCCAATTAATTGAACGGAGAATGGTTCAGTGAATTCAGGATTCTTTTCACCATTTTTTTCATCTTTTCATCATAATTTAAAGGTTAAATCAAATCAATGCTTTCCTATTTTCAACTTCCAGAAGACCATTATTTATTCAATAATATGGCCAGAGATATTTTTTATATGGGTTTTGTTCTTGCAACCGTGACCTCCCAACATAAAAGACAAAAATTCAAAGCAGACCAGCAGTAGTTTTCCATCTGTGCACCACAGGGTACTATGCCCCAACATTTCAGCCAGCCAATCAAATTTTTTAAAAGTAGTGATTCTCCCAAAAACACTATGATGTGTTTGGTCACTGCCAAAGTAAAGGAGCAGGGTCAGGAGCCACAGGGTTTGTCGGACTGCTTTCGTTTTCTTTTGTCTTTCCTGTATGTCAGTAGCTTGTGCCAGCCATTTTCTGTGGAGGCCCTTGTGAGCAGATCTGCTCCTCTGTCAGTGTGAGATTCCTGGGACCGCGAACCGTCTGTTTGTCCACTGAGCATGGCCTCAAAGTTCAAGAGCGGGGGCCAATGCTCGTTAGGAGCCTTCTGTCAGAAGCCAGCTCCAAGAAACCATGTGACACCAATTTACTTTACCCTCGGCCTGTTTGTGTAACCACATCAACCTGGAGAATGCAAGTCATGGAGCAGATGATATTTGCTTATCTGCAACAGAAAACCAAATGCACTTTACAGAAATTTGAAATGTCGAGAGTGTTATTACACAGGATCATTGTACTAAATAAAAAGAGACAATCAATTAGGGCATGTGTGTGTGTCTGTGTGTGTGTGGATGTATGTGTGTGTTTACAGTATATATCACCATTTTTCCTCGTGGCATGGATGTATTGATCATTCAATGTATTATGTGAGATTTGATGCCTGTCACTATATTTACTGTGTATAAACGGACAGATTCAGTAATCCCCACTGAACACGATGCAGGTGCTAAGCTCCCTCCTACAGACCAGCTGCCCATAAAGTGCTAGAGCCTGGGTTTAGGTTGGAGTGAATGAATTAGCAGCAGGATGGAACTTGGCCTAGAAGTCCATTTTGCCAAATTGCATAAATGCCCTGGAAAATAAATGCCTTTGCCTGTTCTCTTGTTGTTTGGCCATTTCAGAACATGAGAACAACCCAGTTACCAATGTGGAACTAGCTTTGTCTTGTTGGCACCTGGTGGATGTACAGCAGAAAGCCTGCCTTCTAATTCTTCTCCAATAGGAGAACATACAGTAGGAAGTGTAATCATTCAAAACCATAATTTTCTGTTACTGTTGCCTTTTTGTTTGGAAGTCCAGTTGGCATTTTGTAAAATGTAAACTCATTATTAGCTTGATGCTTCTTGTCAATAAAAGTAAAAAAAAAAAACAACTGTATTTGACAATTCCTTGCGTGCAACTTCTTAAATTCTCACCATTAGTGAATCAACAGGAAATAATCCCCTATTTTTATTCGAAGTGTTCCTGAACAAGACACCTAACCCCCAATTGCTGCCATTGAGCTCACTGGTACCTTGCAAGGCAGCCTCTTCCTGTTGGAGTGTGACTGTGAATGGGTGAATCAGTTGTTTATAAATGAATTTATCATTATTTAGGAGAAGTAATGTCCATAAACATTACATTTTAGATTAATGGCATTTGGCAGACGCTCTTATCCAGAGCGACGTACAGTTGATGAGACTAAGCAGGAGACAATCCTCCCCTGGAGCAATGCAGGGTTAAGGGCCTTGCTCAAGGGCCCAACGGCTGTGCGGATCTTATTGTGGCTACACCGGGGATCGAACCACCAACTTTGCAGGTCCCAGTCATGTACCTTACCCACTACGCTACAGGCCGCCCCGCATATGGCTAAAGAACGACTGATTACATATATCATAAATAAACTCTCAATTTATTTTTTTCCATTTTGTTCACTGAGACACGGAATGCCCAGTCATAGTTGTAGGCCCATATTTTGCATGCAGTTAGGGCACACATAACCCTAAACGCAGGTAGCCAGGGGCTTATTTTCATGCTGCAATCTCCATTTGACTGGAGAACTAGACCACTTAAGCAGATGGTGCAAGGCAGATAGCAAATTCCCAACAGACCAGAGAAGTGTTGTTGCACTGAACTGAGGGAATTTCTTTATTCTGCGTAGAGTCTCATCTAATACCAGTCTTTTATTTAAGGATTTTCTTTGTTTGGAAGATTAATTTGTCTCAGTTCCAGATATAAACAGTGCACTGCACTCAATATGAGGCACAAAAACAGTCAGATAATTGCTTAGTTTCCCATAAATATTTGCTGAATCTTGGGAGTTTCTCAATGGGACTATTGTGATTACAAAGGAGTAGATTGCAAAAAAATACGTACATACAGTACATATACATTTCTGAAGTGCACTACAATTTATAAATTAAGACCACCTGGGGTTCTCCATGTTTTATTGAGATAATCCGCATTTTGAAACCTAGAGAATGCAAGTCATGGGGCATACAATTTCTCAGACTCTTGCATAAATGGTAAATGGTTGGTATTTGTATAGTGCCTTTATCCAAAGCCCTGTACAATTCTCATTCACCCATTCATACACACACTCACACACCAATGGCTGCCATGCAAGGCACCAACCAGCTCATCAGGAGCATTTGGGGGCTAGGAGTCTTGCCCAGGGACACTTCGACACACCCGGGCGGGATCGAACTGGCAACCCTCCAACTGCCAGATGACTGCTCTTACCACCTGAGCCAATGTCGCAATGTCACATAATTTCACAGAAGATGCTGAAATGAAACCAGCACACCAATATACTATAATTTACTGTGTGTACACAGTGTTTTGGTCTGTAGGTTTATTTGTGAGTGAGTGCAAATGCGTGGTGGCCTGAGGGTACCCTCGTGGGTTTGTTAGCACACCGTTGTTTTTGTGGGAGAGCATAAGTGAGGGAGGAAAGCAAGTGCACAAGGGCTTGAAGAGAATTACAGAGAAACAGGGGACAATTTGAAGAAAGTGAGAGAAGGAATACTCTGAAAAAAACTGATGGACAGATGCTGGAAACATGGATGAGAAGAAAAATACCTTTAACTACATACCTCCAGGACGGGAAGGAGCAGAACGCACAGAAACCTCAGAAACACGGCAAACAATATGCTTTAAAGTCCTCTGAATTAGAATAGCCACACTTGACTTTTGAATATTATAACAATATCACAGCAGATGTCTGCTCCATCCTAATATGGGCTAATGGACTATAAAGTCAATCTTGCATAACATTTAAAAAAAGATAATCATTAACAATATTGAAACAATTTTTTATTACTTATTTAATTCAACAAATTTATTTTGAAAGTAGTACAGCCCAATGAAATCAGGTTTGTTTACAGTACCAAGCTAGCTACTCCAGACACTTAATAATTTAAACTTGGCAGCATTAGAAATATTCCAAAACTGCGCTACATTGTTTGAGTCTAAATTGTTTGTCCTCAACATTCTCATAAAAAGTCCATTGGATGTATTTTCTTCTTGCAGACACAATGCATTCAAATCCAATTTTAAGCAAGTTGCTTCACCCCATATTTTTATAGCCACACAACGTTCTTAAAAGCACAGTGCGCAATCATTTTCGGATTCAGTGGTTGTTCCTATAATTTTGAATCATTTAACAAATAAAAAATCATTCCTGCTCTGAAAACATTTTTGTTCTTTTACTACCTTGCTTTTACAACTGGTTGCTTTGTCACACTGCAGTATAAATGTCATATTTAGTTCCCAGCAAACATTAATTCTCTCCATTCCTTACAAAGAGTAAATTACATAGGTCCACTTTAAACCAGCCTGTATATCATTGTGCCCTGAAGGAGAATATTTGTGTGTGCACCATAACAAAACTGTTTTCCATGTAGGTTATAGAAGAAGCAAAACCACTTCGCTAATGAAATTAGTCATAGCCAAGATTAATATTCTCTCTGCTGGAAGCCTGTTATGGGCTGTGTTGGCCCAGTGGATTTATGCTGGCCCAGCACCTGTTCAATGTCCAAAGCTTGCTCCTGTGTAAAGAGTCAAAAGCATATAAAACTATGTCTTCCCCAGGCAACGCACCCAGCAATGCCACAGAGCAGAATCGCATCACAGAACAGAGATCCAAAGCCTTGATTTCACTGATTTATACCACTTTCCGGAGAAAAATAACAGATAAAAACTGGAAGTCAAGAAAGTCATTGCTGCAAGTCAGGGAAAGAAAGAGCAATGTGGATAGATTTTTCTCCAAGCTTTTTGGTCCACACACAAAAACACATACTGTACATATGGGCGCAATACTCCCAGATTCAAAGCATGACTGTTCGGACAGCCTGTTTAATGGCTGATCAATAGCAGGTACTCAGGTTGCTAGTGTCATTACCTCCTCATCAGGCACTATGGATCACATAAATGGTAGGGGCCTGCTGGGGCCTTCTGGCCTTCTCAGAAATACCCTGAGGTGCTGCAGATCCATTCTTGTTTTGCCTGCTGGAGCGGAGAGGCTGGATGGGGAGCAGGTTGGGGGGAATCTTTGTTCAAAGTAGAGGCAGCTTTGGTGCTACTGCCCCTGGTATTTCTTTGTGCGTCAGCGAGACCCTGTTAATGAATGGTACCATAGCTTTTCAATAGCCTCCAGCAGTCTGAATAGGATTATGGCCTGCGAACTGGAACTGGCAAATTTGCTTGTTGAGGCAGGGGAAGGAGAGAGAGAGAAGGATAGACAGAAAGAGAGAATGAGAAAGAGAGAAAGAGAATGGAAAAAAGGAATAGTGTTCTCTCTGACCCAGTTATCTAAAACACTCGGAAATAAGCCCACAGCTTTAATCACGAGTATATCTAGCTTAAGGAGGCGTACTTGAAGTGCTGAGGTTAGGTTGTGACTGTTGGAGACACTGATAGAGATGGAGGGTGGAAAAGATACTTTTTTTTTCTTCAAACCATTCTGCAGGTAATGGTTTACACATATTTCCCAACAGGAGTGAACTGAGATCAGGGAGAGCAAAGTAAACTGAAACATTATTCGACATGGAGAGGCCTTTTGCGTACCCTGAAAGAGATAGAACGGTTGGCCGGTCTTGGAATGGTTGCAGCTACAATATATCGAAAGAGGAATTGCTGACAAATCAAATACTTCATTTTACTTACATTGACTGAACCTTCACAAATGACTCATCTCTGTTGTCATGGTGACTGTACACTGTAAAACATCTTCCTGCTTTGTGGAATCTGGAAAGCTATATTCAAAAATGAGAATGATTGCCGTTTGCACACAACTACAGGCACCATTACACACACACACACACTTTCCCAGCTTTAAAAGCCACATGCTAACTTCTCCAGTGGTAGTGTTCCGTTTGAGGGAAAAAGGGTTTAATCATTTAAAAGCTTTCCCATTGTGTTAATAATGAAGGCTTAGCACAGGTGGCATACCCCTCCGCTTTCTGAATTTGAGTCGGACGGAAACCATTCTGAGCTCTGTTTAATCAACAGGAACACCTGTGACAGGGCTACCTGAGTGTGTGAGGAGAGGGGGGTGGATGGAGGGATGTATATTACCACACAAAAAAAGATAGAACTTCCGAATTCTGCATTCAAATTGTATTTTTTAAGGGCTATAAATCTTTAAATTAATTATCCTTTAACATCCTTTAAATTAATGGGTCACACGCTCCACCTCAGTCATCTGGTTTTCAGTACAAGAGTGGCTAGCACTTTTATACTCAGGCAGATATTGTACTTAAAGCATGTTATTTTACAAAGTATTTATAGTGATAAGCACAATGATTTTATAGACGCAAATTCAAAAGTGGATCGGGACATATTTAAGCATACATTTAAGTATTATTATTTTTGAGCGAGTTTGTGTGTCTGTGTGAGTGTGCGTATGTCTGTGCGAGTGTGTGTGTCTGTGTGTGTGTGTGTGTCTGTGTGTGTGGGTTTGCATGTGTGTGTGTGTGTGTGTGTGTGTGTGTGTGCGTGTGCATTTGCATGTGTGTGTGTATCTGTGTGTGTGCCTTTGCGTGTGTGTGTGTGCGTGCGTGTGTGCGTGCGTGCGTGTGCACGTGTGTACATTAGCACTGTCTGTAAGAATTTAACTCCGTCTCCTTCTTTGTCATCTCCGTCTGCTGGGAATGAGAATCTGGGAATTGGGGTGCTGATGTAATGGATTTTATTTTTGTTATCACTGTTGGCTTATTCAATTATTCAGATGTGTGACAGACGTGAGTGCGTTTCTGATGTGGGAGCTCCAGCCATGAATGATTCATTATAAAAATCAGAGAAGCTCTTAGCTTTTCTGTCTTTGGCCGTTTTTACTCATCATCTGTACGGAGACCTGCAACGTGAGCATTACCTTCAGCTAAAATGAAGATGATGTTTTACCTGCATGGTGTATACACTTAGTGAGTACTCTATATTAGGTATTTATTAGACTTTTACTTATTGGTCTTATGCTGCTGTAGCCTATCAACTTAAGAGGTTTGACACGTTGTGTGTTCAGAGATGCTCTTCTGCATACCACAGTTGTAATGTGTGGTTATTTTTTCCCAGCTGACAAAATTCTTACCATAGAAGTAAATCGCCAAATGAAACACGAAACCACAGTAACAGTATTTGCAGCACAAATGTTATTTCGCTTAAGGTATTGTCATGTACAAGCATGACTGCAGAAGTAAATTAGAGCCATTTGTTTTTCTGTCATGGAAGGCAGCTACCATATGGGCAAGGGAATTGCCTCATGTCTACTATCAGCTTATATCCTTCATACCTGGACACCAGCAGCCAGCTATGCTGGCAAAAATTACAGCTGCTGATGACAGCCTTGCATACCCACGGACTTGCCTGTACAGATAAAGGATAATGGTGCACCCAAGATTCTTGCAGACAACAAGATGACATTGGATTTGTGTGATCTATGGTGTTTTAAGTTTTCTTGTCCAAGTGTATTAACTGCACAAATATACAGCAGTTGTGAAAGAACAGCCCTATAAACCAAGTGGTGTATAAGAATGGATGGGTGCGTATTCTATTTAATGTAGTTTTTTTTTTTTTTTGGGGGGGGGGGCGGGTTGCGGGTGGCTGTATGTCGATTCAGAAGAGCCTCAATGTAATTCCTTGCTCAATTTTAGCAGAATCTCAGCTAGAACCGGATGAATGAAGTATGGCGATTGAGGTCTGGAACACGTGCGGGCTATACGACACTTTGGGTCTTCAGAGTGGTAAGTAAAAGGAAGCTCCTGTCCCCTGTGCCTTGCCCCACCTCCCCCTAGACCTCAGGCTCTGGATTCATTTCTGAGTATTCGGCTCTGCATGGCCACATCAATCACTGACATGAATTGCTGTATAATCTCAGCTAGCCTATGAACTAGCCTCAGGTGAGTTGGCTTCAGCGAGTCAAGCTCACAGTCACACTTTCGCATTCATACTCTTATGTGATAAACAGTTCAGAAGTAGGAAAAGCCGGCCCTTGGACTGATTAATCTCGCTGGGGGGTTAATGAAACCCATTAACACGGTTTTGTTTTTCAGCCTTTGTCCAGAGTTATTTATTTATTTTAAAATTCAAAGCTCAAATTCAAACCTAATTATTTCCCAGGCAGGCGCAAGACTGATATTTCATGCTTGCTTTTTCTAGGTTCTGCTTTTCAGTGGACCATCTGTGAAACAAATTAACATTAAATATGCCTCTTGATGCATCTTCGTGCTCATCAGCAATGTTTGTGTGTTAGTCAACATCAATAAAAAGTTATACAGAATACAATTCCCTCCATAATGTTCGGGACAAAGATAAAATAATTTATTCATTTGCCTCTGTACTCCACAATATGAGATTTGTAATAGACAAAGCACATGTAGTTAAAGTACACCATGTCAGATTTTTGGCTTCACCATATAAAATTACAGCAGTGTTTATACATAGTCCCCCCATTTTGGGCATCATACTGTTCGGGAGGCAGCACTGTTATGTAAATGAAAGTAGTCATGTTTAGTATTTTGTTGCATATCCTTTGCATGCCACGACTTCCTGATCTATCAACATCATCAGAGTCTTATTTTCAGGTTGTATACAAGCAACCTGTATACAGGTTGTATTTGAATGGATCTCTATGAGAATTGGGAGGTGGGACTAGATTCAGATGTAAATGACACTGCTACAGTATGGAACACATTTGCTGGCTAAATGGCTTCAAGTCATCACGCCTTTAAGGTATCATGGTATGTGGGTATGTAGGCGGCCTGTAATGTAGTGGTTAAGGTAAAATGACTGGGACACGCAAGGTCGGTGGTTCTAATCCCAGTGTAGCCACAATATGATCCGCACAGCCGTTGGGCCCTTGAGCAAGGCCCTTAACCCTGCATTGCTCCAGAGGAGGATTGTCTCCTGCTTAGTCTAATCAACTGTATGTCGTTCTGGATAAATGCCAAAATGCCAATAATGTAATGTATCAAATGAGCCTCAAACCACTGTGCTGCTACCAGATATGCAGTAGATATGCAGATAGATATAGATATACAGTCAGATACACATATAGAAATGCTGTATGTGCATGTATTTCAGACAGCCATGCACAAAATAATACTGTGTGTCCACAGAAATACACACACACACACACGTTGCATGCCCCTACACTCCAGGTCCCAAGTGTAAAGACATGATATATGAGGGAGAGAACTATCTATTAAATTATTAACACAGGGTTTCTCCCCAGTAATAGTTTGATTAATGGTGGCCCAGAAACCCCCATCATAGACCACTCCAACAAAAGGCCATTATATCCCAGCTCCTTGTGTTGAATTGTAAAATCGAGTGTCACAATCCACTACTCATAAAACAGATGCTTTCAAAAGCATTGCAGATTTTTCCATTTCCTTTTTTGAAACAGATTAAAATAAAACAAAGTTGAATGTCAAGCTTTTTTGTGGAAAATAGAACCAGCCGATAGAATAGCTTTGAGACAGCAAGCAATGAATTTCAAGTAATGTGCCTAGATTGATGAAGTTACCTCACATAGCTAACTTGCATACATTACGACAAGTACACAAATGGATTTACAAACCAGTTCATTTCTGCCCACAAAGCATTTCAGTGTGACCCAAAAAGTATTACCTGACTGAGTGATCAATGTCATCTCCTGGAATACAGCAATATGAAATGCAAAATTATGTTAAATTCTCAAACTGGAAAAGCTGGTATGCTAAGTGAAAAACTCTTGTAATCCTCAGGTCCTATAGTTAGATGTGCAACCTTTTTTACGAAAGGGGATTATAAATTGTGTAGAGTGCTAAGGGTTCATTTATTTTATTGTTTTTTTCATGTTCAGTTCATGACTTACTGAACTTTACTTTACCCCACTGTTTTTATTGTGAACCTTTATGTGATTGGTTGGTTCGATTTTGTTACTTTGTTTTAAACAAATGTCTGGGTTTTCGTGCTTTTTTCTGGAGGTGGGTAGGGGGTTACGAAGCAAGTTGGAGAACAGATTGGTAAGAGTGTTGAGGCATATGCAGAACAGCCGGCATGTTCGCAGCTGGTCATTCTAGAATTTGGAGAAACGAGGAAACGTGCTGAATCGGCTTTTAAATATTTTCAGAATGGAAAGCGTTTTTGGGATTGTACACTGAGTGAGTGAGTGCACCCTTGTATACCAGTATCGAAGACGGGAAATTTCGACAGACTGTGCTTGAAACCTGGAGAAAACTACAGAGAGGCCTAAAGGTGGGATGGACTCGTTTCCCATGGGAACTGTTTTAAACGCGTAAACATTATCTGCAAGTCATTAGTACATCAACAACTGAGCTCCAACGGAATACAGCACGTCAACAGGTTTTATTTTTTAATTTTTTTTAGACATTTTATTTTTATGTGCAGTTGTCTCGCGAGGGAAAAAAGTTAATGTATTCTTAATTTATCTGTGTTTTTTTGTTTCTGTGTGTTTTTGGGCTCAGTATTGTGTTGTTTTGATATCACCAGGTTTACTTACCAGTGAAGAGTTACTAGGTAGCTAGCTAAGAGGTTACTTCACCATTTACATTGTTGTTCCAGGTCCCTAGATTCGAGTCATAAATGGGGTCATTATGGTTTGGATGTCGCTGTCTCGTTTGCTATCCGGGCAATAACGTTAATTATATTTAATATCAAATTAGTATTACACGAGTTCAAATGTATTATTTCCTCTGCGGAGTCCCATTCGAGACAATTACATACAGTATGTAACAATGACTGTTTGTTTCAGATGCGTTGACATCTGACTCAGTTTTGTCAAGGACAATGCTTTATGCCATTTACACACAGCCTGTTCGTAAACGGTTAACTCCATCATCAGGGAATACATGAAGATGTTCAAATTTCCTTGTGTATAATGTGTGAGCAGTTGACAAGTTGTTGGAGGCTAGCACATTCTGCATCTCTCTCTCTCTCTCTCTCTCTCTCTCTCGCTCTCATAATATGCGACTGCATTTCCATCATGTATTGCTGCCCTCAGTGTTACATGAATGTTGATGATTCACCTAATGACCCTTCTTAAACTAACCTATCCATATACATATTTTCTTATTTTTTTCTTTAGTTTTAACATTTTATGATAATTATGCCAAAACATCCCTACAAGCTGTCAGTCTTCTGCAGTACATTCCAACATCTACGTTTCAGTAGCATGTGTTCCTTTGAACATTTATACTGATGATACTGATCGTAAAGCGATCGTTTTACAATCATACCAGTGCCCCTTTAAAATAAAGAGCATATGACACCATTAAAGAGCATCTTTCTTATTTTAAAGGCAAAGAAATGTAACAATTTCATTGTTTAAATAATTCTTTTGCATTGCGCATTTTAGTCAGTTTAGCCAGTGTAACACCAGCACTGCTGGTTCTGTGTCAGAGTTGCTCAGTATCTGGGATAATGGTGATGAAAGACCTGGAGATGTGGTGTTTTTGTAGCTGAAAAGAAGGGGTTTTACCTCCACCTAACCAGGTCCCTCCATAAAAGATTTTCCCATTTCACAAATACAAAATGAGTCACAGTATGAAAGCAACATGGTTCAGGATTAGAGAGCTTCAGAAAATGTCTTTCCTTTGTGTGCTATCTATGGTCAAATGTTAAAACTTTATCTCAAAAAAGCATAAAAGAGGAAGAAAAAAAGACTCTTCAAGCCAGAAGACAAGATGTGCAATGTCCTTACTCCCTTATATTCATTCTCTTTGTTTACTGCTGTATGGCAAATAGTTATTTTGCCATTTAAACATTCCATAATCCATTTATTACAACATATTTGTATAACTAGTAAGGCACATAATTTTACCCGAAGACCAATGTCTCACAAGTATAGCATATGCAAGTGCAGTAAAAACCTGTCATTGGTCATTACTGTGCAATGGTCTTCAAAGGGGGTGGATACAGTGATCTGTCAATTTATGTGTTTAAGGATACAGGCAGAGTCAGGATGAGCTGTGCAAAGATTGTGTTTTATACCAGGTGATAAAATAGATTTCCATCACCTACAACATGGGTGTCAACTGCTCTTCTGAATTCAGTTCTGTTGAGTTATATGTGTAACCCACTGTAAGCCATTTGATAGAATGAAATAGTCTAGTTGTAATGGTGTAAATCAGAATTCAAACTTTTTTTACCTCAAAGGGACCAGCGGATTCAAGATCTCTGGTTTCATCAAAATGTGTTGCTGGCTTGTCATAGATTATTTCTCTTTCAATGAATCGGACTGCTTCAGTCTGTTTGTTTTGGGGAACATCAAAATTCATTTTCTGAAGCGCTTTGCGTTTAGATCTGATTTCCATGCATTGATTGCTTCAATGTGTTTTGTCAGTCTGAGAGACTATTTGAGCCAAGACTGGAGTGAATCTGCTTGTTACAAGATAAGCCTGTTCATTTGACGTCCTGATATACGCAACACAACAGAGAATAATACTTCATCCTGTTGTAAAATTTGCATAATTGTACATCTGTGCCTCTGTGCAGCCAAAGCAATAAGTCAGTCAAATGCATTTAAATATGAAAAGCTCCTTCAATCTCTTTTGTGCTGGACTGAAATCACAGTGCACCTATTAGTCTGTGTAATGACATAATCCCTGGAATATGGTGAATAAATGTATTCTGATAATTTCATTTTCAGTTAAAAGCATTAACAAGCTGAAGGTAGATGCCGGCATTCAGGATAAGTCATCCCCACCAATGGCCATTTGCAGCCTCCAATATATCACTCAATTTTCCAACAAAGCATCAATTCCCATCAATTTATGTAAACTGGATTATGAAAAAATGCTGCTTTTTGAACCTGCAGAGACAACGGCAATAGAAATCATAATGCCCATCCAATTTAATGTGGCTATTGAATGACATAAATCCTCAGATATGTACTGTATATTTTGAAATTAAATTTGAACTTTCAAATGAGTCATATTTGCCTTATATTTCCCCATTTCCCGAGAGGAATTAACATTATAATGAACTAAAGGGAAGGTTCAGGGAACTGTCTGGCCCTAATTTAAATGGATTTTGTGCTACTCTGTGTGTTTTTGGGGTGCGCATTTCTAGAAAATAGAAAATGACGGTGTGGGAGAGCATGAACTGATGCAGACTGCGCTGTGTGTAAAATACACACAACAACAGCAGATTTTTTACTATTCTCTTTATTCCATCCTTCCCCTTCTGGAATTTTTCACGAGCAGACCCAGCTCACCGTTTAATTGTTGAAAAGCAGAGAGAATCATTTACACTCAATTTCATGGCCGGGCCTTCGGGTATGTTTTATTCATTGGCTACACGCTTGTTTTACATGACACGTTGTAGCCATCAGCCGGCTCCTCCTGTGGCAGTTGGACTCCATGGTAACAGCCCTGTGTTGTCCGCACAGGCTCGCTGTGACTGCACAAGCTTGTGTTTACTGTGAAAATGTGTGTTCGCCACGGAAGTCCTTGTTTATCGCACAGGCTTGTGGCGACCGCACGGCTTTATGTGTGCAGACATGCTCCCCTTGTGATTAAACCCCCTTCAACGTGCGCTGTACAATTTAAGAGCAAAGAGATTGAACTCCCAGTCACTGCATTTTGCAAAACAACCTTTAATGAAATAACAAACATTTCGGAAACTCAGAACCCTGTCACACCGAGGAAGGATTGTTTCTCAAACATTCGTTATTTTAAATGTTGTTTTGCGAGAAACAGAGTGCGGGGGTTTAATCTCTCTGCGTATTTTCCATTTCTCCTAGCTCCTTGCACCTGCTTCTTGTGTCAGGTGCGCAAACCTTATTCTGGTTTTACTCGTTAAAGAGTAAAAAGAAGAAAAAAAACGAGTGTAAACCTGTCACCTCTTCCCATCCCTCCCAGAGAGAGAGGGGTTCGCAAATGACTTGTTACATTCGGGAGGGAAATGGATGAGAGCCAGTTTCCCCGTGCCGGTACTTCATCTTCATCAAAGGCCAGAGCGCGGATTGAAGCTGGCAACCCCCTGCGCAGTCTGCTGCACGTTTCAGTAAAGTAGTGCACAACAGGTCCGCTCCTGCCCCTTACCCAGCATGCACTGCTGGAGAGCGCGCCTTGTGAGTTCTAGCGATTTGCTGCGGGGCTGCTTTCCATCAAAGGCACGGGCGTGTCAGCGGCATTAGCGAGTGCTCAGGTGCCCCGCACCCATCAGAACGCCGCTGTTTAGGACACGACGGTACACCTGGAACTGCTCGCGGAATAAAGGCGGGTACAGAATGTACTATTCCTTTACGAGAAAGGTCATTCATCCATCCGTCCATCCATCCATGCGATCGGATGGAGTGGGGCGATACACAAAAACAATGCGAGTCGTAATTTCCAGTAATGTTAATGGCATAAATGCAATGATTCTGTTTCTCATGGCCATGGATCACAGAGCATTTTTATTGAATTCCGGACTGAAGGAAAACCGCACTGATGTGTGCTTAGATTGAATTATCTTATTAAGGGCTGGGCCACTGGCTCCCATGGTCCCATTTTAAATTAGGCAGCCAATATAGCCTTGAAATTATGCACATGCTAGCATGCCTGTGGCCTAGTGACAGGTATGGTCACCATGCTGGTTGGTGATGGATAGACATGGAAAGAATAAATGGAAGTGCATTTTCCTAAGACTATTTTTCTCTCCCTCTCGGGTCACAAATCAAAGTAAAACTGATAAAACAAACAAAAAAGCAATTTAAAGAACACAGACTTTTAGCCTGAGGGTTTCTGGAATATTCTGCCATGAAGGTCTCCCCCTTAAAAGCAGCACAAACTGCACCTTTATTAACTGGGCCCTCTGAAAGCACCAAGCAACAACTGGACTGATTACCAATAACCTCAGCTGTGTGCTTCATATAAACCTGCTGCTGTCCATTGACCTGAAGGCCAGCTAGAATTTTGAAGGAAGCAGGGACCTGTTCCACAAAGCAGGATTAGCCGGATTCTGTAACTGTACTCAGTAAAACTCGGAACCCCCGAATATGGAACAGAGACTGGAGTAAAAAGAGCTGTTCTGGGTTTTACTCTGTGCAGTTATCTAGCTAACTCAGTAATCCTGCTTTGTGGGTTTTACTCTGTGCAGTTCTCCAGCTAACTCAGTAATCCTGCTTTGTGGGTTTTACTTTGTGCAGTTATCCAGCTAACTCGGTAATCCTGTTCTGTGGGTTTTACTCTGTGCAGTTATCTAGCTAACTCAGTAATCCTGTTCTGTGGGTTTTACTCTGCAGCTCTCCAGCGAACTCAGTAATCCTGCTTTGTGGGTTTTACTCTGTGCAGTTCTCCAGCTAACTCAGTATTTCTGCTTTGTGGGTTTTACTCTGTGCAGTTATCCAGCTAACTCAGTAATCCTGCTTTGTGGGTTTTACTCTGTGCAGTTCTCCAGCTAACTCAGTAATCCTGCTTTGTGGGTTTTACTCTGTGCAGTTATCCAGCTAACTCAGTAATCCTGCTTAGTGGGGTTTACTTTGTGCAGTTATCCAGCTAACTCAGTAATCCTCCTTAGTGGGTTTTACTTTGTGCAGTTATCCAGCTAACTCAGTAATCCTGCTTTGTGGGTTTTACTTTGTGCAGTTATCCAGCTAACTCAGTAATCCTGCTTTGTGGGTTTTACTTTGTGCAGTTATCCAGCTAACTCGGTAATCCTGCTTTGTGGGTTTTACTTTGTGCAGTTATCCAGCTAACTCGGTAATCCTGCTTTGTGGGTTTTACTTTGTGCAGTTATCCAGCTAACTCGGGCCCAGTCAATGTATCAGGTAGTGTTGCTCACCTCAAGAAGGGCCTTCTCTAATATAATAAGAGATAATTTTTTTTGTTTTACATTGTAATATTGAAGGTGTGAGTAGATTTACAGAGGCTTGCTTCCCCTCTGTAGATAACTGCACGAGACTGACATTAAATAAGCTCTTCGGGGCACTTGTTACGACATCGCTTAATGTCCCATTACGGACATTACAAAGCTAACACCATCAGCGTCAGCCAGCCGGCGTGGAGCTGCCGTCGACGGAGGGGGGCGGCGGTGAAGGATGGGTTCGCCGCGCTTCCGTGAGCGTGACGAGTCGGGTGGAGTGACAGGCTGCCTGCTTTCCCCGGGCTCGCCGGAATCATTTACGCAGACAAATCGCTGGAGGCGGCCGTGCCCATTTTACATAAGTCACCGTGGTGAAATGGCGCTTCCTCTAATTCCACGGCGGAATACTGTTGGTCTGGCGTGCGTTTTTGGCGCCGCTCCTCCCGGACTGTTGTTTTTGTTTGTTCGAAGAACCTCTGTTTGTGTGTGCCTGTGCGTGCATGTATATGTGTAAGGTGCCTGTGTGTTTGTGATGTGTATATGTGTGTGCTGAGTGCTGTGCAGGTATGCCTGTGATGTGTTTGTGTGTATGGAAGTGCGTGTGTGTGTATGATGTGTTTGTGTGTGTATGGTGTGAGGCTTGTGCATGTGTGTGGTTGTGTGTATGGTGTGTGGGTGCGTGTGTGTGTTTGATGGGTTTGTGTGTGCATGGTGTGTGTGAGTGTGTGTTTCCTTACACTGCTGTGCTCGTTCGAGCTTGTAGGCCCATGATGTGTTTGTGTGCGTATGGTGTGTGTATGGTGTGTGTATGGTGTGTGTGTTTATGTGTGTGTCTGTGAGTGTGTGTGTTTCCATACACTGCTGTGCTTGTTTGAGATTGTACACTGTGTGCAGTGACAGGCCCATAATGTGTTTGTGTGTGCATGGTGTGTGTGTGTGTGTGTGTGTGTGTGTGTGTGTGTGTGTGTGTTTTTCCATACACTGCTGTGCTCGTTTGAGCTTGTAGACTGTGTGCAGTGACAGGCCCATGCATACGTAATGTGCACCATCTATCCCTGATTTGCAGAAGTGACAGCTGTTCACAGATCCAGACTGCCTTCCTGGTCTGTGGAGCGCCTCCTGTGGAACCCTGATAATATAGTCATTCTAATGAACCATTAAGCTCTACCCCCATCATTCCAGCAGTGTCAAAGATGTCGGCAGAAGAATGATTCACTTCCTTGTTAGAAAGAGGAATAACCCTCCCACCGCTAGATACATGTCCCTATGTACCTTAAACATTGGCTGTCAGAGCTGCTCCTTCACATTTCATATTCCGGACGACTTCCAGAGAGTTACATCATACACACACAGAATAAATAGTGTAGCTCCTTCAGTAAATCTAGGCCACAAAGTTACTGCTCCTTGGCAATGTGGGTTTAACCTGATCAGTGACCCTTTGAATGCTTTTCTGAATCAAACTGAATTCAAATTACTGCCAGATAGTGCTCACTCACTGAAAAAGAGATGAGCAGAAACGCATAAGAGAAAGGAATGCTGGCTGTCACATCCCAAAAACACATCGACTTGCCTTTTCATTACAGTTGTGACATTTCTCCCACAATGCACCAGCCCTGTAGTGTGTCCTCAGCGAAGACTCTGGAATAAGGAGATAAGGAGAGCTGTGATAGACAGAGTGAACTCACTTCAAGCTCTCTGCTAAGGCCAAAGTTCTCACAGAACTCGTATAATTTCATCAAAACAAACCATTCATTTCCTGGAAACAAAGCAATGAGATTAGGCTTGAGACATTTCAAGCTTATTACTTGGTTTTAAGTACTGTCTGCAGTTGGTTCAAATATACACTTTCTATGGTAAGGGGCTTTATATTCAGTAGGGAAATTACAGCTCATAAAGAAAGTTCTTCATTAACACTAGAGTGTTAGGATTTGAGGACAGATGTGGGCTGTGTCTGCTTTCTGCCTGCAATGATTCAATATGCTCTACTCAAAACTGATTCAATGTGAGAGTTGCATGTATGTTATTAGTTTGCACTGTGGTATGTAGTGTAATATTTTTAATTGTGCAAACAAGCTGCAACAAGCTAAAATTGCATTTCGACTCAAATGGAGGAACTGTTGCTAGCGTTGATACTTGCCCCAGGCAAAAAATTTATAAGCATGATGAAATTGTGTTTGGAAGAAGGAAAGTCTTTCATATTGGAAATGATAATTACCACATTGCAATGATAATTATTCAAGAATTAGCCCAGCACAAACTGCAGGACAACCGGACTCTGAAAGCTGATAATTAATAATTAATATGGAGAGGCTTAAAGAAACAGAGATGAGCCTTTCTCTCCCCAGAGAATGGCTTGCAGAGGAAATTGGACTAATTAAAACAGTTGTTTCCTTTCCACCCACTGTTAGTTCCTGGTGGCGGTAATCCTGTTCCCCCACAGACTTCTCTGTGACAGAGGTGTGCATGTGAAGACCATGAAAGTCTATAAAAAGTTCTCCCAAAAACCTTGGTCCCAGCATACTTTCCATCAAGGACAATGAGTTAATAACATTTAAAAATGTAATATGTGCTGCTAAAAAGAAAATGTCTTCATAATTATACGGTTTGTACATCAGTCTGTAATAATAGTAGAGTGTCATTTTCTCTATTTATAATTTAGGAAGACAAATTATCTACAGTCTGTTTTCTATAGGTTTTTTTTTTCATTAATTTTCCATTAAATCCAAAGCAGCAATTGGATGTCCAGTGTCATACAATAACTATGGAAAACTACTGTCCATAAGTCGAAAGGGGGTACGTATATTTTCCAGAACAGAATAGTAATTTTGAAATATATACAGGTAATGAGGCACTCCATAATGCTTTATAGATTAAAAAAAAAAGAACAGGTGAAATATTAGTAACCTATTATCATTTCCTATTCATAATTGATTTTTAATTCCTACACAATCAAAAAGACATTTTATTTTGTATTACTGATTGAGATTTCAGTCTCTTTTAGTTTCTCTGCATTATTTATGCATAACAAGAAAGTAGATTACAGAGATTTTCCCTCTCCACCAGTTATAGGAATTCTTGTGTGAAAATGTGTACAGCATGATTGATTGAAGTGGATTAATGAATAAACATCAATATGGGCCTCATATTTTAGTTAGTACCATCAAACAGCACCATCTGTGATGTTATACACCAGAACGCAAACTGAAAACAAATCCAGTTGTTTTAAATAGCACCTTGGTGTTAGTGATGAAAGGCTGAAGTTTCAACAACAAAAATGGAGTAATATGAGGGGCCACCACGTGCTGCGAGTCACCCGAGTCAAAAACGGTGCTCTCCACGGCGAAATAATCAAATTGGTTTAAATTAGTCGTGATGACACATTAGTGCTCTTGCTATGTCAGGGTTCAGGAACCCTCGCGTTCCCATTACTACTTACTGGGTCATGGAGACCCATGTTTAGTGTCGAGGGTCTGTTATATATGACGTGTGGAGAGGGCGAGTTAATGAAGATTTTCAGGGCCTGGGATAAACGGCTGGCTGTGTCCAATTTTGCTTGTGCGTGCAAGTAGTGTATATGAAAAGCACAGCGGGTGGTTCACTGTACACTGTTGTATAGCTTGGCTTTAATGCGCCAGAGAACCCTGCTATTCAGGGTTGACTTGGCATGGATTAATATTTGATTCGGATCAGCTGGAAGCCTGGCATGCGGGTGTAGTGTATATTCTGGTGCCAAATAAGCAGACGAAGCCTAGTTAAAATGTTTTTAAAAAGTCCCATCTCAGAGACGAGGCTAGTTATGAGGTTATTCTGAAGGAATTAGCATTTTGGTTATGAGTAATACTAAATATATGAGAAAAAAGAAAAGAAAAAACACTGAAATGAAAGTGTTTGGTTTAAACAGCCTGATAGTCTGTTGTGCAATAAGTCATTTTATGACCTATGATATACAGTAAGAGCAGTCATATAACGGTGCAGTTGTATTGAGGTCCATCTTTGATGCTCACTGCAGCTGCCTTTGAAAACGCAGAAAAGAAGATCACAGGGGATTTTGCCAGATTCTCTACAGGTGGCAGTTGGTGGCTCCTTGCTCCTTATTCCTGAAGGCGTGCCACACTGCCAACAGCCCCTACCGGAAAGAAGCCGTGACCAATGCACCAATGAGATTGTAATGGGATTAGGCGTCACCGGGAGTCTACCTCTCACAGCGAGGAGGCATCTGTTCGGAGCTGATATGGTCAAAGTTTTGGAGCCGGGTTTCATTTTGAGCAGAGCGATTTATGGCTGAGCAGAGACGCCAGACACCAGCTCTCCTCCCACATCAGCTAGCATGAAATGTCTGTGCATCAAATATTCTATATTTTGACAATGAATTGCTGGTTGGACATTTGCATTTTCCAGGCAATGTTTTGCTTGATCCACATATGCCAAGTCACGAGGGCAAGTTAAGTTACTGATTACGTTTTCAATGTTAAAGGTTTCTAGACGGTTGATGGAATTAGAAGTGTTGTTGCAGTGTGTGCATCTAAGGCAAGCATAGTTGACTTCATTAGAGGGAGTACACAGGGAAATAATACGCTTATGTTTCCTGTGTATTAAATAATTCACTTTAAGGGTGAGTAGCAGCCACTTTATTTCTTAAAATAAAAGTGTTTCTCAGTTCAACACTCCAAACATGGATCTGATTCTCAGACAGCATGCTGACTGACTACGGGCAGGGTGCACACAACGAGAATAATGCATCAGATTAATATTGTTATTGATTGAAGTGGTTCATTCACTTTGTTTACCCAATGTATCCGCAAACCGTAAATGCTGTAAATAAATCTGACCCCCGATCATTTCCCAATAATTAATTTCATATTGCATTCTCGCAGAAACAGAGAAGCTCTAATTAATAGTGGCAATCACACCATCTGCATGAGTCATTTTCGAGGCAGACTTTTGTAAAATACGAGGAAACACTGCCGTATGTAGCACAGTTTATTTCGCGGATTTTGCATTATTTAATTGTTTGAAATGAATTTAAGACCCTGGGTGGTTTATGTAGGTTCTGCATTGTAATAATTGCATTTTCAGATCTTTCGACAATTTAATGACTTATGCATTAAGAGTATCCAACTCTCAGCTTTTGGTGCAGCTTGCTACATTAAATCAGCTAGGCCAGAGTAAGCCCAGGATGACAGGGAAAACATAAACATGTTTCCTGGGACTCCCAGCAGATTTGTTGCAAATCAGCTAAAATGCAATTTCAGCTGTACACTGAATCACATTTTCTTAGACTCCATACACGGCTAAAGCACACATCAGTTGGGCACTTTGTAAAACCACTTTAATATAGTGTTGCCTTGCTGGAAATGAAGGAATACTGCAACAGATGAGTTCTGGGATCCAAGCAGTTACACCTGACCCAAAGTGGACTCCATTCACAACCTAATCCCAACATGGTTAAATACATTTTCAAATGAGACCCAAACCTGAGCAGACCTGCTGATAACCAGACTCAGACCAGAACAGAGCTGCAGATAAACAAAGCTGAGGCCCATATTCAATGTATGTAACATATTCCATGGTTAACTTCACTTACCTGTCTACTCTACAAATGACTGAGTATACTTTTAGATTACCGTTTAAATCGGTGTTGTTGAAGAAGATAATACTCTGACTTATTGACACACAAGTCACAAGGGAATTAGACTAGAGTGAAACCTGTCTAAGATGGCCACTCAGGGGAGTGATGAAGAATGGCAGACAGGTGCAGGTGACTGGCAGACATAAGGTGAATGCCAAGGCTGGTTTCACTCTATTTCTGTATGACTGACACACATTTTCTGAACGCATTTGCCTCCATCATCTTCTCTCATCTTTTTTTTTGTGAAGTGTCATTTTAAAACCAATACTAGTAACATTCACAGAGTAAGAATATGATTTTCAATATGATGATGTCAGCACACCCCTAAATACTGTCGTAATTGACTGGAGGCAAGGTCTTGACTAGAATGTAAGCTGACCCAAATGGGAGAATGAACGAGGGAGAATGTGTTACCTATGTGATCCCATCTATGGCACATTGCAATACACACAAAGCCAGAAGGAACAGCTACAACACAAATGAGCATCAATAAACTTGGTGGCACACAGAACATTAGCCAGTTACTATGCTAATAGCTAGCTACAACGCTAAAAGATAAAATACTAGCCACCGCTACAATACTAGCCTTTCTTGGGTGAAACAGCCATTAATCAATGTCAAGTATGACCTTGGTTTTGAGCTTTTTGTTAATTGAGAGTTTAACAAACATTTTAGAGTTCAAATTGTATCTAGGCACAAACAAAGAAAGGCATTTGGATCAGAAACAAACAAGGCCATGGTACCACTGAAGGTTAACTGAATGAAAAATAAGTGGGGCTCTCAAGATTGTTGTTTATCCAGTCAGGTCTTTCTATTGCCACATTTACAGATGGGAACCATCAACAGTGAAATCAAGTTTGAAACCACTGAGTAAACAAATTCTGTTAACCCCTTAAATCACACTGGCCAGCGGGTTTTTTTGGGGGTTTTTTTTTGCTTTAATTCCTTTTTTTATCAGGGTACTGTCGTAACAGGATATATCTCACGGTTCTATCTGTATAACCTATTTTAAGATGCTATTGCTTTAGCGACACCAGTTCCTTATTTTTTTATATGTGGGTGGCAAAACAAGAATGGGGAACCTCACCTTCTCTGCATTTTAGGGGGAGAATTGATCTAAATAAAATACAAAAATGTCCCACCTCGATATGTATATATTCTTAAAAAGAAAAAGAATATATGTGATACATATAAGATTTAGCCTTGTAAAATCCCTCTGACATATCAAGCAAAGCTGATCTGGGTTCCAAAGATTGATTTTATTGATATAATTTTCTATCGCATGCAAACAACGATTTTACTCAATCCATTAAACTGTAAAATATACGAAGACTGTCTCAAATTATTAAACTAAAGCAATTTGCACTATGTTAATAAACAACAACACACTACTCTATACAAACTTTGCAGGTGTCAGCATCTACAGTAACGTGAACACAGGAAAGCAAAAGAGCATTTTTTCAGAACAAGACTGTAAACCTATAAGCCACTAGAACAGTCATGTAGCATGGAGAGTTGGATGCTGTTGTAAAGAGTAGCGTTTGATTGTGAAGTTCCAGATAATCCTTTACCTCATCCAATATCTCTGGTCTGACTTTAGAGCTTATAGGCCCTCAGTTGGTGTGGGTGCTGGGATGTTTAGTCGAAAATAATCTTTCCACTCACAGTTGTAATCAGTAATATCAATGAAATGTCCCTCAGTAATTAGAACAGCTGTGTCAGAGCCGTCAAGCCAGATGAAGTTTACACCTGCTTAGCAAAAAGGTCGTAAAAAGCGAAGTTAGCTTCCCCCATTTGTGAGCAGCCTTGATAAACATCTGAGATTATTGTTGCAAATGCATCCTGGAATTCGCAAAAATAGAATGCATTAAGGCTAATCTGGATAATGTTGCTGCCTTTGTTGTTTCACACTTCATGTACTCTAAATGTAGGTCGGCAATTTTTGTAATTATAGACTGCTGTACACAAAGATGGATGGTTTGGTATAGTATTTTAACACTCACAAATATTTAAATCTGACAGTGTCATGTTTGAGGTATATTCTGCATACTTTCCTTTCCAATAATATGTGGTCAATATGTGGTATTTTGTAGATCATTGTAAACATTATAGATATAAGAGGATTTGTCATTGGAATATATGACCAATTGTCAGGCTGCAATGAGTTCAGTCAGGCAGGCAGGCAGAAAATGTGAACCACCCCCCCCCCCCCCCCCCCCCACCCCCCCATCCAAATTTCCTGGGGGAACCATCAAAGAAAAATGCAAATAAACTGTGCCTGTTGTGTTTATGTTTTATTACCATTATTTATGCAGGGGTTCTTCCATTTCATGCTGACATATTATGATGCTTCTGAAAACTACCCAAAAGCCGGAGGGATAGCACTGAAAATGCATTCAATTTGTATCGTGCAACAGGGCTTTTGGTTCAGACTGGCAGTCATCTCAAGAGTTGCCACGACCCTTAAACTTAATCATTTCTGCCTCTGCTGTGTGAAATAAATTCATAGTTTCATCCAAAACCCGCCATAACTTACTGAGATGCCCTTTTTACACTCAGACATGCAGGCAATCACCCAATAAATAAATGCTCACAATGTCACCGTGCCATGTTATTAGGGTTTGCAGAATCGGATGCTATCAGAACAAGTGGTACGCCATTTTTGCTGGACTGTTTTGAAATGGATAAAAATATATATTTCCATTTACACTCACCAAACACTTTTCAACATTGTGACTGCTTCCAAGTACTGAGTGGATCTGAGTTTATACGTACATAATTGTGCATTCAGAAACAGAACTATGTCTGTTGGAAAGCTTTTGTTTTTGTGGTAAATGTGGAAAATGCGCAGTTAGGCTTCATGGTAAACCTCTGTTTTATAAGGCCTGACAACATAGACCAACTAAAGACTGTCTTCCTTGTATGACACACCTTATATCACTCCCAAATTAGATGTTATAATTAATCATTTGGAGACAGGGACAATTACAGTAATACCAATTATGTTCATGACCCACAGAGCTGAACAAACATCTCCTCTGATCCAGCCTTCATACAAACTGTCACATCTGCATGCATGCATGCTCTTCCCGCCCTATAAAACCATGTAAACACGAATAGCAAAAAAAACACCCAGCTCATAGCTTCCCCGGTTCGAGCGCCTGTGAGTCCTTCCCCGCTGTGAGCTTTGTGGGCTGCAGTTAAGAGCGTCAGATCCAGACAGAAAAAAAAGCCTCATTATCTACAGATGGCGGTTCTCCAGGATCCCAGTCACCCTCGGGTGACGAGAGACAGGTGCCATCAAAGCTACAGTCTCCAGGGTCGGCCTTCTGAGGGCAGAGGACCTCACGCTGTCACACCGCACCTCTCTCCCCTCCAGGTCCCATCTCTGTTCCACCTCTCCTCCATCCCCCTCTGACCCTCACCGTCCACCACACAAATACCCATGGGCTAACGGGCTATGAAACTCAAATGAGAACACATTTGAGAGTGTGGAGGGGCTGGGGCTTGGTCAGAGGGGAGATGAAGGTTGGCTTGGTCGACAGGGGGGACAGGTGGTGGGGGTTGGAGGGGTGTTAGAAGGCCACCCAGAATATGAAAGGCAGGAGATGAGTCAGAGGGGTCTCTAGGGGCCAGGACTGTAGAAGGAGGGAGATTAAACGTGATTGAATTCTGACTTGTCCTATTTTCAAAGGCAGGGGTTCAGAGGGAATGTGTGTCTCTCCTGCTCCCTTTATTTTGTATTGCTCAGCAAGGGAAGAGAAATCGAAAGCAAAATGTCAGGAGAAGCACAGTGGACCATCCAGTGGCTCTAATGGCAACACAAACTGAACAATATCCTTGGTCTGCTTGTTTAATTACTTCAGAATATTTACTGAAAAACAAAGCACTTCCAACAATAAATCTGTTTGCGTACATTACAGTGAACCAGAACCTCAAGTCATGTGGTGCATTAGATACGCACACTACCACCATCAGATTGTTTCTCTGACAAAAGCATGAAGTGGTCATTGGTTTGGTAAAACATAACATCACAAAGTGATGTGTCACAAGTCTGTTTAAAAGACATTGTATTAAGAGTATTAAGGGATATCATTGTGTCTCTGTCAAGCACACACTGAAATTCATAGGCTGCAGATTCTTTTAGTTTAGTTCATTAGAGCAGCCATTTGTGCACTGCCTGGGCATTACACAGTGTCCTGGGTCTATAGAGACAAAGAGAGCCACAGACACATTACATTACAGACATATTATTTATAGGGTTGAATAGCAAAAAAAACTCTAAAAACCATCTGTGTACGGCAGATATATTGTATATTTATATTTATTGTATAGTCATCGGGATATGAACATGCGAGAAACTCATCACAAAAGACTGCTTGAACTGCGATGAATAGTATTTCTTTAAATTGATGTTCTGTTAAATTCATTGGCTGTTCATGTGCAATTTGTTCAATAAAATCATGGTTGAAATAATGTATTTATCACAAGTCAGATCGTCATCGCAATAATTATTCAACAACGTTGTCGCGTATAATATAATATCAAGTATGTTAATCCATGTTAATTTCTGCAATCTCCTTGTGTATATAGCTCATTTTGGTGTGTAAACAAAAGCTCATTCAAATGAATAAGGAGTAATGAGAAACTTGATATTGATATATGTGAATTCCAATTCTTGGATTTATATATTACATTACATTACATTACATTACATTACATTACATTACATGGCATTTAGCAGACGCTCTTATCCAGAGCGACGTACAATGAAGTGCAAATCAAACACAAGTACAAGTGCGAAGAGGATCTGAGCGGACAGTACAGTTCCGAGTCCTAGTGTAAACATACAGATAATCAGAACCCTTGAAGAATACAATCAACTTCCAAACTAGCATACCACAGTTGGCAGCTAGAATACCCTGAGTACAGCAATACAATAGCTAATACAAAAAAAAAAAACCAATATCTATACAAGTAACAATATCTATACAATCTATACATAAGTGCTATTACAGTCTATGGCATATATAAGGCTAATCATGGTGGTGAGTTAGGGAGGGAAAGGTGTAGACTTATATCTAGCCATGTATCTTTTTATACTTTCATTTCAATTTCATGGAGGAAGACTAGACCCCGTTGCATTTTCAAACAGTATTTTTTTTTAATCTTTGTATTATTTCCAGTTGTCCATTCCACCCTTTCCATTGCCTTCTCTTTGAAAAATATTGCAATAGCTCTTTCTTTTCCGTTTCAAATTTGTATTCAAATCTTCCGTTTCTCTCACCCTCTCACCTTTCCTCTCTTCTCTTTGATTGCAGATCTACAGGTGAGGAGGGATTCGCTCTTTGAATGCCAAGCGACTGAACCACAGCCTAATTCGCTTGTGTTCACTGTGCGCTGGGGATTCTTATCAACCTTAAAAAGCGCCATTCCATAATCAGCATTCATATTCCCAGAACGGGAGAAAATACCCAAGGTCCGTTACTTCGTCAGCAAATTTCTCCTGCAACTGGGATGCGTCAATATAATACGACACTATTGACATTTTAAATCAAGACATCGTAATTAAACTGTTTTTTTATTTTTTATTGTTTCAACTCGTGCAACCTTTATTGATGTCCCTCTGTGCGGGAACGACACTTGCGGGTCTGAGCTGATGTGTGTGCCACCTCCAGTTATGCTCCTGCTATTTGGCAGTTGACATTCAGGGGTGCTCTTTTTACCTACAAGGAGGATTCGCCTGCTACCTAATCTTATCTGTTGCAGACGGAAAGGTTTTGATGATGGGTGCTCTTGGTGGGGATGGGGGGAGGGGGGTTTCAAATCATAATGGAAGTTTACGGTCTCGATCCCTCTTTCCCTGCGGAATGGGAAAAAAAACAATTCAATGTAGATGGCAATTTGGCTTCAGGACTCGGGACTAAATTTCCATCAGTTAGCTGCATTGCATAGAAGGCCTCAGCTCATTCCTCTGAGGGAATGCAACTATGGCAGACTGAATCAGAAGACTTATGATAGACTGGTTTAGCATATTCATACATGTTTGATGATTGTCTGTAGATAGCAGATGATTAAAGGAGATCAGCGATTGTGACAGGGGAGAAGTGGAGTAGGCCATAGCTGATGTTGAAGAACCTTTCAGATGCCTGAGCCTTCCTGATTATGTGATCCCAGTCAGACGATTTCAGGGCAGGCGTGAACCTCTGTGTGTGTGTGCGAGTGTGTGCCTGTAAAGGTCTGTACAGTATAGTATGTTCATGTACCATATGCACACATGCACCTCTCATACCTGCCTGCTATTGTAGCTTTGTTAGTATGCACCAATGTTCTTCTCTGCTTAAATAAAACAGCTCAAGCTAGGCTTTGAAACAACTTGGTTTTGACCAGTTCACTCTAGCTCCCAGCTTGACACGGTTTGACCAACTCAAGCTATAAACAACCAGCTGTATCGATCAGATACCAGCTACCAGACAAGTAACCAGCACTAACTGGTCGACCAGCTCATACCCAGCTAGACTAGCTTGACCAGGTACATTTACAAGTTAGCATTTCTGGATTTTACAGCAGGGTTAAGAACAAAAGTATTTTTAAAAAATCACCTCTGACAGTCACTTAGCCAGCGGTAATGGTCACTCATCATGTGACATCATGTCTCTCTGTCCCTTCCTCTCTTTAGTCGAAATGATTATAAATTATGGCCTTTTCTGCTTGTCTCTCAGAATTGAGACTGCATGCTACGCCATGCTCTCGTTGATGGTGCCGCGCATACTTTATCGCTCCTGGTCATTTTTCATATGCGCTGGAATAATTGAATAATAAATTGGGAAGGGGGCGGAGGAGGGCTGTTGTCAGTTAAATGGATTGTGCCGGGCCGCGCATTCGTTTCTTGTTCTCGTGAAAACCCGTGGCCTGCTGCTGCGTTCTCGGCGTGAATGCCACAAAATGTGAAAATGCCATTCCCCGGGCGCTGTTAATCAAAGGGAATCCACAATGACCTGTGGGCTTACGACTGCTCCGGCTACGAAAATAAAGAAGCGCTTCTAAATGAGCTCACCAGAGGCTGCTGAAGCCATCTCCCTCGCAGCAACCAGCCGCTCGAAGTTTCATTTCGAACTTATCGGCAGTCACTCATTCAATGCCCTCGAAAGGCCTCCCATCAACCCACACTGTCCACCGTGGAGAAGCTCGAGTTATCCAACAGTTATAATATGTTTTTTTTTTCTTCATAAAAGTAGAAAAGGAGAGTTTTGGAACTTGTTATTGTTGTACTTGGGTGTGCTGGTACAGCTCGCCTGTTTATAATCATGTCTTTAGCAACGACATGTGCGCTGTTTACAAATGCAAACTAATGAAAAGTTAATGTCATGCTTAATTCACGTATTTGTCCATCATGAATTCATGTTAACAACTACATTAGTTAATGCCAGTTCATGAGCCTTATCGTAAGGCGTGACCGAGTACTCAGTCTCATAAGAGAGGAGTGGAGGAAATGGAGGATGCATTTTTTGTGCATTGGGACGCACACCCTGACTTATTATAGAATGAAAGAACCAGAGGAAAAACAGCACCATCTTCCCCTGGGGAGGTTGGTTGGAGATGGGAGGGCTAGGTAAGAGGGACACGCAATAGATACGGCAACCGGCAAAGACTGATTTAATTTACTGCAGAAAAAAAATAACCACTTCAAAGCAGCTCCCCCCAGATCCACCCCCCCCCCCCCATTCCTCAGCGGTGCGGTACCGCAAGCCAACCCTCTGCTTGAACCCTGGCAATTCCGCATCACATTTTACCTGCTTTTTACACTAACTCTGTTTACTCGATCGTTCCCTGTGCGCCCATTCATTACCGACGTCTGCTACAAAGGCACAGAGAGGCAGTCTTTGACTGCATTACGCATTAGCGTCAAGGCTGGGGGGTGGGGTGGGGTGTAGGGGGTCAGCAAAATTGCGCTCAGAGTGATGAATAACAGCAGCGTGCACGTGATGAATTACCGAAGCGTGTGAAACCAGATGCTCCCCCTCTCTTTACACAGTAACCTCGTTTGCCGTGTCAGCAAAATGAAACGTGCTCTCCATTGTAGACGTACTGTAGCTGTATCGGTTTGACTCCAAAGTGACGCTCAATAATCAATGAATAGACTCGCGTTCATTATTCGACCTTCAATCTGTTTAGATTGAATCCGAATAGGGAAAGATAAACGTTGACTGCATTAATTGACCTTCTCAGAGGCCTATTCTTTGAAGGTACCGAACGCCGTAGGCTACACATCACTAGATTGAGCCGGGCTATCTTCCACTCATTAGTCGATCTCTTGATGAATTTGGGGGTGGCAGGGTCATATTTCACGCCAATTATACACTCACTCATCTTAATTTACAGTGGGTGTGATCAATTTGAGGAAGAGGTAATTCACATCAGCTCTTTTTGGCCTGCATAATGATAGTTGACTATTGTGAGGGTGTCGAACGCATGACAGTGAGATCAGTCATGACAACTTTACCTCATTTGTCCAGCGATACCCAATACATTCTTCACTATCGGCACGTGAAAACAAATGCAGTGTTTGTATTTACACTGTAAACATAGGTCACTGAGTAAGGGCAAAAATGTTAAAGTATTAAATTACTTTTCAAATTCTGCCTATTTATGGTTGCATGTTCATATACTAATTGCTGGGCACTGAAATGTTGACTTTTGTTTTGCTTTCCTTTTTCACTGGTTCACTTGAGCACTGTCTGCACAGGTTGTAAAATAAATTTGAAAGTGCACATACAGAATTTATCTTTACTCCACAGACCTATAGCAGGAACTCAAGTCCATGTTTTACCCAGCACAATCATTTCCTACAGTCTTGGTATGAAACACGTTCCAGAATTCACAGATCAGAACATACTGTCGGTTTACAATGTCTACTATTTTCATTACATTACATTACATTATTGGCATTTGGCAGACACTCTTATCCAGAGCGACGTACAACAAAGTGCATACCCATAACCAGGGCTAAGTGAGCTGAAAGACCCTAGAGGGAAGTACAATTTCAATTGCTACCGGTACAACAAAGATAAGGACCAGGGCCTATTTTTTTTTTTTTTTTTTTTTTTTTTTAATCAACAAATAAACAAACAACAAAGCAAAAGTGACCAAACGTAACTATCCAAATACTGCTTACCTAGCCAACTAAAAATACCAAAACACAAAGTAAATCACAAAGACAACAATTAAGGTTCACAGGGAGGTAGGGAGGAGCGCTTGAAGGTGGGGAGAGATTCTACAGTTCTGACCTCAACGGGGAGTTCGTTCCACCACCGAGCCAGAACAGACAGTAGTCGTGAGCGTGAGGTGGAGGTTCGGAGAGGGGGAGGTGCCAAGCGGCCTGTGGAGGCTGAACGAAGAGGTCTGGCAGGGGTGTAGGGTCTGATGATTTTTTGTAGGTAAGCTGGGGAAGACCCCTTAACTGCTTGGAAGGCTAGCACCAATGTTTTGAATTTGATGCGAGCCATGACAGGCAGCCAGTGGAGGGAAGTAAGCAGGGGGGTAACGTGTGAGTATTTGGGAAGGTTGAAGACCAGACAAGCTGCTGCATTCTGGATGAGTTGGAGGGGTCTAAGGTCTATGCCCGCTGTCCTACCTTCTCCCTGAATAGAAAAAAAAGTAAGAATGGACATTTAGCTTCATGTGTATATAGTGCAGAATACAGCTACTCATCTTGTACATTTGCACAAATATACGCATTGTGGAATATTTGTACATTTCAAATGTGCAGAACTGTAAAATTAACAGGAGTCAATTCGCTTTCCAAAGGGTCAAGTGATAGTTAAATTGCTATACATTTACTTCCATTAAGTACAGCAAGTATGTAATTTGCAGAATTGATGGTGTTAGTAATACTGGCAGGGATAGAATTGGTAGCTACTGCTTGTAGCAACAGGGATCGCATTAGTGAAAAACATTATGCTGGCAGTAGTAAACTGTAACAAATGCCAAAACTATTCCAAATGTAAATGTTTGTTTAAGTACAATTTTAAATTGTTTTTAAAAAAGCACACCCACAAAAGGATCTCACAGAAGTGGACTAAGAGCCAGACAAAAGAAAATAAAAGGAAATTCAGGCCTTCCCACAATGGGACCTGAAACATCCCCAAGCTACCTATAAACAACTAAAACACAAACTAAAATAATCCTCCATTAATGCAAACAAAACCAGCATTAAAAAATACACAGTGAGGAAACCCACCACTGGCCAAAACAGGCAGTAAGGAAACCGGCTAATCTGCACAGAGGATCCACAAGGCCAGGTGAGGGTAGTTCCCAATTAGCACAGGTGCAGGCAGTTCCCAGTCAGTATAGTACAGGGCTGTCCAATCTCTGAAAAGGGCCGGCGTGAGTGTAGCTTTAGTTTAGTTTAGTTCAGGGGCGTCAAACTGAATTCCCAGGGGGCCGGAGTGTGTGCAGGTTTTGGGGGTTTCCTTTCAATCAGCTGCCAATTAAGGCCTTGAGAACAAGGCGTGTGGATAGTTTAACCAATCAATGACTTGAATGAACCATGGGTGCCTAGAACACACCAAAAACCAGCAGACACTGCAGGCCTCCAGCACTGGAGTTCGACACCTGTGGTTGAGATAAAACAGGGACAATGCACATTCATAATCATTCCTGTAAATTCACCAGGCTAGTTTCCAACTGTTATTGTATTACTGATTCAAGTAATTAACTTATCATGTTGCATAAAGCAGGATTACTTAGTAGTACTTACTTAGCTGTACAAAGTATAACCCTGGAACAGCTTCAGTCCATTTGGTTAGGGTCTGGGTTTTCAGTGCAGTTATTCGCCTAACTCTGTAATCCTGCTTTGTAGAACAGGGCCCAGGTCGAAAACAAAGACTTGCACCACACTGACCCTTTCTGGATAGGATTGGGCAATAGATGGCAGAAGGGGAAATGCTCATTTACTCATGCTTAACAGTAGCAGAGTGTAACAGGTAACAGTATACAGATGTATGCAATAGTTTGGGCACCACTGGTCAAAATGTATATTACCAGAAACCTCTAAGCAAACAGAAACTGAACCACAGATGCAAAACAATTGCTTGATAAAATGTAAGCAAATTTATGTTTGTGAAATTTTTCATGTCACTTAAAAACTAGACAAAATTAGATCTAGCAGAATTGGAATAATAAGACAAAGAAATTGAAACTCCTGTAGAAGAGCATTAGTTTGTGCCTTCAGCAAGCAAACTAAAAATGTCCCATACTTTATAAAGAGATGAGAGAAGCTGTTGAAGACTCACCATGCACAAATCCCTAATAAAATGTCACCCCATACACCATGTGTGCACTGTAACCTTGAGCTGTGTATTTCAGGTCTTTTCCCCGGTATTCCTTTCCTGGGCTCAGACAAAAAGGGTAAAATTATTCCAAAAGCATTCTTTGACCTATTCTCTTTTTAAAGGGCTTGCTTTGAATTGATTTCTCCATTGGAATGACCTTTCCCATGTGTCTAATGAGGAGAGGTTACCCAGGAGAGATGGCTCCAATGTGTCCATGCTTTTGGAAGCGGGTAGTGCAGTGATGGGAATGTCCTTTACCAACCCACAGATATAAGTGCTCTCTTCCCTTTTGACTGAAGAATCAGTTCAGCTGTGTGTGTGTGTGCGTGCAAGCGTATGTGTGTGTCCATGTGCATGTGCGCATCTGTGTGCTGTGTGAAGAATGTGGGCAGCCTGTTGCCTAGCGGCTGAGGTACATGGCTGGGAATGGCTGGGACCCAGAAGGTTTGTGGTTCAACCCCCAGTGTAGCCATGATAAGATCCGCACAGCTGCTGGGGCATTGCTCCTGGGGTATTTTCCCCTGCTTACTCTAATCTACTGTAAGTCACTTTCGACCGAAGTGTCAGCTGAATAACACATTATTATATTAATTGTTATGCTGTGTAATATACTTACCAAATGCAGGAACTACTTTATGTTGTTCCGATACACAAGTGTAGTGTACACACATAAGAGCCGTGGATTGATATGTGCAAAAAGTAGTGACTTTAAAAAGCATGTCTAAATGTTATCCTTGTTTCTGTGGTTAATTATTTTATGTGGTAACGGACACAACATGCTGTATGTGAATTGTGTGCATTGCAATACAGTGCAATTCTGTGCTACCTTGGTTCATTGGTGGGTAGGCACCTGTTTGTGTGTAAAATGTAGTATTTGTATTGACTATCTACTATTCATGAAAGCTGATTAAGAAAATGATAATAGCCGAACTTCAGTGCTGAAGTGGAGTGGGCAAATGCAGTTATTATTTATTCTGCTATTTGGTAATTAAAATGAAGTAATTAAGATATATTTTCAGTATTTTATCACATAATCACAACCATTCCAGAGCCTGGCAGAGTGTGTTATATTTGCATACAAATGAAACAGACAGGGAACAGGCAAAGGTCTCAAACTCTAGTGGTAATATTTCTTCAATATTGTGATTGGCCAAAACATTTAAGTATATAATTCTCAAAATATGATATAGAAAATGTATTTCCTTTATGACAGCTGATTATATGGGGCTGGTTTAGCATGTGTAAATTCTTTCAGCACATACAAAACTAGTAACACAGCCAATAATTGCTGCAAAACAAAAGCCATGACCAATCATTGGTCAAGTTATTGGTTTTGCATGTGCTCAAAGGTTTTGTATGAGTTCTCGGTCTTAGTAAATCCCTTTGTGTATTAATTTTTTTTTTAAAGATTGTTTCATATTTGGCAAATGAAGATGGTTTTAACATTGGTAGCTTTAGAAATGGGACTTGCTTAGAACAGTTCTCAAGATATACTGCGGTTGTTCGAATTTCGGTTTCTGAAGGGATCAATTCGTTATTTTATGGGGATGGGGGGAATCGAAGTACCTCTCAGATCTCGGTGTCCACTCTCACCGTACCAGGGCAGCGCATCTCGGGCTCAACAGGAAGAGGGCCTTCATACCTGCGACACTTCTGGATGAGCGCGTATTGCCGTTCCTCTTTTCAAGCCACGCAGCCAGGCAGAAGCCGGCGCTCCCGTGCCGAACCCCAGAGGCTATCGATCGGCGCTGTGAGTGGGGTGTGAAGCCAGGAGCCGCGGGGGGTTGGAGGAGTGCGGGCTGAGCCTCCTGCTGCGTCCCAAATCCTGGGTCACCTTGGCGGCCGTGCACTGCGGCTACCTCACACGCAGGCCTCTGCGCTTGATTAGCAATCAGCCCAAGTGTTTCTAATCGCCTTTGCAGGACCTTTTATAAAGGTACGGCTTGCTGCGCCATTCTTTGACAAAAATGCTGCATTGATGTTCCTGCGTTTCGTTCCTGATACCCCACTATTGTCTTTAGCATTGACTTGTCATTGGCACATTCTAGTATTTTCTTAACATTATTCATTTCCCCTGGTTATTGGTCAGTGGTCAGGTTTTTTTTAATGGGCCAATGGCCACTTTAAAGTCGTTCTATGTGTTATGTACGATCCAGGGAACCCAGACGCAGACCACAGGATAATCCAAAAGAGTAGTTTTAATGTCCAGTAATCACAAGCCAAGAGATCCAAACACAGCCAAAAACGAAAAGCAAAAGAATAGTCGAAAAAACAAGCGAGAGTTCAAAATCCAGAAAATCACAGGGCGAAGGTACAGTAGGGCAAAAGCAAAGTCGAAGTCAAGGCAAAGGGGTGTCTTTCAAGAATCTCTATAACAAGGCTTACAAACAATCGGCACTTATCAAGATCAACGTTCTGACAACGAAGCATACTGAGACTGAGGTTTAAATACAAGAGGGAAGGTGACAATCTAGGCGGGGCAGAGGAAAAGGTGGGCTAAACAAATGGACAACAGGTGGGGAAACACAATAGGGTAATGACATAATAACGGGAGGGAGACGAAAACGCGGACTGGATGCACGAAACAAAACATGCAAAACATACGGCTCCGGATTAGGGAGTAGACATTTGCATAGTTAGAAGACGTAGTGATAGTTAGAGACAGGTGCGAACACTTCGCTGAAACTAAACGAGTAATCAGGGATAGCATAGGGAGGCGGAGTTATAGAACAGTGCAGAAATACTAAGAGATAGCGTTAGTGAGTTAGTTTCGTGAATATTTCTAAACTACCCAATAAAAGTGATTGTTAGTTAGTTAGACAGACAGTAAGTGTATTAATCGGATTAGTACTGTACAAAACCTAGATTAGTAGTAGTTAGTAAGAATCGTGCTTTACAACATTTACCTATCAAGAAAAAGCAGGAAGTAAGAATCGCAAGTTTTAGAAAAAATGTTGAACCCCGAAAAACTACCGTAACCACCCGAATAGTGGGGCACGCAGACAGGGGAGTGACTAGACTGATAAACATTCAGACGTAGACATAACAGGGGAGGACAATAGAGAACTGTAATGGGAAAACATAAACCAGGTACTATGGGAAATGAATCATAAACAAGAATAAACATGAAAACATACAGAACAAATACAGAAACATTACACTGTGACTTTGAATCTTATCCAATCGGCACCTGGCACAGTAGCTACATCTGGCACTGGAAGGTGCAAGGACAAGGGCCATAGCCTGAGACCACATTGTCCACTCTTTCTGCGTTATCGGAGGTGGAAAGTCCAAGCGACAGAAAGAAAAGGTCTGGGCATGTGTCTCCTCCACCCATGAACTGATCTGCCAGCTGATTTTACTAATTAGTTCTACCTCCTGGTTGAATAATTGTGCTGATGAGCAAATCCAGGTGATTGGTACCAAATACTATACTGGGGGGAACTTTAAATTTTTGAACCTGAATTTTCCACATCAGTATGTTCGACTTCCCAGAATGTTAGACTCCATTTCTGCAAGTGAAAGGAAACCGTTGTGAATTGTGTATGGCTCCAATAGCACGCACCCAGTTTTACTAAATACATAAAAACGTGCAATGCAATCATACAAAACATCTTAAGTAAGCATGAAGTCATTTTATATTTAGTGGGAAGCAATTCCATTTTTCAAAATGCATATGCAGTATGTCACACTGGCCATACAAAACACAAGAAATGCACTGAGCTGCATCAGATATAATATAAGCATACATAAAGCGGTCAATACTTTAATCAGATAATTGAGAGACTTAATCACCTTTGTTCCACATATTATGTGCGATACATACCTAATCCATGAAATGCATTCAAATGCAATGGTTGCACACAATGAAAGAATCCAATTTATTTATGGGCCCGTGGTTCTCAATTAGTTTTAGGATCCATTAGTCATCCCACCGTATCTGTTGTATTTTATAGAAATCTCGCCACACTGAAATTAAATGCAATCCATAAATTTATTAAAATCAAACATAAATCCATTAGAGTCATTAGACGTTGCGATAAATTTGTCCCGCGGTAAATTACAATTTTACGGGTTTGCGATGTTCTTCGATTGAGTGCATTTTTATTTCCACATATACCCTGCCATAAAAGGACCGAAAACAATTAATTTTGCCGCACCGCTGTCTTTGTAGACTTTCTGGTTTTCTTGTTGCATTTAATTAAATGTAGGACAAATGATTGCTTGTACGTTTATGGAATTCAACAAGTCTATGTCTCTGGGACAAAAAAAAAACCTTGGCAGCCGAATTCATAATACCGAAATATTATTATCACTTTTCAATCCATTAGCGTAGCTCAGTGTGCCAGCGTGGAAGAGATGAACGGGTGCCAAACACAGTGCACCTCGAATTTAACCCCGCAGTAGAGAGTAGGGACATTAAACCCAGCTGTTGGAGACTGTTGGAGTGAAAATGTTACATTGTATATTTTAATTTATAGTGTATATTTATTTAATATTCTATTTTTACTATCATAACTAATCGATATCATTAACGGTTACGGTGAATTTGTCTTCAGCGCAGTAGTTAGTTCAAGGTCCTCTGTCGTTACACTAGTGTCAGCAGTGGGATTGTGGAGACGGGGCCTCCACAGACAGGAGTGTGCCTGACAGGGTGCGGCAGCCTGTGTTTGTCACGTGAGTGTGAGGACGCACTCTGTGGGGATGTGGCTAGCGGTGCAGCAATCTGTTCTGGTAACGGTGAGTTCACTTTTAGCCCAGTGGTTAGTGGAGCGGCCTCTACCCCTGGAGACTCAAGTTTATGCCCGGTGACATGGCTTAAGAACAGCATGTTTACGTATAACCAGGGACTGGGCCTTATCTTGTCCACGGTAGAATCAACAATGACCATTAGAACCCAGCATCTCTGACCATGGATCCATAGTACCAACCTGCAACTCCTTTAATATTGGATATATTAATATTGGGGTCATACAACTAAAAATTTTGTGAAGGGCCAAATTTCTGTTTAGTAACCATTAAATGATGTTCCGGTGATGCTCAATGTGTGACTGTGCTGCAGACAGTGATGTGAGCCCGTCAATATTATCATTAGTCATGATTTTTCTCCTAACCGAGGTGTCGTCCGTTTTTACCTCCGACTCAATGTAATTGTATATTTTGCAGCTTGAACCACACCTGTCATATCAACAATGTTATGGAAATGTATGTGTCACAGTTTACGAAATGGCAGAGTAAAATTTGACATTTACACAAAAATCTGAGCAACAACAAACCGACTCCCTCTCGCACCCACCTCCACGACTGCGCCCAAATATTTTTCATTATTCGGCGCGTCTTCTAAGAACACCTTCCCACACTGCGGCGGTAATCTTTTTAAAGAGACGGGAAAAGAAAGCAAGTAACGGAAAGGCTGCTTTGAAGATCTCGCCTGGCGGAGGGAGATATGGACATCAGAGGGCGGACTTTAAATCTCTGCGTAGCGGTGTGTGGAGCGACTGAGCTTGTGCGTACTGTCAGCCTGCGAGACCGCTGCCTGGTGGGCCAGGATTTCTGATTAGCCGCCGGGGGTGTGGCGATTCCCGCGTATCCCTCGGTAACACGATTATTGACGAAGGCGCGAGGAGCAGGCGGCTTTTAGTCACTGTTGCTATGTCCCCGCTCTGCAGTACGGAACACTTGTTGTCATTGTCGTTTTAATTGGCTGTTTTGCTGGTAAATAAATTTGGGCTGCGCCACTGAGCTCTGTATCTTTGAAACTTGATTTGTGTCAGACTTAAAACTTGATTACAGGGTGCATGAAGTGAGTAATCAAAAATTTGTATGAGGGGGGAGGCACAGGTTGTTTGACTTATTTTCCATTGGTGGAAGGGGGAGGCTGCAAACAGTATCAAAGACAGGGACAATCATCCTCTTTTACACATTATTCTGTGGATTTAAAGTATATATAAGATCTACAGTAATATGAAGTCAACCGTTGCCAAGAAAACAAACCAGATGACATAGAACTGGATGTTTGAAGTAGATGTACAGTACATAATGCTCAACAAACAGACAGCTGCTGGGTGGCTCAGTCGGTTAAGGCACCACGCTGTGGTGCATGGATTAGCTTCACAGCCTGGAGTGCTGACTGTGGCTAGTGGCTCCATAGGGTGATGTACACTTGCCGATTGCTTCGCCCTGGGTTTGGGAGGGTTAATTCGGTTAGGGATCTGCTTTCATCGCTATCTAGCCACCCCTGCTGCTGCTGGTTGATCGGGCAGGCACCCAGGGACCGCATGCTAAATCCTCATATGAAAGTCTCTGACTACGCTCTATGTGAGATGTGTGTCACAGAGTCTGTGGTGTTAAAAGACACAGCTGGTGACACCGCATGTTTTGAAGGAGGACCGTGGATGTCTATACTCTCCAGAATTGGCAGTGGGCTTGAAGGCATGAATATAGCTGCGGTTGCAGACAATTGGCCATTCCAAATTGGGGTGAGAATTGAACATGCTCAGCCTCGTGTTGGGTGCCAAATTTATACAAAAACAGAAATAGAGATCTTCTCATTTTCCATTCAACCTCTGACTTGTTGCACTCTACGCCTGTACCAATGCCAGAGCTGCACTGTACAAATGGAGCCCAGTAACATTACATTACATTACAGGCTTTTGGCAGACGCTCTTATCCAGAGCAACAAACAACGTACAACAAAGTGCATAACCATAACCAGGCACAAGTGCGCTGAGGACCCTGAAGGGAAGAACAGTTCCAAGTGCTATAAGCAACCACATAGATAAAGGCTTGAACCCTTTAGATTAATCTGGTTAGAACAAACCAACCAAGAAGCAGCAATAAAACACTGTTGCGCTTCAGATGCAGTTCTGCTTCAGCTTTCCCCAAACTCTGAAGTGTTGATGACCTAGTCTATATGTCACATGAAATGTGTTTGTGTTTTAATCCCCTCCTCAATTTTCCCTTCTGACCTCTTCATTACATTACATTACATGTCATGTCATGTCATGTCATTTGGCTGATGCTTACAGTTGATTAGACTAAGCAGGAGACAATCCTACCCTGGAGCAATGCAGGGTTAAGGGCCTTGCTCAAAGGTCCAACGGCTGTGTGGATCTTATGGTGGCTACACCGACCTTGCGGGTCCCAGGCAGGTACCTTAACCACTACGCTACAGGCCGCCCTCTTCAGCATGCACCTGACCTTTTCATCAGCCCGGACAACCCTTAACGCACTGCATCATTGTCCCATCTTAGCATTATGAAGAGATTTATCTCCATAAACTGCATGTGAGACTGCTAAGCTATCCCTCTCTCCAAGCTATGGAGTGATGGCTCCTCTAGCTCCTGCAGGGATCAATAGAGTTGTTGTTTGAATGTTTGTCACATTGCTCATCCAAAGTCAACGTGTCTGCAGCGGTGATGGAGTGTATTTTAAGCAGTGGCTGCAGGGAGTAGAAAGCCAGAGAATCCTCTTTAAGGTCTTCTACATCTCTCCAAATAAATGAGATTAAACTCTAGTCGATTAGATCACTTAGACATGTACAGAAAAGATTCATATGCACAACTACTGTGCTTTGTCCAGATGATTTATTTAGGTCCTCTAGATGCAGGAAGAATGTGGCTGCATTTAGAAAAATGTTTCATAATGCTACTTTCGTGTACTCGTTGTAATTATATATAAGGAAAAATGTTATTTTACTTGACTGAATTCTGTATATTTTAATCATTCCATCATGCAGATCTCTTTGACATGGAATTATAATACGCCCTTAAGCGCATTCTTTAAAATAATATGTCTGTATTATACATCAATACAAAATGCATTTACATTTTGAATTTATTTAGCAGACTCTTTTAGCCAAAGCGATTTACAAAAGTGCATTTCACATGATAAGCAGACACCAGGAGAGCTAAGATATATCTCATGACATCAAGGTGTATGCATTAAGACTAAGAAGATAAAGCAAGGTAATGTTCTTTATTGTTAAATGGAAAACGTGATGTACTGTATCATCTGAAAATGTGAGTTTTTAGATATTTGTAGATGACTGCCAGTGAATCTGCCCTCCTGACTGATTGGGGGAAAGTCACTCTACCATCGGGAGAAGAGGGCACAGAAGAGCTGGAGCCACACTATCCACCATCAGCCCTGCAAAAAATGACTTTTTTAGTCTTGTAATGAGATTTTAATAAAATATTAGCTTGTTGCTTTGTAGGTGAGGCCTCATTAAAATTTGCTTGAAACAGTTTAATAACATACATTTTCTTACCCCACATCTTGAAATGAGTCAAACTGTTTCAGTGGCACTATATTTGTCTTATTTAGTAAAGATTATACTGTAAATCTATAATCTTTGCCAAAGAATTGAGTATTGACTTTTAGTTTTTTTGTATTTTTCGGTAGTTTTCCATCATACAGAACATTTTGGTCATAACTGTAAACATTGGTTAGATAGTTTGCAGTATACCAGGTCCTATACATTCCTCCTCCTTGGAATTGCCGATGTTCTGCTTCCAGCGAAGAAACTTGGCAAAATGACATTTACCGCACATATCAAAGACGATTTATCAACACCAATTAAACTTTCTGTGAAATATTGCTTATGATCGGTGCCGACCTGCAAATTGCAATCCTTTTTTTCATGTCACTTCCAAGAGAGGAGGCCTTAACTGATTAGGAGCACAGAGCTGGGCTTTCCTCCTGATTGACAGGTCCGTCTCTTTCCCTTTTCTCTCTTTCATTTTCCTCCCCGCTGAAATAAACAGCTCAAGCTAGGTTTTGAAACAGCTGGTAGCTGATTGACCAGTTCAGACCAGCTCCCACCTCAACATGGTTTAGTTGGTTGACCAGTTCAAATCAGCTCATGACATGGCTCAAGTTATGTTTTGAAACTGAGACAAGCTACCAGTTGCTCATAACCACCTTTGTGAGTTACTGCTGGGTATATTTGTTCATGCTGGTTGACCAGCTCATACCCAGCTAGACCAGTTTGACCAGCTCAATTTTCATGCTTGCCATGCAGGGCTCTCACTCACACCCCCTTCCTCTGTTCTGCTCCCCCCTTTCTTGCCGTCTGTCTGTCTCTCTCCCTCCCTTTCTCTGTTCATCAGTGCCTCTCTCCCCTTGTAGATAGGACTGTACTTCCGATGTCTCTCCCAGAGTATTGTTACCTCTCTCTGTGCGTCTGAGGCCCCAGGCACCCTCTCTACAGTGGAGCTAAGATGCATCATTCTCACTTTTTGCATTCTTGGTTTTCATTTTAGCACACAAACAGGTGATATCAGCCCACGGCAGATGCGAAGCCAGATTATAAAACCATTTTTCCCCACTTAGACAACCCCCACTGAAGATGGAGGCTAGTCCCTCAAGAATTGTTTTCTTTTTCCTTGTCTTCAACATCTGTACATCGGGAAAGGTCTCTGTGGGTTTACTAAGACATATATAGAGAGATTTAAAACAGATAAAATAGATAGTCAGTGTAAGAAGAAGATTTGTTTCACTGCCACAGTCCTACAGTAAACAAAGCTTAAGCCTATGATTTTCTTTTTAATAGAAAAAACGTTGATTGTCATGTCAAATTTCCAATTTCATACACAGCAGGGAAATGATCAGATAACAGTGTCTCTAGGGATATTCCCCTCACATTGTCCAAATGTGTGATTACCTCCCGGATAAGGTATTATCCACAGATCTCCCTTAAAGACAGTGGGTTGTAAAATGCCAGGTGTTAGCATAAAGCTAGAAACTTTGCTTTGCAGGGTAGAGGACAGTGAGTTTCCGGGCTTAACTGCAGAGGAGTTGGCAAGGTCAGCACAGAGGGGGGGCCTCGCTCCCAATCGATATGGATCTACTGCAGCCTCCAAAACCTTTCATGAGATGAGCTTCTCATAACGATCTCCTCCATTCCTTAAAAAACTGAAAGAGTGAGAGAGAGAGTGTGAGAGAGAGAGAGAGAGAGAGAGAGAGCGAGAGAGGAGAAAGTCCTTCAAGCAGAAACCGAGTCTCACTTTGATCCGGTCCATCTCGAGTCTTCCTCCTCCCACTCTCTCGGAGCTGGATGCCCATTAGACCTCTGTGTTCTCCACTTCAGAGGGGGACGATCGATGTAGAGCGCAGCGAGACGCCTGTGACCGGCGGAGGCCTGCCGCGCGGCAGCGGGGGGCTGGGAGAGGTTGAGGCCCGCGGGCCACGCCCGTTTTCCCACGAAGCCACCAGGTCTGATTCTGATGAGCAGATACACCGAACCGGATCTATCCGCCCCTGGAGTCTGCACTGTACTGTCTCCTGCTCCCTGCGCGTGAGTCACAACTCATCTCAAAAGCTCTGTGAGAACCGCAGTCAGGGCTGCTCATAGGAATTCATGACTACGCGTGAAGCAGACTGTCGGAAGGGCAGGTTTAGGGGTTTTATTAAGACTTAATTTTCCTCCATGACAGTTTATGGCATTTATCATAGTTGTCGACTGACATTTTGAAATGCATACGCAGGAGATGCGTAAGCTTGATAGTGAGGCAGTTAAATAACGTGTCACCATGCTAATTTTGTCTCATAAAAAAATGTCTAATAATAGATCAGTAGTGAATTGTACTGACTAGGTCAACACATAAGATCTGTAGTTTTTAACCAAAATCAACCAAAGCTAGACTGCTCTGATTTTACAAGGTAAATGTGCATTGTGCAGAGAATTAAGTAGGACACACTGCCCTCTGGTGGATGTAAGCAGAACTATTTAATCTGGTGCCTCTGCTATTGTGCAAAATAATTTCTCCAGACATCAGATACCAGGCATCCTATGGCAAGCAAGTTCCTGATTGGACGGCCGTGATGTGTCACTACAGTGAAAAGGGCAAGGCTTAGGAAAACAAAGTCACCCTCCTTGCTCTTCATGCAAGGGTAAACATGATCTCCTCATACATGTACAAAGGCCTCCATGAGCGGTCCCCTAATGTTCCCTCATCACGGGCCAGCTCCCACAGAATTTCTATTGCGTAGTATGGTAGAAGGTCAGTGGTCTAATGGCTGTAATATGTCATATATTGGCCACAAAGAAACCCCCCGCGTACATACTCAAAAAGTTTCAAAAAGCAACATAGAAGTAGATTTCAATTCTAGTATGTGTAACTTATCTTCACTTTCTAATATATCAAAAATATATTAGATTTTTTCTTTTTCATTTTTAACCCTTCTTCATAAACCCTGTCGCTTGTCACAAATGCACTGCACCTTACAATACAGCAGCACTGCCCTCAGCCTAGAAAACAAAATAATATGAATGTATTGGCATTAACTGTTACAGTGTCGATGTACTGATAACTGCAAATATTCTAAAGAAATATATTTTTACATTAGAAATTGTTTCAAATGTGTCCTGTAGCGCTTAAAGGTACATTACTGTAGGTAATTTCGGACTCCTAACGGTCAAAAGAGGAATTGCAGCAACAAACACGCTCAAACCACAACATTTACTGTTTTGGAAAGTTAACAGTGACAAACGCGATAGAGCCTGCCCTCTTTCCGTAGTGTTCTAGTAAGAAAATGTTCGCGGAAGAGGTGACTTCACAAAATGTTGAATTTTGTGTAAACTCTATATGTTTTGTCTTTTTGAAGTTTTCACTTCAGCTAACCAACTATGTTATTTGGCTATGGAATTAGCTGGCTATATAACTAAGATATGATGGTGTACCACAAACGATGCAACTGCAGCTTAGTTTCAGACAAATAAAGATTTAGCTAAACACGCATGATTCAACACGTAAAGAGATAAAAGGAACGTGTAGCTTTCCAAATTGCACCCCAGACAAGAGATCACTGAAACTCTGTATACTATTGCTTATTGTCCAAGCGAAGAATACATATCTTGTTATAAAACGACCATTTCGTTATCGGTAGCAACAAGCAAATTAGCTATTAGTTAGCTTGGCGAATTTACAAATATCAACCTGAGACACAACGCCTTTGCAACAATGCTTGCAACGCTGGCTACTATATTCGTATTGGATATTTGTACATTCGCGGAGCTAACTATGGCTAATTTGCTTGTTGCTACCGATAGCGAACTGGTATTGTTTTATAACTAGATATATAGTCTTCGCTTGGATAATAAGCAATAGTATACAGAGTTTCAGTGATAGCTTGTCTGGAGTGCAATTTGGGCAGCTACATACGAACAATCAGAATAAGCCCCCACGCCATTGCTGTGGCAATTAGAACCATTTCTCATTTTGAAACCAGAATTTAAGGACTACAAACACAGACAGAGGGTGAGTCAACATGTCACTGTCATGTCAACATGTTGCTTTTTCAAAGATAGGAAGGGATTTACAATGGTCTTGTAACAATGTTTTAGCGCAAAGATCTTCCCTATTGTCCCTTTAAGGCCACTTTAAGAATTTAACCTCCAGGCTTTGAGGGGTGGAGGGGTGGCAGCAATTGAATGAACTTCCTCCTGACACACTTCAGTGGCCCGCCGTTCTTCACATGCCGTAACTAACTACTTTCAGACGCCAAGAAGTATTCCAGAACAATCATTGGCCTGACTTATTAGCTTTGCAAAAAAATCTTTATCGCAGGGCATCATTAGGTGGGAACATCATAAAACACAGGTGTTCAATGGCAGCTGTAGTCAGCTTGTGTGAAGAACACAGAAGCACATATCTGTACTGCCCCTGTGCATGCAGTTGTAAAGTTTTGCTGGAGAACCGATCCTTTTACATAAGCTCTGCGTTGCATGTCATCTACAGAGTAAAGAAATAGAGTACACCAGTAAGAGAGGAATGTAGGTGTCTGCTAACACGGGACGCACCCATCACCTTGTTAATGGGCAACCAGATGACCAGGAAATTCTGCTCACGGACTTTCAGTCTTTACGTAACATCAGTGTTCCCCCAATTATAAGAGCATTATTAGACTTCAGACCCTGATAAACAGTCTTGTGATACAAGATGCTTGGGCCCAAGAGGGGATTCAGTACATTGCTTTGAGGGTGAGGCCTTATCAACGATGATAGCCACCTCTCAGCTATCCGGAATTGGTCAAAGTGCAGCAGTGTGTGTCCGTGTGTGTGTATACTGTCTGTGTGTGTGTGGGCTTGTGAGGTCCATCTATCTGTTAAACTTACTGTACATCCTTGACCTACATTCAGTGTACAGAAAAAGTATCCAGTGTAAGATTATAACAGGCCTGTGGCTTGGGAGTCTACATAATGCTGCGAAAGTAAAGTACATACAGGTGCCGATGAAAGGAACATACACTGTATGTTCCCGTGGCCTTTAAGCAGCCTGATAACAGCTAGACAGATGTAACAATGCAACTGTGCAATTTTAGCCATGTGCTTTGGAGAAGGTAATTATATGCATTTAAATATAATATGGGCATATTACTGATAAAATCAGGTACACTGTCTTGTCAGATATACACTCAGTGAGCACTTTATTAGGTATTTATTTGACTTGGTTTTTAGACATATTAAGCCTTCTACTGCAGTAGCCTATCCACTTAGAGGTTTGAGGCATTGTGTGTTCAAAGATGCTCTTCTGCATACCACTGTTGTAATGTGTGGTTATTTGCATTACTGTCACCTTCCTGTCAACTTTGATTGGTCTGGCCCTTCTCCGCTGACCTCTCTCTTTAAAAACAGCTTTCTACCCACAGAACTGCTGCTCACTGGTTTTTTGTTTTTCGCACCATTCTCTGCGAACTCTAGAGACTGTTGTGTGTGAAAATCTGAGGGATCTGAGAATCTCACTCAAACCACGCTGTCTGGCACAAACATTCCACGGTCAAAGTCACTTAGATCACATTTGTTCCTCATTCTGACATTTTTTGCCAAGATTTAGTAGCACTTTGTTGAATTCATGGTGCCATTGATCTTTAATAGGTTTGGTCTCATCTGACCATAGCACTCTCTTTTAGTCATAATTCCAATGAGGTTTGGCAAACTCAAGATGCTTGGTATTGTCTATTTAGGGTTTTTTTTGCTGGCATGGAGGTGCCATTTTATGTTTTTGATCCTAAGACACAACCAATCTCTGCAATTCTTAAACTGCAATCTTTGGGTTACTTGTGGCCTCCCTCACCATCTGCCATGGGACAATATGCACTCTACTCTTCCTGGCAAGTTTGCTACCATTCCATATGTTTCTTTTCATCATTGCCCTTACAGTGCTAAGTGGTATGTTTTCTCTCTTTTTGTACCCATTATCCATCTGTGACTTCTGACTTGAGAGTCTTTTGGGTTTTTGAGTGCTTGCTACCTCATTTTTTATATTCTAGTGAAACAGAAAGTGATGGAATGACGCAATATAGTTCCTTTCGACTAGCGAAATGTTTTTGTTTTTGTTTAATACATTTTTATTGCCAATTTCACTTAGATTATATCTAAAATAATTGTTAGGGGTAACTGTGGTTTTCAGAAAAAATTACATTACTAAATAAAACACATTGAAACATGAGAGTAAATGTATTGAAATAAAAGTGTATAGTTTTTTCTGTATGTTTGAACAAAGAGTATATATAATTATCCATATAGTTTATTATGCAATATGGATAATTATATATTTGTTTCCATTTTTATGGAGCCACATGGGTCAACCATTCATTGTAAGCAAAGAATATGCAATAAAGCACTAAACATGACTGCTTTCTTACGTAACATGTCCCAAACAACGTTTAACTGCTATGTGAATTGTTTGATTACAAATCTAAATTTCTGCAGTACAGAGCCAATTCAAGCAAAAATATGTCTTTATCCCAAACATTATGGAGCTCACTGTAGGTTCTGAAGGCCCTTACAGCAAGCTTTGGCTTTGCCATGGCTTACTAAAAATGCTTCATTATTTTATGAACAATTAGAAGGTACTATTTTGACTAACCTGGAATAATTACTGTGTTTTGATTGTCTACCGCAATCCCTGAAGTTTGTAGGTCTGATGCTCACCTCAAGCTTTAACCAACCAGGATTGTGGGTAATGGTCCTGAAATACACCCCGGGTGTACAGTACATCAAATGAAAACAGCAATACCGTAAGCTCTGGGATACCCAGTTTATGTAAAGTGAAATAATGAGAAAGAAAGTTATTTGGAGGCTTCACCTGTTTCTCCTGGCTATTTCAACAACCTTCCATTTGTATGTAACACTGCTCTAACTTCATGAAATATCTTGAGCAAATGCTTCACCAAAAGATAAGAAGAAAAAAATTATCTCCCTGTTACATTCTTATCTTTCCTGTTCTTACCATGGCATGGTAGCATTTTTACATATGTGAAACAAAGGATCAGTGATCGTCAGGTCATACTAGTAAACTGCATATCTTTGAACAGTCCTTTAAAAAATAGCACATTCTGGTTATGTAATGTGCTTGTGGACTTTTGCTGTGCTACAAGCAAAATGTAAAATGTGCACACCAATAAAATATAATTAGCTAAATAATATTACTGCAATTTGCAGAATTTAAAAAATACCAAATGGTTTTTATGCTTCTGCTTTTATTCTTGCAATCAAGAAACAATGGTGTAATACTGTATACGTAAGTATTGTAATGCAACAAAGTGCAACAAAGATTAATTATAGCATTATCAGTGCCCGTCCACTAATATTCTATTGCAGTAATGTTACAGCAGTGTCATACAAAACCAGTTACAAGATAGATAAGGGTTCATAAAACAGCCCAAACATTGAGCTGTATTGTTTTTAAGGGCGGTAGTGCTGCTTTACGGTCCATGTTTCAGAAAAGCACTTCATCAGATTTACATCAGTACACATCCAGCTCCAGTTTTGTTTTTCGGAATGTGTGTGTATGTGTGTGTGTGTACCTGTACATGCATGCAACCGTACATACATACACACACATACACACACATTCTTCTTTCTGGGCAATGACCATTCCTTGTGGTATGCAATGAATGTTCTGCCCTTATCCTCAGAGAAATCTCCCAGTCTACCAGCATATTGCAATAGTCTTCTCAGTAGTTTTCTTCAACTAGATTATCCATTAAACAGGAGAGTTGATTAATGCATTCTCGGTGCCTATATGGAGATGTATCATTTTTATTTATCAATTTATAATAATTTTTCATTATATGGTATAAATGTATTAGCATTATCTTCATCTCAACAAGTATTATTTTCATAGTCATTGGGGGATCCATTGGGCTATGAATATCATGACAATCAAGATATGGTTGTCATGTACTAGCTGTTTTATTATGTGGGGGAGATGTTCTGCCTTCCATACATTTGTTGGACACAAAGGAAGGATTTATCATGGGAAAGTTCCAGTGCGAACTGGTTCCAGAATTTTCTCTCACCTAGTCTACAGGTATGGAGCTGCACCACATGTTCCCAAAACTTAAATGTCAAACTGAACAGCTAAGTAAATACCTGTGATTAAACATTAATCCCTACAGTTCTAAATACCCCACAGCAAAAGCACTGTTGAAATCTTTTTCTTTTTTTGGCAATTACCATTAGGAACAGGTGACTAACTTCCCATAAACCACAAGACTTCCATTCCTCAGCATAAGACTGGGAACATGTTGGTTGATAATGAAAATGATAAATGGAACTTGTTGCTATGGTGTTTTGTATATTCCTATTATTGTTTGAATAAATAATTCATATCATATAAATGGCTTCAGATGGGTTTTGTTCAGGTTTGAGTGAATATAGACACTGCATATTACATAACCCACACTAAATTAAAGTAATGGGTATGATGAGAATGAGAATTGGTACTATAAATATTAAAATTATTATTTTTATACATGCTACATGCTACCTATGTCTGTTTGATATGTGCACCTGTGGAAAGCTCAATAAAGTGGCAGAATGACAAAGCGATAATAAATCAAATGATGAAGTAATATCTGCAACACCCTTTCCTCCTCTGTTTTATGGTCACCTGCACCCTCCACGCCCCCTGCCCTGGAGTCTTGAAAAGGGGAAGCACTCTCCCCCGTCACACAGACCCACGACTGCAGCGGTGCGAGGAGGAGACGTCTGCTGGTGACAACAACATGGCAGGAAGCTCACCACTCAGGCTACTGCTCACAGTAGCTCTCTGTCTCTCCCAGACAGGGGCCAACGCAGGGTGGGTCTCTCTCTCTCCCTCTCTCCCTCTCTCACTCCCTCTCTTACTCCATCTCTCTCTCCCTCTCTCACTCCCTCTCTCTTTCCCTCTCTCTGTTCTCTTTTTCTGCCTCTTGGTTCTCTTTCAGTATCTTCCACTACCTCCTGTTACTGTTACTCCCCCTTTTTCACTCTCCTCTCTCTGTCTCTTTCTATCTGTATATTTCCCCCCTTTTATCTCTTCACTTCTTCCCTTATCTACCCCCTCTCTCCTCTGCCTGTGACTGTCAATTTCCGATGCCATGTCCGGCTCTTCTGAGCTGGAATGCACTGAGACCCCGGGCCATTGATCCGTTTGGAGGATGGCCGTTCGATCGTGCCTCCGTTCCTCATTGATGCCGTGGTTATCTGCCAGTATCAGACCTGCTGCTGTGGTTTTGTTTTTCTTTGTCCGGAATTTTCTTTTTCCCTGCAAGTCAGAAATGGTTTAATCTCTAAATAATGTTTTACATGTGTAAACTGCACTCAGAAATAAAGTGACAGTGGAGGAAATGTACCCTGAAAGTATAGTAATATTCTCTTTGGGTACAAATGAGTACGTCTTCCAAGCAAAAAAAGGTACAAATTAATAACATATTGCTGGCTCGGGGTAAAATTGTATGCACCTATAGGGTAATGCCCCATCGACAAGCATTTGTATGTTTTTAGGGACTTTTTGTACCTTTATTTCTACTATTTCTATTTTGACTAAAACTGCCTAAATAATAACTCATGAGAGATTTCAATATGATCATTGACACCAACATGTTTTGTATTGTATCCTTTTTTCTGTGTCACAGAATCGAGGACTCAAATTCATCAGTAACCCTTCCAACCTGGAATCAAAATGCAGGTGTGAAAAACCACGCTATAACCTTTTATCTGGGTCTTTCCATTCATTTTACATGAGATCCCTCCAGCATAAAGTGTACTGTATATCGATGGCCTACAGTAAAATATGTATGCATGTACTATGATCTCTTCTTATATTCTGATAAAGTGCGCTTTGCAATCCTGTGTCTCAATGGTACATGTTTGGTGGTTCTTTTTGAGAAACTCACAAAATGGGATTTACAGTCCAGTCGTTGAGCCATTTGCTTCACTAATTAAAGTGTCCATTTCAACACCGCCAATTTCCTGCTACAGTAGCTTCAGACAAAAACAGGTCTTGTGATGCGTGTACGAACCCCTCCGGAGACTGCCGATTGTTTGACATTTTCAGTGTGCAGCTGATTTCGTTTATTTTCTTTGTGGTCTGATACAGTTTTTCAATTTTTCCCATTTTTTTCAGAATACATTACAAAGTGTGACTTTAATAATGAGCAGAATCCATATTGTGGATGGACTCACTTAGGGTGGATGGCAATGCCTCAAGGAGCAGGTAATTTCTCTATGCTACCTGTAAGAGCCAATGAGGAAAAGGTTGATTCATAATAATTTAACTAAAAACAATTATTATTTGCTAATGATAATTTCATTAATGTGCATAAGGTATATATTAGTCTAGAATGCATAATTTAGTAATGTATAAATGTTTTTTGTACTTCCGATTGTATAAATATGACGTAATCGTAACTTTGGTTAGTTTTTGAGTCAGATGCTATTGGAAGCAACACAGTTTTTTGACCGTATGCTTGACGTTATAATTTGTGTTTTCTAATTAAATATATAAAAAGGAAAGTTATCTTGTCTCGTCGTTCGTGTGGCGAATACTGTTTGTTAGACTGACTCCAACAAGTGGTACATTTGAGGAAAGGAAAAGGTGAACGGAGTGCCACTACACTACCTAAACTATGCGTACAACCGTTAAGAAATAATTGTATTTGCAGCTGGTGTCTTAAGACCTCCAAAATATGTGGGTTAAACCCATGATATCAGCCATTGTGTCCTTTCAGTTAAACAGTTCAACTTTATGTTCCTCCCTCAGAGCGGTGGTGAAACAATCAGTCCGCAGTCCGCACTAGGACTCAAAGCAATTCTGCTGACACAAAGCACCACACAGCCACCATACGCCATGGCATAATCACATTTTATTGCCTGTTGTACTCCAGCAGGCCATTTAGTTTGGAGTGTACCCACTTCATTGAGAAAATGGACCACCGACATCTCACAGAGTGGATAAAATAGAGGGCAAAATATAGAACTGTATCACTCTTTTTCAAAGTGTTGCTGCAACTGAGCCACACCAGTGTGGAGTGGACTGGATCCTGGGGGTGACCACTGACAAACAAACAGTGGAGACAAAGAGCTGGCTTTTATTTGATGAGTGTTTGATGGCTGTTTACCATTGTTTGCACAATTGACATGCAATTGAGGATAAGTCATTAGTAACCGATTCCTTTTTCCCTCACTGCTTCTAATCGCTTCTAGATGTGTTTTTCTCTATTTTTATTTCCCCTAAAGTCCCTTTCTTAATAATTTATATGATTTCATCTGAAGTTAACACAGGTAATGCTTCTGCATTAAGACACAATTGGGTACAAAAAAATCTATGGAACTAATCTATTTCTAAAACTGGCAAACCTGTGAATTACAAAACCATCATGAGTTTTTGTTTGATCTTTTATTAAACCAAGGCACAACTCATAATCTGGTCTTTGTATATAATATGGGCAGGCAGGTGTAAGGCTTTGTGTCTTGTATATTTTATTTTATCACTGGTCAAGCGCGGGCTGATTTGTGAGTGCCCTTCCTTCTATTTGTTCCCCAGAGGGATCTTACCTCCTCCGCGAGAACGTGTTATTGAACCCTTTTGGAGTGACCCGCTTGGAGAGTGGACTCCTCAGCCTCTCCGGTGCGGGCTGCCTGGAGTTCTGGTACCGCGCATCCGGCTCCAATGGCACGGATCTCCGGGTTCTGATAAGGAGTGACGGGGCGGAGACTGAGATCTGGACTTCACAAGCGACCGCTGATCGATCCTGGCAGCAAGTCTTCATTCCTCTGTCCTTCACTGAGAATGGCATTCAGGTACACTACCCCCCGCACAGAACAAAGGAGACACCATTTTACAGGATCCTCTTATCAGTTCAAATCCGTCTTTGCCAGATGTGCTGTTTGCCTTAAAGCGCCATACAGCCCTATATTGCTGGTTAAGTCATTAGTTATCTTATAAACAGGAACATTTATTTAAAATGATATGGAGATATTACATGCAGCATATGTCACTGAGGCATCTAAAGTTGCTTGGTGACCTTTGGCAGGTGGTTTTTGAGGCAGACGTGGGACTACCTGAAGATGGAGAAGTAACCATTGACAATGTGGGAGTTCGCAAAGGACCATGTGGCAAGTCTCTCTGTGTTCCTTCAGCCGTGATAAATGAGCCAGACCTTTCCAGGTTCCTGCATTATTGCTGATAACGTTCCAGGATGCACAAACCGTATCACCTTCAGCAGCTTCACAGTTGTTTGTTTTAACTTGTGTAATTATTATGATTTGGTATTGCTTTGATATGGTTGACAGTACTAACATATTACCAGGAAGGTAATGAGGTATGGTGAACAATAAAATAAAAAAAATTGCCACTGATTGGAACTTTTCCAGTGTTTATGAACAGATTTAATGGTTGTTCAATGATAGTGCCTGGTAGCTCCATCCACGGTGTTGATAAGGCACACTACAAAAGCACACTACTGTTTTGACATATAGCTGACTCTGTGTGTCCTTTTGGATACCCACAGGTGAACAGTGTGCCCAGGGTGAGTTCTGGGCTGATGACTCATGCACGACCCAGTGTGGATGCTCACCAGGAGGGCAGCTGTCCTGCTCCCCAGCCTCCTGCCCGGAGGACCACACCTGCCTGAGGAGCGCTGGTGCCCCCGCCTGCCTCCCCAATACCTCCGGCACCTGTAGCCTCACCAGTGCCATCACCACCTTCGACGGGGCCAGCAACCACTTCGCAGGGTCCTGCAACTACATCCTGGCCAAAGTGTGCACCGACTCAGCACCCGTTCCCTCCTTCCAGGTCGACGCCCGCAACGAGCAGCGGGGAGACTCCTCCACATCCGTCCAGCAGGTCAACGTGCACCTCCAGGGCCTCTCGGTGTCCCTGCTGAAGAGGGAGGCGGGTAAAGTCATGGTGAGAGCTGTATTTTTACCATTATATCCCACATGCCCAAACACCTGCATCCAGTGAGATGACCTTGAGTGTAGCGTAGTATGGCACCCCGAAGTCTGGACACCCACTTCTTCTCAAGAGCGAAATTGCTTGCTCTGGGTTTCTTTGCCTCTTTGAAAGGACTGTAGAACTTGGGGACAAGCTCCAACCTGTAGACTAAATCAAAACTGCAGTAATTTCAAGGGAATTTACTGTAGTATTCAGCCAAATCTTTTTTCCTAATTTGATACAGGAGTAAACTTCTGACCTAGTGACGTACTGTGGGTCTGTTTCCAAAGTTTAGCTATGAAGCTAAAATGTATGAAATGCTAGTGGATAACATGCATGCTGGTTTTTGTCCCTTCAAGGTAAATGGTATTTGGAGGAGCCTTCCACTGAGTCTGAGCAACGGAGCAGTGAAGATCAGCAGTGCCGGGGTAACCATCATCCTGGAGACGGACTTCGAGCTGACGGTTTCCTACGACGCTGCCATCGGCGTGCAGGTGAAGGTCCCGGCCGCATATGCCGACCAGGTGTGTGGCCTGTGCGGGAACTTCAACCACCAGTCGGAGGACGACTACGGCAAGCCGGACGGCTCGCGGGCAGCAGACCCCGCCGAGCTGGCCCAGAGCTGGCAGAGCGACGGGGAAACCTGCGAGGCCATCATCACCCCACAACGCTGCCCTCTCAACCAGGAGGCCACGTACGAGAGCGAGTCCAACTGCGGGGTCATCCTGTCGAAGGAGGGTGTCTTCGCCGGGTGCTCCTCGGTGGTCGCCGCCGAGGCCTTCTTCAGGAGCTGCGTGTTTGAGATGTGCGCCACCAACGGGGACCCTCAGGCCCTGTGTCAAGTGCTGCAGACATTCGCCGAGTCATGCCAGGCTGCTGGGGTCTCCCTGCCGCCCTGGAGGAACTCCACGGTCTGCCGTAAGTTCCTCTTATTTTCAGTTATTTATCCTCAGCTACTTGCTTTTTACATGCAAAGCACCAAATTGACCTGGCTTGTAACTCATTCACTCATACACTCACTTGCTCCATTTAGCAGGCTGAAGAGTAGCACAATTAGCATTCAAGTCGATAACGTTTTTGACACTTTCAAGTATTTTAGGCGAAGTACTGGAAGTGCTACATAAGAGTTCTGCTTTGTGTCAATGACACTGCATGTCCCTGTTATTGGTTCAGATCAGCAAGCCGTCAACAGTCACAGTTCTACCCACTAAGTATTTGAAGAAGGCTCCGCTCCTTCCTTGCCTCTCCAGTTCCCTGATGTTGCGAACACTTCTGTATCTCTAAGAGACAGATGATAATGCCAGCTGGTCCTGTCTCTTCCTCAGCCCTCGTGTGCCAGGCTAACAGCCACTACAGCGGCTGCGCCAGTGGCTGCCCCGCCTCGTGTTCGGACCAGGACGCCCCCCAGAGCTGCGGGGCCTGTGAGGAGAGGTGCGATTGCGACCCCGGCTTCCTGCTCAGCGGGGGCAAGTGCGTCCCGGCAGAAGACTGCGGCTGCTGGATCAATGGGCAGCATGTGGAGGTATCAGCGTCTCTTTATCTCCTCTGTATGCCGTAAGCCATACCTGCACTGTCAGCACAGGACAATTATGCAACTGTACCAGGAATTCTGGAGGAGTACGATATGCAACTGCAGGTTTTGGTGATGTAATGATGTTGTTTGGTTTGGTTGTAATTACATCTTTGAGACAATTCTGGGAGGTTTTTTGACGGTTTGGTGATGCTTTTCTGACCTTTTGGTCAGGTTTGGTCTGGTGGACCTTTTGGTGAGGATTGGTAGTGTCATTTTGTCATGTTTCATTTGTTTTATTGTGATGTTTTCTGATTTGTTTGAAGATTGTTTGAGGTTTTGGTGACACCAGGGAGATGTTTTTGGTGTGACCCACAGAAAGGAGTGTCAGTGATGGAGGGAGGCTGTGAAAAGCAGTGTCAGTGCATGGGACAGGGCAGGGTCCAGTGCTCCCCTGTGTCCTGCGGCCAGGACGAGGTCTGCAGGGTCCGCGATGGCCTGGTCGGCTGCTTCGCCTCCGAGGTCGCCACCTGCCACGTGTTCGGTGACCCCCACTACCTCACCTACGACGGAAAGCTCTACAACTTCCAGGGAGCTTGCAACTACACCCTGGCCAAGACGTGCGGAGACAGCCCCGTCCAGTTCACGGTGACCGGCAGGAACGAGAACCGGGGGAGCCAGGCCTGGTCGGCCCTGAATTCCATTGCTCTGGAAGTGCAGGGCCTTCACCTGGCCCTGAGGAAGGAAAAGGAGGTTTATGTAAGTGCTGGGATTCTGTGAGATAGATACTCATTTACAATTTACAGCTTGCTCGTAAGTTTCTGCACATGTCCCAGATGTTTACCAACCCTTCACTTAAACTGAACAGGTGAACGGAGCTTTGACGCAGCTCCCTGCGGAACCAATGAGAGGAGTCAAGGTGTTCCTGATGGGATCGTACGTCCAGGTGGACACAGACTTTGGCCTGCAACTGATGTTCGATGGCGACCACAGGCTGTTTGTGCGGATTGACGAGAGGTACTTTGCGCAGATGTGCGGACTCTGCGGCACCTACTCCAACAACCAGTTTGATGACTTCCTGCTGCCGGACGGTGTGAATGTTAGTACCAGCGCGGACGTGTTTGGAAACAGCTGGAGAGTCAAGGATGAAGAATGGCTGTAAGTGCTTTTGACTGATGTGTTAGAGGTTATACTGTGGTATGGGTGAATACTCAATTCTGATTGACTGGAAGGTGTGTGTTAAAAACTGATACCCACTCACACACCTATGGCAAGTAGTTCCAGTCTGATCACTGTCCTAAATTCATACTCTGGTTACAATATAGTTGTCTAGCCTCCTTTGGCTCCTTTCAGCTGGTAGCTAGCTTAAAAAATATCATATCAACTTGATTGTAGAAGCTCAAATGTACAATAAAGAATATGAGTTTTGCATGACATTTTTTTGTTACATCAATTCTAAGCTAGATAAGCAGTTTGGCACATATACGGTATATTGCATATTTATTCAATTTGGCAAGTGTCCACAAAGTAGGCTATGTTGTGCTATGTTGACTCCCATTTCATTACATCGGTGCTCAACTGTTATAATGGTGTTGTAGTACTTCTGTTATGCTAGTCAAGTTTATTGCCTTGCTTTATTGTGTCCTTTGTGGAAGTCTTTTAAGATTATGTGATATTTCAGTCAGAAGACTAAAATCATGGTAACAGCAATAAACACTACCATAAACCATAATGTGATCTGTGACAGCACTGAATACAAAATATTAATAAAAGAAAGAATAATACTAATTTCCTTCCTGTGTTCCACTTCAGCTGTTCAGACACCATCCCTGCACCAGCTGCATGCGAACCCCAGTTGGAGACCGAGGGTTACCAGCAGTGCAGTGTGCTCTTCGGAGACATATTCAAGGTTTGCCACGAGTATGTGACCGCACCGCTGTACGTGAACACCTGCATGTACGACCACTGCGCCACGCAGGGCGACGCGCGCCAGCTCTGCACCTCCCTCGAGTCCTACGTCGCAGCCTGCGAGCTGGCCGGGGTGAACCTTGGTGACTGGAGGGAGAACACCATCTGTGGTAGGTCACAGTCCCCCAAAGAGGGAAGGACTTCCTTGTCCGTATCCTAACCTTTTCCATTATGAGCTAACAGCCTAAACTAGCCTACCAGGTAGCCAATGGAACAGCTCCAATCAATCAACCCTATACCCCAGCCTCAATTTTGTAACCTTGAGGTGACTGGCTCATGTCACTCTATTGTCCAAGTCACAATACCTGTCTGGATTGTACCCACAGTGATGAAATTAACTTCTCAGTGTACATTGGTTTTCTACCCAGAACCACCCCATTACAATCTCACTTTTTGTACCTATTCAGGTTATGGCATTTTTATTACTTTATGTATTTTATTGTTTTACATCTCTTCTTGTTCTGGATGTAGTCTGCATGTATTTAGAATATGTACCTTGGTTCTTAGTTAGCATAATAATAATTAACTTGCCCTAGTGCTTAAGTGATGCTACATCTTTTCTTGGTCTGGGAGTGTTACTAGCCAGGTTAATCTCGATAAGTGCTAGATGAATGCAATGTAAAGCAATGCACTGTAAACAGATCCTAGGTCCACAGTTCTATTCTAAGTTGCTTTATGAATACAAGCTTGATTCAATTATAAAATAGGTTTATAAACCTTATTTATCTGCACAAAAAGCATATTTTGTTTTTTACCTCACCTAAACATAAATCAAATAAAGATGTTTAAATTACATTTATTAAAAAACAACTTTAGTGAGCGGTTCTTTCTTGAATCCACTTAAATAATGTTTTTTTTCTCTCTAGCCAATTTCAAACCCTCCCCCACGGACATTTCAAGTACAACTCCATCTCGTGGAGGTAAGCTCCTGGGTTTTTGTCTGTTCCTATAGAGTGATGCTGTATTTGCTTCCCTGCCTCTACATGTTCATGCCTGAGCCCCCCTCTTGGTTTTTTTCTCCCCAGTTTGTCCATTGGACTGTAACTTTGACAGGAGCGAATGTGGATGGAAGCAGACCATAACGGACAGTTTTGATTGGCTGAGAAAGCAAGGATCCACCCCGACTGAGCTAACTGGGCCTACCAGTGATCACACCACAGGAAGTGAGTGGGCATATCTTCCACGCAGGGTTTCAGCTGTAGGGGGTGCGGTTCCCCCATTTCAACTGTCCACATTTACCTATGAGATTTATTCATTCATAGATATGAGCACACAGCTGTCATTATATCACGTTCTCAGTATTTTTGATCCCTGAAATGCGCATAACCATACACAAGTACATTCCACTGAGCAGTTCATCAACAAAGCATGCGTAAGAGTACATGCATCATACAGCAGAGAGCATCCTGCTGACTGGCACCCACCATCCCTGAGTTATCTACAGTATATTTAATTAGGCACCACAGAAAATACTGTAATCATTCAAAATGACAGGATATCTGTGCATTAGCAAGGTGTGCCACTTGGCAGCCCTCAGTGTAATTTCTCAACAATCCATTTTCATCACCTTTCCTGGTGAACATAACACCCTTGATTAATTTATTACCATGAACTTTAACACAGAATTTTTATTATACAACCGTATAGCTTCAAAGCCTTAATTTGATAGAAATGTACTTAATGATCAACCAGTTGTATAACTAGCAGGTTAGCCAGTTAATCATTCCCACGTTCATGAAATAACGGCAGGATATACATGTGGAACCGTGTGCTTATGGCGACTGTTGTCCAGGTGGCTCCTACATGTACACGGAGGGGGACGGTGTGTACCGCGGTGACTCCGCCCGCATGATCAGCCCTCTGTGTCAGGTGACCGGGCCTCACTGCCTGCAGTTCTGGTACCACATGTATGGCTCAGCCAACGCCATGGCTCTCAATGTGTACCTGCTGGAGGGTCAAAAGCCCACCAAGGTCTGGTCCAAGGTCGACAACCAGGGCAACGCATGGATGAAGGCGCAGGTGGATATAGCTGTCTCTGGACCCTTCCAGGTGAGCGTCAGCCATGAAACCAAAAACACAGTAAACACAAGTGAGGAAACGGCTCCCATATCAAACATTCTGGACTGCGCTCCATTTTATTCTTCATTTCATTTCAACAAAAAGCAAATCATGTTTTGGAAAGGAAGATCAATTTCAATATTAAGAATAATCTCAACCGAAATATTGACTGTTTCTTTTGTATAATAACAAATTACGGAGAAGCGAAGCATGTTTGACATGGGAGTTATTAGTCCATTAATACTGCAGAAACCGGTACAGTCTGTTCTTGAGGGATAACTTATCTTCATTCAAGTGAATCCAAAATGCTTGTACCAAGGGTTATTCAATCATACCTTTAAGTTAAAAGTTTTTAAAAGCCTTGCGGGGAGTTGCACTTTTTCTTTAAGGCCGTATAACAAAGGAAGAAACACAAGCACACAGTTGAACTCAAAAGAAAGCAATTAAAAGTTCCAACTTATTTAATGACAAAAGTTTCTGCGCAAGCAAAAAGGGCAATGTTCACACAGTTTGTGGTAATTTGTATAGTGTTTTATTCTCGCTTGACAAAATAGTCATTAATTTGTTAGTTTGTATGGGCGAATCAAGCAAAGTGTTTATTAGCCGGGCTCATGCAATTATATCACAAGTGTTTGTTGTTGTTTTTCCTCCTCAGGTCATCGTTGAGGGACTACGGGGCTCGGACCAGCGATCGGATGTGGCCTTCGATGATCTGTCCATCCGTTATGGAATGTGCTCAGGTGGGTCTGTGGGTGGTGTGATGAGTGGCCAGCGTTGTAGCGTCACAGAGGTGTACTCACATCCAGAATTTACTGCAGGTGCTCAGCAAAAAAAGAGAAAAATAGTCGTTTTTTCTGGCCCGCTGCTCTATGAGTTCCCAATGATGAGGATATAAACCAATACAACATAACGCAATTTATTCATAATATGGTCCTCAAGACCTTCAGTCCTTACAGAAATGTCTTTCAAACACGATAAAGGATTAAGCTAAAATTACTTTATTCCATTTTTGGAGGTGAGAAATAAAGTATATTTTTGAGGTTAGGACTGCTGGTTAGGACTACCCTCCAAAGTGTTTGTGAACCATATGTACAATGTTGTTTGTACGAGAAGAGATCGGTGCATTAACATCATTGCTACTTCATATTAGATTAGATTACATTGCACTTTATTATCCACTGACATGGAATTTTGTTTTGCCTCTGGTGCTAAAACAACATTTACAACCACTGAATAAAAGGACTGTACAATACATGCAATACATACATCTAAATCCATATTGACATCTCCTACCTGGAATTACACTGTTAGTTGCTTCTGTATCAGTGGTGGTTTTCTCTCTGCCCAATATCAAACAGATTTACCAACGGTGGGCCTGATCAGCACGGTCAGTCCCAGCACGAGGCCAACTTTTCCATCTGCAAGTGGAGGAGCAGGCAAGCCTCACCCAGGTACCATGCACAAAGGTCTTAGCAATATTTGTCTAGCAGCTAATCCAAGGTCTGTTTACCTAAACCTAAATCTGACCATTACTTGATAATATTAAAAGGATTAGATCATGATCCGTGATTCGGACCTGAAATGTTTTTTACATTAATCGTATTGGCAGGGGCACAGTAGAGCAGTTCATAGCGTAGAGGATTTGCACATTTTCCATTTCAAAAATAATTTGTAATGAGCTGATTTTGGCAAATCTGATCATATTTTCTATCTAAATTTTCCACCATTACAGTCTGCCACCTTGATTGCAACTTTGAGAGAGACCTGTGTTCATGGAACCAGCTGCTAACGGACAGTTTCGATTGGACGAGACAAAGTGGCTCCACACCGACTTCAATGACCGGACCGTCTTTCGACCACACGACTGGAGGTGAGGAACAGACCATTTTGATCAGAACCCCCATTTATTATCTCCTTTTTTGGTTTATTTGATGTTCATTTTGTTATTCATAGAATTGTATATACAGAGGATATTACAAAAAGTATGAAATGGCGGAAAATATAATTCAAGAAATGATGAAAAGTAACAGATTTAACGACCGTAAAGTAACCGCGTGTGTTCCCGTTCCGTAGCTGGGCATTATCTGTACATCGAGGCCGACGGCGTGTACAACGGAGACACCGCCCGGCTCCTCAGTGCCCAGTGCTCGGACTCTGGCCCGCAGTGCCTGCAGTTCTGGTACCACATCCACGGGACGGCCGATACCATGGGCCTCACGACCTACCTGGTGGAGAGCAGGGGCACTCAGAGGCTGTGGTCTCGCAGGAACGACCGAGGGGATGCCTGGCACCTGGTGCAGGTGGACATAAACGCTTCCGGAACCTTCCAGGTGAGTCCCTCACGCCGTCTCCTGCGTTCTCCCGCATAACCGCTCTGAAAGCACATCCCATCTCTGACAAAAATGTAATGATACAGTACCGTGGCAAGTTGGTCAAGGAAGCTATAATCAAAGAATGTATAGTTAATGTATGGTATATGTAAATATATGTCATAATTATCTCATCAAACTGCCAGTTCCTAATGTTCTCTCAATTTCTTAGGAATACGCTTCTAAATGTGCACAACTATGCTTCACACAACTATGCTTGAGACATCTGTGAGATATATCAAAATTAAAGTTCTTATCAGACCTGTTTATCGGTTTCCAGGTCATTTTTGAGGGACGGAGAGGGACTACCACACTCTCTGATGTGGCGCTGGACGATGTCTCTCTTCACCGAGGGACATGCGCAGGTAGGCGAAGACCTGCTATTTCAGCCAACAGAGAGATATTATGGAAGAAAAAGCAATGCAGTAAATCACACTGCAGTTCAATAACTGCAGTTTACTGGAGTTTTCTGAGCCAGTTTCCTATGGCTGTTTTATGGGAGTTCTGTTCCACAATCTGAGTTCAGAGTCCAGCTTTTTAGACTGCACTGATTTACAGCATCATATTTAATGTGCATTGTAAACTAGAAACAGCAATCTAAGGGGAAGTTCGAGCCAGGAATATTTAAATAGCTTGTTACATGTGGCCATTTTTCCATCCAGTGCTTTACTTGGAGCAACTGGGCTCGTTAGACTTCAAAATTACAATGGTACTTGTTTTAAGGTTTCTAATGGCACTTGCTTTTCTTTTTTTTCCTACACAGATTTAGTTATTGCCAATACTCCTCAGCCACCAGTGCAACCCACAACAACCCAGCAACCAGCACAGACCACTACAACTCAAGCACCAGCACAGACCACTACAACTCAAGCACCAGCACAGACCACTACAACTCAAGCACCAGCACAGCCCACTACAACTCAAGCACCAGCACAGACCACTACAACTAAAGCACCAGCACAGGCCACTACAACTCAAGCACCAGCACAGACCACTACAACTCAAGCACCAGCGCAGACCACTACAACTCAAGCACCAGCACAGCCCACTACAACTCAAGCACCAGCACAGACCACTACAACTAAAGCACCAGCACAGACCACTACAACTAAAGCACCAGCACAGACCACTACAACTAAAGCACCAGCACAGACTACTACAACTAAAGCACCAGCACAGACTACTACAACTAAAGCACCAGCACAGACTACTACAACTAAAGCACCAGCACAGACCACTACAACTCAAGCACCAGCACAGACCACTACAACTCAAGCACCAGCACAGACCACTACAACTAAAGCACCAGCACAGACCACTACAACTAAAGCACCAGCACAGACCACAACTACTCAAGCACCAGCACAGACCACTACAACCCAGCCACCAGTACAGACCACTACAACTACCCAGCCACCAGTACAGACCACGACAACTACCCAGCCACCAGCAGAGACATCACCAGGTAATGTTTTAAGTCTGAGTGCTGAATATTGACATCAGACATTAACTATAGATGCCCTGGTTATAATAAAGGCTAGGGTAAAATATTTTCAGAATTATGAGGTATAAATTGATCTCTGTATCAGAATCCAAATTATTTGATTTAATTACACTGTATATGTACGTACACTTTGTTTTACTGCACTATGCTACATTCATGCACATATATGTACTTTCATATATGTACTGTAATATTAGAGATCTGTATAGTCTGACACTTGTGTATTGTTTCTGTATTGCCCTATATTATTTTACACCATAAACTACTGTTCTGTTCTGTACTTCAGTGTTCTAAACTGCCATTTCCTCTTCAGTTCCCTCCTGTCCTGCGAACAGCCATCACACGGACTGCAAGCCCAGGTGTGAGGCAACGTGCGATGACCTGGATGCCTCCCGCTGCTTCATCGACCGCCCGTGCAAACCAGGCTGCGTGTGCGACGACGGCTTCGTGCTCAAATGGGGCAAATGTGTCCCCATCGAGAACTGTGGCTGCCGTGACGACCAAGGCAGAAACCATAACGTAAGGAGCCAGCGCGGCACCAACTCTAAACAGCAATCAGGAATTGATTCTCGGGAAATTAACTCTGGGGTTTTTCAAGACCGGGCTTGATACGGTGCTAGATACTGTCGAGCTACTGCACTGTAGACTAAGCATTAGGTAACCTCCATTTTAGTGTAGCTCCCAGCTCGACATGGTTTAGCTGGTTGACCAGTTCAGACCGGCTCCCAGCTTGACCTGGTTTGACCAGCTCAAGCTATGTGTTGAAACAGCTACCAGCTCAGACAAGCTACCAGCACTAGTTGGTTGACCAGCTCATACCTAGCTTGACCAGCTTTATGACCAGCTTGGCCATACTGCTTCTCCAGCTCATAGCCAGCTAGACCAATTTATGACCAGCTCGATTTTTAAGCTGGTCAAGCTTGCATAGCTTGATTTTACACAAGAGCTCTGAATTTGTTATGTTATGTTACAGAAAAGTAATCACCTCCAGTCATCACTGAGAGAACGAAAGTGCCTTGAGCTCAATGAACAAGCACTTCAGTAAATTCAGTGGTGGGGCCAACAACCCATGCCCCCTGCTGCTATTTACATGTAATTTACATGGTGCTGTTTACCTTTGACTGGAATTTTACAGATTTATTTCAGGCTGTGTGTTTTGTTCTGGCTGCAGCAGCTCTCCTGCTCCAGGTTCAGGAAAGTCCTAATCAGTATTTTGTTCTAATCACAGGAATGAGTCAATTAGCACAATTTTTTAGCCAGGGGCCAGAACTAATTAGTGAAATCAGCTGGTTGATGTGTAGAAGAAACACATGGCAGGACTTTTACTTTCTGACCCCAGAACTTTTCAACCCCTCCTGCTCACCCTGCTGCAAATTCAGTTCCCCAACCACTATGCATTTACTCACAAATTATTTTACTGAATGTTTCAATGAGATTCAGATTTAGGCTTCTTAATGAAAAGCTCTATAATGCACAGAGGTGCCATGGTGCGGATGGCCATCTGCTTGGGATATTCGAAATGCGCCCAAATCTTAAAATGCCCTCTGAACTTCAAACAGTCCATGTCATGGCGTTCATGGAGTTTCCATTTTGTTTCTACAGTTTGGACAATACTGGACCGGCAGACACTGCACACAAAGGTGCACGTGTAAGAGAAATAACGGAAAAGGGGAAATAGCTTGCAAAGACTATGAATGTGGTGCCACTGAAGTCTGTCAACTGAACGATGATGGCGAGTTCAAGTGCAAGTATTCAGGTGAGCACTAGATGGCGCCACTTCTTCCATGACTTTGATGATGCCCACCCTACCCCGATTTGCTCTAACACTGATTCCAAAACTGGGGTACACACATCCTTAGGGGTAAACAGGATGTCCTCTGAGCACAATTAAAATATACTGTGTGATGGATGGATTTTATTAAATGTAATTAGTTCATTTTCTGCAAATACCTAATCGTCAACATTACTTAAATATGTAACTGAATTAAACAGTTTGCCTCAAGCCACAATGCAGCTTTAATAATGATATAAATGAATACAGTCAGTTAGTCCAAAAGTGTAAAAAGTGAAGTAATAAGCATATGTAGGATGGAATTGTCTCAAAATGGGTGATGAGCTATGGCTGAATGCCTTCCAAGTCAGAAAGTAACACAGATGGCAGACAACTAATGAAAGAACTAGAATGCCTGCAACTACCAGTATAACACCAATGAACCGGCTAATGTTCTCTCCAAATATGAGTCACAACCCCTGGCGTTGTACACCAGCTACGAAATCAAAGAAAACAACTGGGAGTGTGATGAAATAAGTATGGGTTAAAACCATCTCTCTTTGCGAAATAAATGCAGATAATCAAACACCAGCAGCATAACAACAAACGGGTATCATCGCAATTCTCTCAGTAGATCACCGAGGCCTTTGAGGCATCATGCTCTGTCTTAAATTTTCTAAATTAAAGGATCAGCAAGCTATCTATCAATGTACTAATTATCTATCAGCAATCTATCCTACAGGCTGCCTTAAATAGTATCTTCCTTGGCATTATAGATGGAAGTATTTTGTAGCACCTACAGTATTACACCTACGGTGCACACTGTTTTGCATTGGTAAATGTATAGGTAACAGTTTAGAGAACGCTGGTTAATATGGGAAGGGGTAGACACTGGAAATCACAGGCTTATAAAAGTGTGTTAGGCACTAACATGTGGTTTCTGGCTGATATCGGTAAGAGCTAGTTTTATCAATGCCCAGCTGAGTTCACAAGCTGCTAAGTGAGCAAATTACACTGAACCCCAGCTGTTTTGCTGCAGAGACCTGCAGTAATAAGAAATATGAGTGATGTGTTGGAAATCTTCAACAAATGGCTTTGTACCTGACTCAGGCAAAAAGGGCCTGATTTGATTTACGCTGTGAATTAACCAGCCCGTGAGCCTGTAAAGAATTATTGAAACACAAACTCGATGCTCCCCCTGGTGGTATCATTTGAACAAGTTGTTTGAGTTTCTCATGTTCTCTGCTCCTGCAGGTTTCAGTGAGTGCACTATCGCTGGTGATCCGGATTACCGAACATTTGATAATATGAAGCACGAATTTGAGGGAAAGAGCTCGTACATCCTGGTCAGAACAACAAACTTGCCACAGAATCTTCCGGATGTCTTTGTTGTGGGCATTAATACAAAGGATGAGGATGACGATGATAATGACAGCCGCATGGCCAGAGATGACAGTGATGAGGACAGCGATGAAGACAGCGATGAGGATGACGACACTGGTCGACTGAGATGCCTGAAGATCAGAGTCTATAACCACACCGTGGAGTTCAAGGCAGATAGGGTGGTCCTGGTAAGTTCCAGTAATTTGTTACAACTTTTTCACTGTCCGCAAAAACCATGCCTTTCTGGATTTTTGGATTAAACGTCTGCCTGCTTTGCTGTATTATTATTATTATTATTATTATTATTATTAGTCGTCGTAGTAGTAGTGATATTTATTATTATTATTATTATTATTATTATTATTATTATATATCTTATTGTCTTTTTCTTCAAAAAATTTAACATACATTTCTATTAACCAAAATAACTCTTCTAGAACATTCCAACATTGTAACCACTGAAATGTTTTCTTTCTTCTTTCTTCCTATTCTTTTCCCCCTTTTTTAGCTGGATGGTGAGAGAGTTCGGGCCCCTTTCTCCCCATTCCTAGGACTGAAGATTCTGGAACGTTCCTCCCGCATTTACCTGAAGACCGACTTCGGCCTCTCTGTGGAATTCGATGGCAACAGCAAAGCAGGTAAACCGGCTACCCTCTTAGCACTGTCTTACTGTTATACAGTTTATTCACATATCAGGAATTTCAAGCTCAAAACTGCCAATCCAGAAATGTTAATTTCATAACGGACACCAATATCAACTACAAACTTCTTAATGGAGAAGAAACATACAGTTCTTTCTTATTTCTGTGTTTTGAGAAAAAATAAACCCTAAGGAAATCACAAAACCCCTGCTTCTCAAGACAATCTGAAAAAATGTTCTTTTCACTGTCAATTATGATGGATTTACTCAATTTTACATCTCTGCTGTTCCTTAGAAATCATCCTTCCCAACACCTATAAGAAGACGGTTGGGGGGCTGTGTGGAAACTTTGATGGCAGGAAGAGAAACGACTTCATGAAACCTGATGGCAGCCAAGCCAAGAACGTCAAGGACTTTGGAGACAGCTGGAGGCTGATTTCAGACTCACGGAGGAGGAGATAGAAAGTCTGTGCCTGTTGTGCAGGAATGTGGAGAACAAGATACAACATAAACACATTCTGATTCGTTTGTGGGAAATCTTTAGCCAGGGAAACCTAAGTACCTTACACAGTCTTTTAGCAGATGCTTATGTCTCTAGTGCCTTCAATTCATATACCGAGCCCAAGGATAGATACACAGTGCCACACCCAGGACTGATTCAAACTTCACACTGGGCAGTTACAAGTTTACTCCCCGAACAACAACACCAGCAGGCCTCCCTAGCAAGTCTTAAAGAGTGGCTGGCTTCACTGTCTGGCTGTGGGGGAGTGGCTACTGCATAGTCCTGAATAAAAATGGAAATCATGCACTTGAGTGTGTCAAGGTCAGAAGTCCACACAGATTCATGCTGACATGCTTCAAAAAAACAGACCAAAACATATAGCTGAAGACATCCCATGAATTTCCACTCTGGTGAAGCCACCTGCTGCAGATTTATGTTGATATTCCAATATACAAACAGAGTGTACTGATTTTGAATGATCCAGTTGTTCCTCTCTCATTACTCCAAAGAAAAAGTCAGCATCCTCTTAAAAGGCACATTATTATTATCGTGTTCAATGTTTATATCAGGCCCAAGTTAAAATGTATTCTGCAAAGGAAATAAGGCGTGTGAGGTTGACATTGATAACTGTACTGGACATTTGTTTTTTTGTTTTGTTTGTTTATTTTTTGTTTTTTGTTTTTTTGTGCACAGTCATATATAGATTGTATGTATATTTCCTTCTGGTATATTTCCTGCTATATTTATATATAAGAAACACATGCATTTTGAATTTTCGCAAATACAATTAAATTGCTTTTTTGATTACATCGTTTTTGGATTTTCATTGTTGTCATGTGTGATCTTCATTGGGCTTTTGACTGGATTTTTACAGTGTTGTTGGAAATCAGTCAGACGATATTTGAATCAACAGCAGTAAATCTATCTCTGAGTTAATGTGGGAATATAAGCAGTTGGGGTAGATTAGGTAGTATAGGCACTGCAGGCTCTGTGGTTCATAGTCTAACATGGTAACCCTATAAAAACAAATGTGGAGCTCTTGCATTTGAGACACCTGTTAAACATCTGAAAGCGTATGTCTATCTTTTCAGTGCCACTTGTTTTATATATTGTTCAATAAGCAAACATCTGGTTATTATACTTTGTATAATTGTCTGTTATCATGTAAAACCTAAAGCCCATTCTACAGAAAACTTGAACTATTCAATTAAATAATTGAAAGTTGCCATAGTTGGGTGGCTTTTTAAATAAACAACCGCCAAACACACAACCCTGTCAAAATGTCTGTCAGACCACTAAAGTAGAGATATACTGTATCAATAACCTGCCCTGCTCAATTTCTATCATGCAGGACAAGTTTAAAAGATCACTCAACACGCATCTCAGTCCCTGCTACAGCCTTCTTTCTGTCAAGAGCATCAGAGCTCGGGAGCAGAATTTGAAGGAGTTTGCTGACGATTTAGTAGATGTTAGGCCTGTTTGTTTCCCTTCAAATGAGTGAGTTGATGAAGTGCCTTTCCAGAGGATTGTTGTTGGGCTTCTGATGGTGTCAGCCTGTTTTTGAATTGGATTGAATTAGGACGCTGCCATGTGTCAGCAATTGTTTTTGATTTGTATATCAAACCAGCAGAGCTAAACAGTGAACCTTGAACATAAAATAACAGTAACAGTAATCAACATGTCTTTCTTAAAGTGAAAGTACCAGGTAATTTTATTGATTGTACAATGAAACATACACTGCAAAACAATCTTGCCCCCGCCAAAACCCAGACTAATTTTGCAGTCCCACACTAATTTCAAGAAAGCCAGCAAAAAATACAACATGTTATAAAATGATGGTTGGTTATGATATGAATCTGAATTAGACTAACGCAGTGGTGGGCTTAGGGAAAGGCCTGGCTGTTCATGACCATCACCACAGAAATATAAAAACAGCCCCAGTTGTATGGACTCAGCACCAGTCTGTTGGAATGTCACTCTATGAAAAGCCCTTCCTCCTGCTATAACAGACATGCCTGAGTTTCCTAACAAATGACTCTAACAACAGACTGCATATGTTGATTAAATACACCATTTTATTTCATTAGTATTCCATATTTACAGCAGTACCTCTTATATGGATGTTCAATCATGTTGTTCACTAGCCATGTACTGATGTCCATGATCCAGGTAAGCAGTGCAAGTTGCTTCAGATAAAAGCGTCAAATAACAAATAACAAAAAAGCCAAATAATGAATGATAATGAAAGCTCACCCAGTGCAGTGCTCTGTCTCTCCTCTATACTCAGGGTACTGCAAGTATGACCACTCAACTCAACCGCGGAATTAAATGCTTTACTCACTAAATTAATATTGTGAGCTTATGTCAAAGAAACAACACTCTTATCATGAAATATACATACAGCATTTTTACTAAATTAAATCTGAATGTCACTACTGTCTGCAAATACAGAATCTTTCGACCCACAATCCCAAAGAGCTATTCCACTTTTACAGAAACTTTCATTGGACAGATTTGTATCGGGGGAGTATTGAAAGAAAGGAAATCAGGAACAAAGAATGGAAACACTCTCTCCTTGAAAGAGTGCTTAAAAGTGTAGAGGGGAGTGTCGTTACTGGGGTCAGAGAATGACACCTCCCCCTTGTCCCAGTCCAACTGCACTCTGACCCTCTGGAGTTTCTTCTGCACAGCGAGGACTGTCGGTATAGAGGTCATGGCTGTGTATTCTCCCTTGCTCTGCCGAATACTCCACACTCCTCCCGGGCTCAGATCTACCATCCCTTTCCTGCTGATGGAGTCCTTAGTCACACCCACCACCCAGTAATCCTCAGCCCCCACTTCTACATCCCAGTAGTGCCTTCCTGAGCTGAATCCCTCAGAGCCCAGAACACAGCGCCCCCTATCAAACCTCTCAGGATTGTCGGGAAGCTGTAGACTCTCACCACTGAACCTCACACTGGTCAGATCCCCAGACAGTGAGAGCTTGGCGTTTGCTGTGTTTGGGTCAAGAGTCACAGGAGCTGAGGGGGCAGAGAATGAGACATAAGCACTGTACAAAGGGAAACCGCCAGACACAATGGGGCCCTATTCACTGGATTTCACAAAAACACCCATAATAAGCTCAGGTACATATGTGACAGAGACACCAGAACTAAAAGCAAATAGTACTTATTTACTGTACATATTGTATAATCCTTGTAAAAGAGAGCAAAGCCTGTCAGTGTATGTGTACTGTAGCTCCTATCCTTCCCTTCTATACAGTATCACTTTTAAAGCAGCATTTTATTATGAGTATCAGTGAAATTAAGGACAGGTGCTCAGGGTCTTCAATCCAAGGCTCTTACACAGACAGGGCCAATATGATTCTGACAAGCTTTATCGGATGTGGAAAGGTTGAAGAAAATTCTCTGCCCCCAGTACTCACTGTATTGAACAGTCCCCAACATCTTCTCCCACACGTTGTACTTCAGATTGCCCAGGTGCTTGGCCACATCAATCAATGGCCCTAAAACCTTCTCTGGATCCGCCAGTGTGGACTGGGCTCTGCAATAATATTGAGGCGTCACTTGTGGGATTGGCTTCATTACCATAGAAGATTATCAGCAGCAACATGAGATCTTCATTCTATAAGAAAATGGCTGCATCCCTCCCAGCATTCTGCCATACAGCACCACTAGCTGCCAGATATGAAGCGGCGTGACCCCATTGAGAGACATGCACCCATATTCGAGGATAAATATTTGTTTCATTTATTTTATATTTTTAAATGTTCCCTCCAAATATAGTCATATTAAAGATGCAGCAATTATTATAGATAGAGAGCAATTTCAAACATATTACATTACATTATTGGCATTTGGCAGATGCTCTTATCCAGAGCGACGTACAGTTGATTAGACTAAGCAGGAGACAATCCTCCCCTGGATCAATGCAGGGTTAAGGGCCTTGCTCAAGGGCCCAATGGCGGTGCAGATCTTATTGTGGCCACACTCGGATTAGAACCACCGACCTTGCATGTCCCAGTCATTTACCTTAACCACTACGCTACAGGCCGCCCGACATTCCATATTTCATCACTTAACTCTTTCCACAATTTCCACCTATTTGGTACTAGTCCTCTAAAAGTGTCAATATCTCAAACACTATTTACTGTGCACACATGGTTGAAGGCTTAAATGAAAGAAGAAGCATGTACCATTCAGAAATTTGACAGAACACTATGTCCGAGCATGTATTCATACAACTTCTGAATTGTATATTTTTGTTCTTATATTGGAACATGATTTTTTGGCATAGAGAAATGGTATCAAGGATTGCTTGAATATGCCTGTTATTGTCTGAGTCTGTAGCGAGGTGAGGGTGGTAAACAGTGAACTTGGCGAGGGGGAGGCTAGAGTTCTATTGCCTTGTTTTGCAAATAAGAGGCTGATAAGTATCTAAACTACTGTTCTCGCTAGCAGAGAGTCTTTGTAACAATCTGGCATCCAATTTAGTGGTTTTATTACGTTTTAGTTTATATTATTCCAGAAACATGAACTTAACAATAATTTTGGAAGTCAACAGCTCAACCACAAGGGGGCAGCGTTGATAGGGTTAACAGTACTGTGCTGACACTAGTTTTGATATTTAATCTTATGAGAGGATGGAGTTTGCTTACCTGATTTGTGTGTCCTTGTAGCTCTGAAATAAGGAGAGGGAATCATTATCACTGTAGCCAATACTAAATCCAATTAAACTGTGTCAGAAACCACCATAATATCTGACTGTCTGTTACTGAAAATGCTTTATATAAGACAAAACTAAAGGTGCACAGTTATAACTGTGTACAGTGTGTGGATGTAGGATGATAATAAACTTGTAAATACTGTAGGAGAAAACACTTTGCCTGCAAAAAATATAATTCTACTGTTCGATAATGCTAAAGGGATTTGATTATATTTAACAACTTTATGTTTGATAAAGTATGTTTCTTTTGAGCATTAAAACCTGTTTATAGTCCAACAGGCACGTAGTGAACAGATCTTACCTGCAGGAATGGGATGTCTTCAGCTCCCAGCTCCTGTTCTATGGCTCTGATTTGGTCTGAAAGGCATGATATCTCTTCTGTCATCTTCTCAATCTTGTTATTTATCATGTGACTCTTCTGCTCCTCTTCCTCCCTCAGTGCCGTGATCCTGGCTGCCTCTTCATCTTTTAGGAACTGCTGAAGTTTCTCAAACTCCATCTTTATCTGTCTCTCAGTGTGTTGGGCCTGACTCTGGAATAAACATTATGCACCATCATTTCAGCACAATCCAGTGCTGCATTTTAAGCACTGTGATTTAAAAACCTCTGTACAGTACCTTGATGTGCTCGGCTGTTTGTTCACAGATTAGTTTCACTTCGTTGAAGGTTTTTAGCTTCTCCTGCAGTGGAGCAAGTGCAGGCCTGAATTTCTCCTGGAAACAAATGACAGAGTGGATACGTTACTGAGGAAGCAGACCAACCAGACTTCACCGCTTACACAAACAGTAAAAGGGCAAAGTCAGAGGGGAACCAGAATGGAGACTCAGGTCACAGCTTGTGCAAAAGCAATGAGTTCACTGAGACACATTCTCAGGTGACAGGAAATGCCAGGTAAGAAAGTAAGACTGTAGCAAACTCTGCATTTAGAGTCAAAATTCAATTTACAAAATTTCAATTCAAATGACCATCCTGTAATAGCTGTATCCTTAGACTCTAGTCACACATTAACAGTGATCTGCTTTATTGGGCCATATTGTGTTGGACACATACTTATAATATCTAAGGCATGAACTTTGACCCCTACTGTCCCTGAGCATTGCTGCCTAATCCAGCTCTGAGAATACCTCCACACTCCTGTCTCACCCTCCTGTCTCTATCAGTCTTTTTTTTTATTGGATCACAATTTTATGACATTTGGAATTTGATCTCCTAATTCTGTATATAATTATGAGATCAAATTCCAAATAATATAAAATGTCATAAAATGGTGATCCAATAAAATCACAAGGCATTCCTTTTGACATATGAACAGATTGATGAAAATTATTTGTTTATTTGATGAACAATTATTTGCTTACAAGTGTGTGATATATTAGGATAAGGTGCTAAACCACCTCTAATCAATCTGAATTCAAAATGAAATTTTATCCCAGTGAATTTACAAAAGGAAATTGTAACACATACTATACAGCATCAACTGAAAATTATTAAAAGCAAGAAAGAGGTAAATTATTATTATTATAACCGAGAAGTACCTTGTACTCTTCTGCAGCCTCCCGCACTGGTCTCAGCTTGTGGTTTTCATGTCTTCTTGAAGTTTGACAGACAACACAGATGGGTATCTGATCCTCCAAACAGAAGAGCTTGAGTTTCTCATTGTGAAGCCTGCAGAGCACTTCAGATCCGACTTTAGGTTTCTGACTTTTCTCTTTTAAGAACGCCTCACAGATATTCTTCAGAGACAGGTTAGTGGGAGGTATAGGCTTAGAAGATCTTCTCTTGCAAACTGGGCACTCCCGCAATCCCTTCTGCTCCCAGTACCCCTGCAAACAGCGCTTACAGAAGCTATGACTGCAGCTCATGAGAACGGGGTCCTTGAAGATTTCAGTGCACACTGGACAGGACATTTCCTCTTCCAGGAGAGATGATCCAGACGCCATTCTGTCTCAGTCTTTTCGAGCTCTGTAATGGCTTCTGCTAAATCTCAAGAATAGTTTCACTTTTATTTACTGTACTGCTGCTGCACAAACTGCAGGTCAAATAAGGTTTTCTGCAGTGTCCTCACTTTCTTGAAGCATGCGCTCAGTGGTCCTCTAGCCTACTGGCTGTTCCGAGTGCTGCAGGTATATTACCGCCAAAGTACCTCTTCTGGCATCATGCGCTGTCACACTCTATGGGCCAACTGGAGTGCGCTTAGGTGGAGTCTACCGCTAGACCACATAACTGCATTACAACTGGAAGAGCTAATCCATATTTCACAGACTTATACAGTAGCCGTTCCAGTTGTGATTCAGTCCTGTGGTCTTGAGGTAGCCACACCTAATGCCTAGTGACCCTAGTAGTTATTCATAGCAAGTTCTTTTTTGCTCAAAAATGAAGAGGAAGAAAACAATGATAAAAACAACACTTGAATCATTTAAATTTACCACTTGAATCGTATAGAAATCATATAAAAGGTGCACCCTACTGAACTGAATATCAGATGATTTTACAGTGAAGTTTTTTCATAAATGAGCATCTTTTGCAGTTTTCAGGTAAAGGCACTATATTGGAGACCTTACAATATAAGTACAGAAAATCAAAACAGTTTTTTCAAGTAATTAAATGTCTGCTGCACTCCTTTGACAGAATTAAAAGTTGTGTAGTGTAATGCTTGTCCTTAGTAAGACAAATAGGAAACTTAAGTTCAGAAGGTTTACCACCAGATGGCAGTTAAACATCAGAGTATCATTTTTCACCCTTTTGCATTGGCTAAAGTCTCCAATGTAATGTACTCATAAATCCGAAGTTTCTCTTCAGAGCCAGATTCACAGACACATATTAAGCCTAGTAAAGATTCTCCATTCATTGTCCATTTAGTCCAGGATAAACTTAATCTGCCTGTAAAACTGAGTGCTAACTAGTATCAGCATAATGAAACTTGAGTCACTGACTGAGACTTCTGAAATCTTTCTTTACAATGCATAATTTATAAAAATAAAAATGTATTAAATATCTGTTAAATTCGTGAAGAATTTAGCTAAATATTGAGCTAAATGTACACAGGCATTTAAGAAGTAAATAATATGTGTAAAATATTAACGTAAATAAATTAATCGCAAAAGAAAACATTGGCAAAAACTGACTAAGAATACACACAGGCATTACATAGCCTACTGAGGTACAGAAGGCAAGCTTAAGGCGGCAGTAACATAGATGACTCACATAAACTGATACTCAGTTTTGGACTGAAAGAAGGTCTGTATGAAGTTGCGTGAGCACCAACTGTAGCCTTGTATCTGTAGCCAGCCCGATCTGACAGCGTGTTTGGAGCAGCTCCGGCTGTGTGATCGCAGTGCTGGCTCCAGCCTAGTCCAAGGGAGGACCTACTTCCAACTCTCGTACACCTCGTCTTCTCCAGTGCCGGCGCTCACTCAATTTCCCTCAAAGCTTCCATGAAACGAGGTACGAATCTGCGACGTGAACTTGATATGAGGCGTTAAAGGGGAAACTGGAAAACCCGCTCCGTTCTCCGTTACCTCAAATTACAGTGTTTATGATTTATTTTCCCCCATTTTCTTTTTCTTCTATGTAGTTGAAAATGATACGTTTTAAGAAATCAAATACTTCAGCTCTCATTAGTGATTTGTCCACATTCCTGCCTGACCAAATCAGTGTAAATTCCTTGGGCCGAACAAAATTACCGTTTTTTTCCCTTTCAATGTCTTCTTGTGGCCTGTAAACTGGGATCATATGGGTTCACAGAAGGGTTGGAATCAGTCAATGCACGTTAAATCAATAACAGCGTTTAGAAAGTGATTCCCCAAAACAGAAATTCATGGAAAATCTCTTTCAGTATTATTAGGCCATATAAACATTGAATTTAACACAGTACCAAATGCAAACAAGTCAGAAGCTTAAAATAAATGTCCATAGTATTGGGAAATTACACCTATATATGCACATGATAGGCCATATCATATACTATATTACATAGCCTACTTCCATGTAATGCTGAGGCTGTTTTCGTTCTCAATTTTACTGAGCATTTTCACAGGCCTCTACAAAGTAGAATTACCCATATCAGTTGTATATAATTTAAATTTTATATTGCATTTATTTCTAATTCATTAAATCACAATTATTGTTTAGCTTTTGTAATATTCACACAGTATGTTAAAACATGGATATCTAATATAAAAACTTGATATTCACATGGAAAATCACAACCTCTATTTATACAAATCCCTGAACAGAATATCTACTGTATAATTAAAAAATGAATGTGGTTAGTGACCAGCATGCCTTTAAACTAATGCAGTGTGTGTTGAATACACAGTAGCTTAGCAGATCTGTGCCTGTCTGCCTTCCCCACTCCTGCCTGCTGCTGCTGTTCTTGTGTGCCTGCTTGCTGGCCTGTTAGCATTGTGCCCACTTACCTGCTGACAACCTGCCTGCCTGCCAAACACATGCCAGCCTGTTGGCTTGTCTGCCTGCCTTCTTGTAAGCTCTGTGCCTGTCTGCTTGCTTTTGCTATGGCTTCCTGCCGGCATCATATCTGCCTGCCATCTGAAGATGTGCTTGCCTTTCTGCACCATACCGTGCTTGTCTTCCTTGCTTCCTCCGTGTGTAATGCCTCTCCACATCCTTACCTGCTTTTCTTCACGCATTGTCCCTGCCTGTCTGTGCGTCTGTCTGCACTGTACCATGGCTGTCTACCCAGAACCATGCCCGCCAATGCTGCTTGCCAGCAGCATTAATGCAAGTCTGAATCAACCTGATACTTAATCAAGCGTATGTAGTTTTTAAATGGCTGTGCTTAACCAATCATTTAAGCATTTTTAATTGTTAGATATTTTTTTACCAAGTGGCAAGTCTGGACAGCCATTTTTCTCTGAACAGTCCATAGTTGGCAAGTTATTAAAAACCACCTCAACTTCAAGCATACATTCTGTTGGTAGGGTGGAACACTGCAAGTGAGCAGAAAATTACACTAAATGTACCCACTGTTTCATCTCTACCATTCAGCAAGAGTTTCCACAGTGTTACTAGAGTTTGAGTTTGAGCTGAAAACAAATTCTTACCGTCATTCCCACCATCTGGCTGTTCTGTGCCAGCCTGCCCATTTGCCAGATGGCATCATAACTTCCTGTCTACTTCCCAGTGACATGCCTGCCTGCACACCTGGCTCTGCCCAAACTTTGCCTGTGCAAATGTCTATTTGCCTGCCTACTGCATTCCTGGCTACCAGGGGGCGCCATTTCTGCTTCCTGACCTCCAAGTTACTCCTCGCTAGTGAAGTTCTTGCCGACCGCAGTGACACCCCGTCAACATTAGCAACCGCATTCCAACCTGCCTACTTGCCACTGACATGCTTCTCTGCCTGCTTGTCTGTTTGTCTGCCTGACATGCACACAGTAAAATTCCCAGTGTTAAATCACCTCCGAGAGGCTCTTAACTGAGTCCAACAGGGACCATATGTACTCTATCAGAGCAGATTTTACACCGAATATTTTTTCATTGTTAAATACGGTGTAGTCCGTAAGTATTTGGACAGTGGTACAATTTCTCTCCTTTTGGCTCTGCACTCCAACACCCTGGATTGGAAATGTCACCTTTAATTTCAGGGTCCTTACAGTCATATCAGGTGATCTGTGTAAGAATTACATGCCTTTTTAGGTGTCGTCCCTCAATTTTAGAGGACCAAAAGTAATTGGACTGTTGACTTCTCAGCTGTTTCTGATTAAGTGTATTCAATTGCTTCCATAGTGCAGGTATAAGAAAGCTTTTAGTATCTAGTCTTGATTCTATGATTTTTATGTCCATTGAAGTTTGTTATTGCCGTTTGGCAACATGAGAAGAAGAGTTGTGCCAATGACAGTCAAGGAAGGCACTATGAGGCAGAGAAATAAGACAAAAACAGTCAGAGACGTTGACAACAGTCAGAGACAACAATATGCTTACCAAAATAAATTATTTGGAATATCATTGAGGAGAAAGAGAGCACTGGTGATCTCAGTAATTGCAAAGGACAATGTAGACCGAGGAAGATCTCTATAGTTGATGGATGAAACAGTTGAACTACCTGTCCAACTGATTGGAAACACTCTTCAGTGGGCAGCTGTGGATGTGTCAGTGACTATTGTCCACAGAAGACTTCAGAAGCAGAACTACAGAGGCTACACTGCAAGATGCAAACCACTAGTTAGCTGCAAAAACAGCCAGGTTCACGGCTATGAAGTACCTAAAAGAAAAAGTGTCTAGAATCAATTGTAGATACTGAAAGGTTTCTTATATCTTTATTAAATAAGTCATTGAATACACTTCACTAATCAGAAACAGCAGAGAGGCCAACTGTCCAATTACTTTTGGTTCCAAAAAATGTACTATGTACGAAAAGGGATGTTATTCCTTCATGGATAACCCAATATAGATGTAAATACCCTCAAATTAAAGGTGACAGCCTGTTCTATGTCCTCATATTTATTGATTCATTTTAAATCCAATATGCTGGAGTAGGAGTGCCGAGCCAAAAGAACAGAAATTGTACCACTGTCCAAATACTTATACCAGCTCATACCCGGGTAGACCAGCTTTATGACCAGCTTGGCCATGCTGGTTCATCAGCTTATACCCAGCTAGGCCAATTCATGACAAGCTTGACCAACTAAATTTTCAAGCTGGTCAAGCTGGCATTGCTCGATTTTACAGCAGGTACCATTTACAATAGCTAACATTGAGCCTACAATACACAATGCACATTCGGAATCAGAGTCACTTTAATATTGGATAGCCAACTAGCTAGGAAGTTAGTGTATCTTCAAGCTTCACATGGATTTAAAATGTAGTTATCCTGTCTAGCTATATTCTGTTGGATTTGCAACATATAGCTAGCTAGCTAGCTAGCTAATCATAGACTTTAAAAAATGACTTTCAAGAAATGTTGCACTTCAAGCTTGCCCACTCAGAAGTTATTATTATTGTATTTAGAGTGACCAGACAGCCTCATATTTCATTCCCTTTTCACATATCCAAATTATTCTGAGAAAATGCAGAATTTCCGGTGTTTTAGTTGTAGCATATTTTAATGGGTTTTTCTGATTCATTCTACATTCTCATTGCATTGTATATACGGTCCTCAAGGAAATCTGTTCAGACTATTAGCTTTCTTTTCTGGTAAGTCAGATTGGGATCACTCACAGAATTGGCCTGTGAAGCAAGTGAGATTTCCTGAGTGGCAAATAGAGACTCAGGAGGAAGATTGTTTAATTCAATGCCAAATTAATTGTCTATTTGCTAAAGAAAAGTACTCAATCTTTTAAAAGGTGACTACTAGGGTTGGGTTAATGTGTTTCTTTTCTGCTTGTGTTACAAGTAGCAGAGGAGAGAGAGTGTTCGAGCAGAATTTGTGGGGATCAAGCACTTTAAAAATGTAACATAAAGAAAGAGTAATACATATATCGGGCGAATACATAAAATACTTATGGACTTTCAACCAAGTAAAACTGGATATTACTTAAAATAACAATAACAAAATTAAAAGGTAAAATAATATTTTACTCTTTATGAAGAAGGGAAATATATTTTATATAATATTTTTAATATATTTACCTTCTCTCCTTGTCTAAATCATGGTCAACTAAATTGTCTCCCTCATGTTATTGTTCAGTGTGCAGACTGAGTGTGCTTGACCAGATTTAAACTTAAAATAAATAATGCAATAAGAATATTTTCTGTAAAAATATATACTTTATCGCAGGTTATGTGTCCCCTGACATGATTACAAGTCACCTAGTACTTTGTATTATGTAAACACACAACATTTCACCTAAAGTGTGTCATATCATTCTGTTTAAGTGTACCGTTACAAACATCTCATCTCATGTAACGTGTTTTGATTTACATATTTGATTTGTTTAGTGTGCAAACCTAGGCCATACAAATCAAGCAAGAAACAAGCGCATAAAACATACCGATTTACGCAATAACAATTTTTTTTTAAATCACTGAAGTTTTTGTCCATCTCTGATATCCCCAAACAAAATATAACACAGTCCATCTTCTGTCAGCAGTTTGCTTCCCAGCATGCACCTTCACTGGTCTTGCTTTATTCTGAATCACGTCATTCTATCACCTCACAGCTGATGTCTGCACTTCATCAGTCTCATTTGTCCATTGTGTCGCCATGTAACTGACAAATCTAATCCATTGTCATTCTGTCACACTCCTCGCCAGCATCCAAGTAATACAAAACAAGGAGAGACTAAAACAATGCACATTGTGAACAAATGGGATGTAAATATAAATATAATTAAATTTTCTTTTTAAAAATAAGTCAATTTGTAAATTACTGCCAGAGACCCCTCCACTCGATTGTAATGCTCCTCTGGTCCCCCCACAGCTGGAAAAAACATTCCCGTTCATGGACTGCCCTCCTCTTCAAAGCTGGAGTCCTGGGTTTCTTCGTGCTGTACCTTTTTTCCCTTGTCGTACCAGGCGAAGCTCCGAAACAGCGTGAGGGCCAGGAAGCCGTAAAAGAACATGACGAAGAGGATGTAGAAGTAGGCGTTGTCGTAAGGCCTGCTCTTCGCCCTGGCGTGGAGCGTGGAGGTAACGGGGTCTGCGGTGGTGGTGCTGTTGGAGGTCATGGTGAAGTTGGTGGTCACGGTAGCGTTGCTGTGAGCTTGGTCGTCGGTGCCGGCTGGCCCCAGGTCCTCCAGAATAACCTTCCTGCACTTTTCAATGAGGGCAAGCAGCAAGGTCCTGTTCATGGTAAAGACTGGGGGAAAGAGAGTCAGAAAGAGAGAGTGAGAGGGAAGTAGAGAACAAGAGAAGGCGATGTAAGGGGGAGAGCTAAACAAGCATAAAAATAAAGAAAGGTAGGGGAGCTGAGACCCAGGACGGGAGAGGGAGAGAGGGAAGGAATGCCATATTCAGGAAACAAGTGAGTGGGAGAGCATGAGGAGGAGAGAGAGAGAAACGGGAGGGGAGCCCAGCTCTAATACACATGGGGAAAGGCATGCAGCGCCCTGTCTGCAGCCACTCTGACACTGAGATAAAAAGGCATATTCGAGATTAAACACCGGGGCTAGATAAAGTCACTTTAGAGCAGCACGTTCACCATCACGACCCAGGAAGAGACCCATGAATGGGAACAGAAAGGCTGACCATTGTCACAACGGCATTACATCACTGTAGCGATGTGCTAATGTCGTCACTATTTAAAAGCAATGTTGCGGTTATGCTACGTATGTGCCACAATATCTACAAACAGCGTGGAGTGGAGTGAGGTCCTTTCACACACAGGGGTGCACTGCGGTCAATAGACTATTTTTATCACCTGTTTTAATGAATATTTTGGAAGGGAACCATGTCCAATATCTCGACTGCTTTGCTTCTGCCAAGAAAAAAAAAAGAGTAAATATAGCCGCAGCAATTATAGGGTTCCAAGCACTCATTGCAAAGATAGTCAGAGAAATCATTATGGAACACACTGGCAAATAAGCAAAGGTTTTGCGAGGATTGGACAGGCAGCTGAGGTACGTTATAGGCCATTTTGTGTCTGGGCATGACCTTTCGAAATGTTTATGAATTAAGGCTATCAAAAATCTGCTTTATTTACAGCAATTTTGCTTTGGGATGGTAGTTAGTGTGACAATTACATTTCTATGTGTGGGATCATGAAAATCATCCAGATTACACTAAAAGCCCCTGTTAGCTCAAGTCTTGGAGAAGACCCACTCGGCCACGGTCCTCAGTGTTGAGTGCATTGACAGGTGGAGGGTGTTGTAACGGGCACTTTTGACATGTCTATGACTGAAGGCAATGATCCTTTTTTTAAATATATATATATAAAAGTTGGACAAAAAATATCATGGAATCAAGTTTGAAAATTAAATTTCCATTTGTGACTGAGATCAATAAAGTGTGACTCATTAATCAGCTTCAAATGCTTTTACTGACGTAATCACCATCTTGATTCCGCTGACAGCTCATGACATAGAGATGGGAACTTTGGAACTCAAACTGACAAACTTGACCCCCTAGTTTTGTATGTTTTGGGGGTGAATGGGGTTGTCAGGGGTGGAGTGTCACAACAGTCCAGGTTATGTTGACAGCGTCATACAGAATGTTGTAACTTTGTTAGTCCCTTCCATCACATTGCATTACAGCTGACACTTTATTCTAATTTATGCCCCATTTTTAATATATCATCATACTCTTTTGCATATGCGTGTATGAGGTTTCCAAAAAGCATATTGGTTTTTATCTGTAATCTATGGGTGCTGTGGGATCACTGTCGGTTTTTGCTGTATGTATGGTGTGTGTACGTGTGAGTGGGTTTGGGTGGTTTGAACTTTGAACTGGAGGTACCAGGGCATGAAAGATTTGTCTCGCTCACAGCCAACATGCACTGAAAATTGCGGCTATCTAGCTATAACACGCTAACACGAATTTGCGTAAGGAAGAAATATGCAATAGGCATATGTTAAACCACTTAGATTAACATATCAAAGTGCCTAGGAAGTTAAGTTAGACCAGACAAAGAGGACACTACCCAGAATCTGTCCATCAGCTCTGACCCACAGGAACACTATCAACATAGTAAAAGGCACCAGTTTGTAGTTTTTGAAATACCAAATAAACAAAACATGATTTCTCCAAAATAAAGTCGAAACATTTGTAACCGAGGGCCATAACATAAATCTATCATAACATTTCATAATCCCGGAGACTCCCAGGGCTCTCTGTTGCGGAATATTGTGGTTATTCCTTAGAATAAACTCAGCAATCTGGAGAATCTCCATCAAAAAAACCCTTTTCTCTACCCACCATTTCACTCTATAGTCTATAGGGTTCCAGTCCTACATGTTGAAGATGTTTAACTTTAGGGGCTAGCTTGGTGCTTACTAACAATATTATTTGGGAGTGATGGTGTTAATTTAAGATTGACTGTAGGTCACTTACTTAGATAGATTGAGGGCCTGGTCTAGGTCCAGGTTACATCTACAGTACAATGCATACAAAAGTTATGCATTTAACAATACCTTTTATGTGAGCAATTATATACAACCTGTAAAGTACAGTTGGTAAATAAGAATATAATCTTTTTGTCTATATCTCATTACCGCTCCTCCCTTTCTCCATCGTTCGCTTTCTCTTTGTGTCTCTCCAGTAATTCCTGGAATTGTCAGCTGCTGTCAAGTGGGCCACTGGTTTCAAAGGGGTTGGAGGTTAGAGGTTAAGTTGTCCTCCATGTGTGTGTGGTGGGGTCACATCCACCGACATTGTGGAAGGAGTGAGTCTCTCATTCCTCTGACCCCACTGTGTCATACAGGTTAAGTGCTTGTAAAGTGAGTTTACCGGAGACAAGAAAAACGTTGAAATTTTATCTGCCTGCACTCAAAACAGTCAAAAACTCACAGTGAGCTCTCTCTCTCTCTCTCCCTCTCTGTCTCTCTCTCTCTCTCACACACACACACACACACACAAACACAATCATATGTGGGTCTGATTTTTTAAACAATAATTGCTTATTAAGAAAACAACAAATCAGTTAACACTATGTTTTCCTTAGCTAGATACACTTCAACTAATCCTCCTACAAAGAGCACTCACACACACCCAGAGATGCACATAGTACATACGCATACACACGTCCATTCCAACACAAACACATACTACATGTATCCCCATCTCTCTCTCTCTCACACACACACACACACACGCACACACACACTCTGAGAATGGCAGGCCCAGCTGCAGGCCGCCGAACCGCTCGAGAAAGAAAAACAACAGCGCCGAGCACAGTCTTCTGAAGGGTGGCTTCATGGTCTTCAGCGTAATCGTATTTTATTCTCTGTGCACGGAGCTGCGTATCTTTAAAAGGCAACCTCCTGAACTGCGAGTCCTCTGCGATGACTAATGCTCGTACATTCGCTGTGGCGCAACGTTAACCCCGTTCACAGGTGTCTGCTTCTCTCATTATGGCTATTAAAAGGTCCCCTGTGTGAGGAATCTGCCTGTGTGAGGTCACCGACGCACAAATGGAGGGGATAAGGAGACTCATATTTTTATGTGTGTTTATGCATGTATTCTGAAAACACCTTCTTAAAAACACAAAGGATCACATTCATGTACACAAATAACATATTAGTTTATATGCTATATATATCCTTTGTTTATGAGAAGAAAGTATATGTATGGCTTTGGGGCAAATTGGTATTAATAGCACTGTCATCTGTTTCTCTGGCTGTGCTGAGACAGTGCCGTGTTTGTTATAGCTCCGGTTTTTACCCAGAGTGCACTGGAGCTCCCGTCAGCATTCAGTGCTATTCATGGGAAAAAATAAAAGTTTTTATTTTTGGTCATTTTTTCCATGAAACTGGAGGTATGATTCATAGTCACTTGGTGTGCTTGTGTGCTTCATGGGATTTTTTTACACAGCAAGATTTTTATTTTAGAAAGTTATAAAGTGATTTGTCATGGCATACAATAAAATGCTTGAAGCGGTTTCTAATTGATATTTTTATTCTTTAGTTATAAATAGTAAATAGTACAGCATTTGAACACAAGGCATTTTACACCAAAATAATGTGGTGCATTCATATATGAAAATTATATATATTTGTATGTATATATAAAAATGCAAGTATAAAAAAGAAACAATGTTATATTTTCTGTCACCTTAAAATATAAGGCCAATCTACCATCTAATGCTACTTTAGAACTATAAGCTAGCACCTATATGCCTGAAACAATAAATAACTACGTGTTCATTTCACTGTAGTTGTGATCTTTTCTCGATTACGCATGAACACTGACAGTTCCAAGCTCATAACAAGCCGAAAACAAAACAAATTTGGTTTCGTTACATCACGTGGGAAAATGCAGTCCGTTTGCATTTTTAATGAAATCTGTGGCACATATTTACAAAATTGTTTTTGTATAAAAATAAGGATGGAAGTGGAAAATAAATCTCAGTTCCATTTCTCAGTTGTTGAGTTCAGTTTCATTGATTGAGCGTCATGACTTCTGAGGGTAGTGTTATTGCACTTTTGCCAGTGGGACAGAGTGCTTGATGAGCATTTGACTGCATGTAATCTGAGGAGTGACTGGTGAAAAATATCACTGTACATTACAGCATAATGAATTACATCTCGTACATTTGCCCTGTAGTTTGCGAGCATTCTTCTGGCTTTAGCCTGTGTATTGGCTTCCTTCTTGTGGTTCCGTTGGCAAGGTAACAGATGAAAGGTATGTCACGCATGGATTGCTGTGTGTGCGCTTATCCGGTGTGCTAGCTAGCCAGCACAGAGAAGGAAGGAAATCAGTTGCCTAAAACCCAAAAGATTTTTTTAAAGATTTGGGACTCAACCCAAGTTTACGTTGCAGCCGTCAATATGAGTAGGTAGCTTCCCTTGTGTAACTATGTGTCTGTCCATCTACCTATCCTCCTTTTCCTCAAAAGTGTGCCAGAAATACCTGTCCACTTTGGAGTTGTTTTTGTCATAACTATTAGCCTCCATTTTGTTGATGAAACTCACATTCATGTTTCCATGAAGCATGGCTAGACTGTCAGCTACATTTTTGTAACTTGGTAAAATACCGAGAAGGGACTGAATAGAATTCTTTCAGGGTTTTTTTTTCTTCACATTCGTCCCTCAATGACTGTACTATTTTATCATTCTTGGGGGGTTTACAGTCTGCATTTGGAATATATGTGCTTATTATGTCTCTGTTGTTCCCACTAACTGTTTTACCACAATGATCAGAGAAGACTGGAGGGAGCTTATATTTCACCAAATGACTTCCTTCTCCATTCCTCTCAAAGAACAAAAACGTATCTGTCTTTCTGAGCGATTCTCAGTCTTTTCAAATGAGTCTGTACACGAAGGGACGTTTCGCCACCTCGTTCGGGCGCCTCCAATGTCATATTCTTTCATCCGAAACCAGCTCTCGGACCGCGCCGTTGTTCTCGCGAGCGTCTCTTCGCAGTAGTCCCAAGAAGTGCCCCCGAGGTGCGTCGATGCGTCGATGCGTTCTGCCCGCAGCGACTACACCGTCAGTCCCTATACGCGCCAGGCAGCGCCTGACTTTTACTGTTTTCTCTTTCCCCTCCACCTCGCCTCCCTCTTTTCTTTCCCCGGATCACAGGCGCAGACTGCCGCGGTTTTCAAACGGTGAGGTAAAGTGAGAAGACTGGACGACGGGTAACTAGATCGTCCGCCGTTTCGCCCACTGATTATCCAAATGAGCCCGTCCCACACCGGATCAGAGAGACTCCTCCCCTCCGCCCCCATCGTCCCAGGCCCAGGCCACGCCCCAAAAAAACGCATTGAGGGAGTCTTCTTGGCTGAGAGTTTGAGAGAATTTCTCGGTCAGGCAATATCGGGCTTCAAATAATGAAAGACACCTGGAAAACAAAGAAATAAAAAAGACACATTACAGACAGTTATGACAGCATCTGAACATGGGGTCACGACTGGTCCTGTTGCTTCAGCTGTTGTGTAATATTTAATGAGAGGTGGTCGGGCAAGGGGGAGGGGGGGGGGTGGTGGTTGCAGGTTTTAGGTGGATGTATAATCCTGTTTAAGTTTGACGTGCCGCATCAATCCAGGATGACGATCAATAGTGATTTTTGAGTTGACCTCGCACATGTTTTGAATTGTAGCCTGCCAGGGGCCATTTCAATCCTCAGAACACATTCATTTCTGCCCACTCTCCCCCGCCCCTTCTCCCCCCCCCACCCCTCCCTGTCACTCCCACCCACCACCACCCAGCAGCACATGGGTCCCAGGGCTCACAAAATTAATAACATCAAGATGTCATTGATAAGGTTTCTTCCACAGTGACAGTATCTCTCTCTCTCTTGCTCTCTCTCGCTGTCTCCCTCCATTGCTCCCTCTCTCTCTTTCTCTCTCTCTCTCTTTCTTGCCGTCTGTCAAACACATGTGATATTTGTGTCGTTTTTCATGTAACCAGAGATGTATTCCTTACATAAAATAAATCTCGTGGCATTAGCATGGAGCTCTAGGTTTGAGGGCCAGCTCATCACATGAGGTCACCCGGGCAAAGGAACCGAACTCTGCAATCACCCGCATGTCAAAAGATTACTTTTTTGTGGGTACATGGATGTTAATATAGCAGAAATGTGGATTTTGATACTCCTTCTAGAACACAATCTGTGTGTGATGTGATTTTTTTTATTTATTCCAGTTGACCTTTTTTGTTAGCATCCAATTAAAATGCAATCATTTCATTACTATAAATATATCGTGAAATTGTACATATTTTGTATATCCGAGAGACATACCTTTACTTTTAAATTAACCCGGATACATTTTCAAAGAAGCACCAATGATCGGACAACGAAATTTACAAAGCTCATAACATACCAACCCATGAACATATTCAACAGCAGAGGCAAGGGATTGTCACAATTAAACCAACTGATCACAGAAAGACTACAGTTTCTCTATGTCCTCCTATATAAATCATATATTCATCTATGCTGAAAACTACACTACATAGGGAGGTAAAACTAAAATTAATATTTTGCAAATATCTTTACTGCTATATGTATTTGTCATCCAAGACATTGTATCATGTGAAAACATTTACATACATAAACTTTAGTTTTTCGTTTTTTTCTCAACAGGATATAATTGCCCAAACAGAAGATATAATATGTACAGGGATCATGTTATCAGACAGATAAGGTCAGGTAAGCAGTTATTCAGAGGGAGGTAGAGAGGTAGAGAGATAGAGTTGGTATTGACCTTGCTTTGCCCGTACTGGCTGTACTGGTATGAGGGGACATGGTCCACTCCGTAGCCAGAGGAGCTGTAGGTGGGAGGGCAGTAGGACTGGGAGCTGGGCAGGGCAGGCATGTTGGGCAGCCCGGACAGGCCCTCCAGTCGCTGGGAGCGGGAGCAGGAGGAGGTCACCCCGCTGCCGGGCTCCAGGCCTCCGGGAAGGGGCGACAGGGCGTAGTCGCTCTGCGGCTGGTGAGGGACCCCGCCCGGGTTCAGCAGACCTATCACCTGGGGAGAGAGGGGGGAGACCCCAAAAGCTCAGTGACTGTGCGGTCAAGCGGTCATACCGGGAGGTTGTGCTGTAGGCTCGACATTTCCAGACCTTAGAATTATACGGTTCTAAACTGACGTTTTGACAAAAATGTGTGTCATAAATATGTTGTTTATAGGGTCATTTGACCAGATTTTGGTTTTGTACATTCAAAGTAGTAGTTTTAGGGTGCCGGTCATTTTGATATATGAAGAACTGCCCTGCATTTCAGTTTTTCTGTGTAATGATGTGAAAGCTTTGAAGCTCAACATCTCAAAATTACTCAGAACGCAGATCAAACCTTATAATTCACAATTCAAGGTCACGATTAGTGACAGGCACTGTAGCAAAAAATAAATAATTACATTTTTGAATTGGTGTCATGGGATTAATTTGTATTACAAGCACTCTTACCCAGGGTTGGTTACATTTTAGTTGCTCAATTTTTATAGAAGCAATTTTCACTACATATGCTACACTACATGATAAAACTACAGAAATAAAGGTTCCCAAATGTACCCTGAATGTAGTATAATATTTGTCTATTTATGTGTTCTATTTGTGTATTCATTTTATACAAAACATTTTGAAATTAATTATATATTCCTGGCAAGGGGTACAAATGTAGGCACCTATAGGGTACCACCCCAGTAACAAGCATTTGTACCTTTTTAGGCACGTTTTTCAGAGAATATACTCAAAGCCTACAGCTGTCGGGATTAGAGTACACATCCCATGTCTCATAAACACACCCACAGCAGTGGTAGGCAAGAGGACAGCCATGTCACCCCGGTCGGAACCCACACATTTTCACTCACAGATACTCAAACAAACATGTAACGGGAGAGGGCTAGGGAACAGCCAGACGTGCCATCGGAGAGGTTTTATTTCCGCCTTTTAATTCGCTCATTACAATCATGTGATCTCTTTCATAGTGCGGTGGTGGAAAAAAATACACTCCCCGTGGAAAACGTCCTATAGGACTAATCAGGCAGTAAATTAGGCATTCCAACAGGGACAGAGGGAACAGAGAGCTCTGTATAGTCCACAGAGAGCAGACTCTTCAAATGGAGGAGGAAACGTTGAATGTCCCAATAGTTTTATTGTCCCCAGATGTATATAACTTTATGCTATTTGCCATTTTAATGTAACGTGGCAACCAATGAAATTAAATAATTACAGTAAATGATAAATTATGAAAAAACTGAAAATACTTTTTTTGAAGGTTCAAGCAGAGAGAGAGAGAGAGAGAGAGAGAGAGAGAGAGAGACTAAAATTGTTAAACTTTTTGCAATTTATCATTAAAGCGCTTGAAAATATATATTAAAAAACAATTCCACACAATTAAGACATTATCGGTGACGTGGACAAAGATGAAAGATCCCGCACAAACGTCCAGCCCATTGCTGAACGACTTTGGGCTTGGGAACAAGTACGTAAGTCTCTGATCTGCACTTCATTATGGGTGAGATAATCAAATTTAGGGACTTTTTTTCTTTGGTGCTAAGAGGAAGAAAGCTGCCTCAGGGTGCTGGATGTTTATGAGCAGAGTGAAAAAGTTGCCCCTTAAATACCCCCAAAATTCATTAAAACAAATCAAAAAAATTTAGCATGAGAAACTTTTGGTGTACAGATGAAACCTAAGACGAAGGCTGTCTTCGTTGACAACCATGGTAAACTCAAAACTACCTCTCAATACCTAACATTCAATCAATTCTCAAATGCAGAACTCTGCTAACCCCTAATAGTTAATCAAAAGCAGGTATGCCTAAAAATCACCGTTCCTTGGGTTCTGAACATAAGCGACATATTATTCCATGTTCACCCAGACAGATGGTTTCCTTTAAATCATTTCCCAGCATAAAAACAGAGGGGCAAATTCTGATTTGAAGAAGAGGGTTGCTTTCTTTCACCCCCAGAAAAAGGTTCCTCAGAAACGATCTTCCTTTCACGTGCTGTTTACACAGAAAAGCGTGGGCTTCGATGCATGGTAATGAGCACTGAAAGGTACGTGTAAACCCTGCCGAAAAAAGCAGCTCAAGCTAGGTTTTGAAACAGCCGGTTAACCGGTTAGCCCAGCTCTATACTCAACATGGTTTGACCAGCTGAAGCTATGTTTTGAAACAGTTGGTTGCTGGTATTTCAAGCTGGCCATACTGGATTTTACACCAGGGAAGGCTTTTTGCCTCAAATAAGATTGCTTTCTCGATTCCCATATCTTAAAGAGACAAGTGTGGCATCTTAACAGACCATGTCCTTGAAAGACAGGTGTGAAGAGCCAGAGGGTATTATGGGATATAGTGGAAAGGCTGGTACACGTGCATACTCATTTCCTCTCGCTCTATACAATCTCACTTACACTTCCATAGCATTTATTTTACATTATTATGGAAAATAATGCAGGTTTTTATCCTTCAGACTGTTGTGAAGCCCACAGGGAGACAGAGATGGGGAGAAACAGAGAAGACGGGGAAAGAGAAATATCGCCGCACAACGTGAGACTAGCTGCCGCTTCCCCACCTGGGGGCCGCACACACACACACACTCGGACGATTTGTGCGATTTGCGGGAGTTCTGTCATAGAGGACAACTGTGAGGAGCGGAGTGTGTTCCCTCCAAACAGGAAACACATGAAGGTCAGGCACTCCATTCATCACGGAGAGAGAGAGGAGGGGGGGCTGATGTGTCGTATTACTGTCATAGCTACTCCATAATAGCGCTTGTTATTCTCTATTAAACTCGATTAAACTATGACCGATCATCACAACCTGCCATGATTATGTTAAGGCACCATATGTCTTATGGCCACAAAAGTTAGCGTCTGCTATTCACTGCATTACAACTTCCTTTTTTCACAAATCCTGGAAGATTCAGCCCAATTAAAAATCACAAGAACCCCGGATGGAGATGAATGAAGAGCAAAGACAACGAAGCATGAATTGCTAAACAAATGACTTTTTGGAGGAATGCAAGCAATACATTCCGTAGTAAAAGAATGGCCAGTCTGAGAAATCCTACCCACTCGCGAGGACCTCGCAGTGAAACCAAGCCACCGCTGGGTGTGCCTGTTTCGAGGTTGTCACGGGGATTACAGCCTGTGGGGGGTGCAAACCCATGCTGCCATGGTAGCGGTGGGAAATGATTCTCCAGGTATGTGCCGGATCAAATGTTAGCCGACGAGAGATTTTGCCAGTGGGAAAGAACAACCTGCGAGGGCTCACTTTGCACTGACCTTTGAACCCTGGTGCCTATGGAAACTGAGGGGTGGTTTATACATGCAATCTAGTGAAAATTATTAAAAGTATCAAGTATCAATCTCGCATTAAGTAGAATGGACCACATATCGTATATATTGTTGTAAAATGAAATGCGATGGATTGAACTGAGTGTATCGCCGTAAGAACTCAGACATCACTGATACACTTGGGAATGAATAATATCCTATCCGGAACACAAATTAGCACATTTGAGATGCAGCGAACAATTCCACGTCACGCACAAAAATGCAATAATGAACATTTAAGTGAAATAAATTACCGGCGTCAAAGTGCCAATAAGTCATTTGCATAAATTACACACTGTGTTACCGTACTCTCTTTGTGAGGGTAACGTGCTCGGTGGCAATCAATTAAGATGCTGGAACGTTCCATACATTCCACATTTCAGAGTGACTGCTTTTTATCTGAGGCTATACTGTTCCTAGCATCGCCATGTGCTTACACGCTCCTGCAAAAAATTCTTCAGGGTAAGTGACTGCCATATTGTGACCCACCGAACATAAACAATTACTTGGCGCGCATGACCGTGGCCATCAAAGGGGGCTGGTAAATATGGCCTTTGAATGCTTGATTGCCATTACTGCCATTAAGATATCTGAGGCAGCAGTGGCAGCGAGAGCCAGCCGGAGAAATCTGAAGCGAAAGGGCAGAAATAAACAAATTGCCTTCATCCCATCTCAGAATTTTCAAAAGAGCAAAATGTGAGTCTTTCAGCAAGGAGGCAGTTTTTTTGTAATAAATAAATAAATAAATAAATAAATATCGTGGCACTAAGTTTGAGTGCAAAACGTCTCATTAAAGATGAGGATGTAGATTAGGAAATTTGATGGGAAGCACATATAAATTATTGGGCCGCATGTTGGGGAAAATAATATGTAGGTTAAGCAATCATATTTTTTACCAAGATCAGGGCCAGTGCTCACATTTAAAAAATATGACAAAAAAAAGGAATATGACAGCAATGCAGTCATGAGAAATCCTTTGTTTGTTTTGATTAATAAAATCAATGTAACATTTTTATTATTTAAAAACCAAATACAGCCCATATACTGACACACCCCACAGTATGGGCATCTTCTAGTTCCAGCAAAGGAAGGCTCTGTTTTAGCACGGAGCCACCTAAAGTGGTCTAATGGCAGGATAAGTGGTGAATCACTATTGGAGCCGGCCTCTGAGCTTCGAAAATGCATTGTGTCTGAGATACAAAATAAATACAAGAAAGATGCAATGAAGGGTGACCCAGTAGGAAATAAAACAAAAACAGCTTCAAGTCAGAATGGTGTGTCTGTGTGTGTGTATGTGTGTGTGCATGTGTGCGTGCATGTGTGTGTGTGTGTTTGTGCGTGTGTGTGTATGTGTGTGTGCATGTGTGTGGGCGTGCGTATATGTGTGTGTGTGTGTGTGTGTGTGCATGCGTGTGTGTGTGTGCATGTGTATGTGCATGTGTGTGTGTGTGTCTATGTGTGTGTGTGTATGTGTGTGTGTGTGTGTGTGGGCGTGCGTGCGTATGTGTGTGTGTGTGTGCATGCATGTGCGTGTGTGTGTGTGTGTGTCTGTCTGTATGTGTGTGTGTATGTGCGTGCATGTGTGTGTGTGCGTGTGTGTGTGTATGTGTGTGTGCATGCATGTGTGCCTGTGTGTGTGTGTGTGTGTGTGTGTGTGTGTGTTTACGTGTGTGTGTGTGTGTGTGTGTGTGTGTTTCTATCACATGGGTAAAAGCACAGGCAGGACACCAGGGATTCACAGTCCCATGTGTTTCTCCTGGCCTGCCTCTGTACTATTAAAATCTTATTTTCTGCCTGTTAAGGCCTCCCTGCAGTAAAGGTGGCCTATGACAGCTTGAGATGAGTGTGTAATTGGCCATAATTGTCTTTTCAGTTTTCATTTGCGCTGTTGGCAGAATGCTTTACCTCCCCTTTCCCTCTCATCTTCCAGACAAGAGTCTTTCTCCCTCTCCTTATGATCTTTATCTGACCAAAACAGCACGTGGCCACCACCATGTTATTAACCTTTTATCTGCTCGTGTCCAGGGTGAAATGTAACTGAATTTCCCAAAAAAAACACAGACCGTTTCCCTTTCCCCGTAGGCCTGGCCAGTGAAATCCAACTGCAGTATAACACACTTGGACACTAACAACCACTGTCCACAACAGCTACTCAGCAGACTTTTAAGAAACATTCAACTGGTTTTGTCCATATTTTGTTAAAGCAGTAATTTCAGGAAGAAAGTGTATGAAACTGCATTTATAAAATATGTAACATTAATATGATGGCGAATGGAGGGATTACTATGTGTGGATACGTGTGTGTGTGTGTGACTAGATGTAGAAACATCTAATAATAAAGGCTCACTATATATCGGAAACAAATGACAAAATTGAAACAAACAATAATAATTAATAGTTAATAAATGTTATGTTGCTGTTATTTATACTATTATTGTTGTTACTGTTTTTACTGTTTTGATTTTTGTTATCGCTACAGTTTGGCAATGTATTTTGAAATATATCATGCCAAGAACCTTATGCTGCTATTGTTAGTGGGGGGGGGGGGGGGGGGGTTTCATTACAATTAATCTCTAAACTTTGGCTTTTTGTGTTTTGTGTTTTGAAATGCAGTGCATCATGCCAATAAAGCATTTGATTTGAATGGAATTGAGAGAGAGGAAGCGTGTGTGCGTGTGTGTGTCTGTGTGTGTGTGTGTGTGTGTGTAATTACATTACATTACATGCTCTTATCCAGAGCGACATACAATAAAGTGCAAATCAGAACCAGGGACAAGTGGGTTGAAGACCCTAGAGGAAACTACAGTTCTGAGTCTCAGAGTGATCACGCAGATAAAACCGAACCCTTGAAGACTAACTGAACTAATGTAATGACCGTAGAGGCAGGCTGTGGGGACCGACCTGTGGAGACAGCCCGTTGCTGATGGTGGGTGTCATGGCGTTGGAGTGGCCAGACGGGGACACAAAGTTGTCGGGGTATCCGGAGAATCCGTGCCGGCCGGAGCCCAGGCAGTAGGCCGAGCTGCCCTCCTGCCCTCCGGCCCCCGCGGCTGTCAGACCGCCCTGGTGCATGGAGGTGGGAGGCAGGGGCTGGGGCCTGTGCAGAGTACTGTGCTGCTCTGACCCTGAGAGAGAGAGAGAGAGAGAGAGAGAGAGAGAGAGGCAGAGAGAGGGATAAGGGGAGAGAGGGGGAGAGAGAGGGATAGAGAGGGAGAGGATAGAGAGAAAGAGAGGGTGAGAGGGAGAGAGACCGATAGAGAGGGAAAGAGGGAGAGAGGGTAAGAATGGCAACAGAGAGAAGAACAGAATTCCACAGAGAGTTGGAATCAGAGAGGGAGGCCAAAAGAAAGGGTAGATAAAGAAAACAGGGTTAGCATTCAGTTTGCTCATTTACTACTTATATAAACCGTCGACATTTGAACTTCTGTGTAATGTGCGGAATTGCGTTGCCCTTACAAGGAAATCACATGTTCAAAAACCTCATGTGAACACCCAACATGTGAAGAGCACACATATGAACTACTAAAATATTCCCACTTATAATATGAGAGTGGAAAAACACTATAATCACAAGTTAACATTGTAGTTAACATTTCAAAAAGTCAGCAACATGAAAAAAACGGGAAGATTCCAATGACTCCATGTGACCTATATTCTTCTCACATGTGGACATTTTCATTCACATGGGAAAAAACACAATTACTTAAGAAAATGTCCAGTTCACATGTGGTACTTTCGTTTCGAAATTTTCGAAAATGTTAAATTCAAATGTGAAAGTGTGATTTTCACATGTGAAAAGGCAAATCCCACGTGATTTTTTTTCATAAGGGTACACATACACTCTGTGACTACATGTCATGACACAAATGGAAAAAGTCTGGCCTAAAGGCAGAGCAGCAGTCCCCCTTTGGGAATCAGACCTGCAGACTGAGGGATGAGAGCAGACTGTGGGATGAGAGCAGACTGAGGGATGAGAGCAGACTGAGGGATTAGAGCAGACTGTGGGATGAGAGCAGACTGAGGGATGAGAGCAGACTGTGGGATGAGAGCAGACTGAGGGATTAGAGCAGACTGAGGGATGAGAGCAGACTGAGGGATGAGAGCAGACTGTGGGATGAGAGCAGATTGAGGGATTAGAGCAGACTGAGGGATGAGAGCAGACTGTGGGATGAGAGCAGACTGTGGAATGAGAGCAGACTGTGGGAGGAGAGCAGACTAGGGGAGCGCAGGAGGAGACGCTCACCTTGTGCCAGGGATGTGGGGGGATAGGGGCTGTCTGAGAGCTGATAGGGCTGCAGGCTGGACATGGCGGACGGGGGGAACCCTCCCGGGATCAGGTGGTTGAAGGCCATCAGGTGGCTGGCTCCTGCCTGCTTCCTCCAGCGAGCTCTTCTGTTGCTGAACCACACCTGGAGGAAGAGCTAGAGGGTCAGAGGTGTGGGAGCGTGTGTGTGTATGTGTGTGTATGTGTGTGTATGTACACGTGTGTGTGTGTGTGTGTGTGTATGTACACGTGTGTGTGTGTGTGTGTGTGTGTGTGTTTGTATGTGTGTATGTGTGTGTGCATGTGTGTATGTGTATGTGTGTGTGCGAGTGTGTGTGTGTGGGAGCATGTCTGCGTGTGTGTGTGTGCCAGTGTGTATGTGTGTGTGTGGGAGCATGTCTGCGTGTGTGTGTGTGTGTGTGTGTGTGTGTGTGCGAGTGTGTACGTGTATGTGTGTGTGTGTGTGTGTGTGTGTGTGTGTGTGGGAGCATGTCTGCGTGTGTGTGTGTGCATGCATGCATGTGTGAGTGTTTGAGTTTAAGTGAGTGTTTACATTTTGAGAAAGCAAACGCGTGCCTGCTGGCATACATCTAAGCTCCCCGCTCTAAAGCTATAGGTTAGCCTGCACAAGCAAACCTGGCAGGGACAGAGTGATGATGTCATGCCTTTGTGGCAGCCAGTCAAAACTGTGAAACATAATGCAAATATGACACATCGGCGTAATTAAGTCTGGAATTTCATCTCGACATTAACGGAGAGAAAGTCAGCTACATCGATATTACATACAGATAGTGTGATGACTGGATTCTGATCTAACAAAATGCCACTGATGGAGGGTTAAGCTGCATGGGAGGTGGAATCCGCAGCAGTGTGCTAACAGGAGGGAAATTGCTGTGTGTGTTTTGGAGCTGATTCTGCACTGGGCCCCGGGGAGGGGATGAGGACCCCCAGGAATGTGTGTATGTGCAGGGGTAGGGGGGAGGTCACAGGGTTATAGCTACAGCAGAACAGCTGATGGGGTAATAGAACCGCAGGAGGGGGGCAGGGGTTGAGGAATGCGCCGGGTTTTACTGGAGGTGTATATGAGAGTGAAGATCCAGGTCGCTCTTATGGGCTTCACGCCAATGGTTCGAGCAGATCTGCCAAAGAGCATTCCGGCAGCTGATCGGCCTTGTGAGATGGATGCGATTGGGCGGAATGTTGTTTGTGCTGCGTTGTGATTGGCTCAGGAGTGGGCTTTGTTTTCCTATCTTGTCCACAAAATGTGAAAATGTGAAAATAATAAATAATAATAAAGACGGGTGAAAAGTTATACTTTTAATATTATACTTCCTCTTCATCCTGTATTAAATCCACATTTAGACCTGAATGAAATTGAAGTTCCATGATAATAAAGCTGCTAATTACATCTCAACATGTCTTCAGTCAGTGAAACCCGAACTGCTGAAGTGCTTTGTCCTTAGCTTTGAGCGACATGACGTAGGCAGTGTGTTTTTAAGAACTACTTAAATAAGCTTTCCCTATTTTTCCAGAATCTCCCAGTTTCACCTCCGTCAGTTTGGGAGGTGCTCCACTGGCAGGCACCTCCTCCACCAGCGTGCGGTTACCCCAGTCCGCCAGAGGAGCTGCTGTTAATCAATAAGGTGGGGAATTGTCTGCCCACTGAAACCTCCTCACCCTGTGTAACGTTATGTCCAATTACGCGTCTACCCAGGAGGTTCCTCTCTACGGTCAAGGCTTGAGCGTCCAGAATCGACCCAGGGAGAGGGGTCAATCACTGCACTAAGAGCAAGTGAGACAGCGCTTCCTGTTATGTATAATGGCTTTTGAACTTCTTTCAAAGAATAATAACTGATCTATTCTTAAAATATCAATGCGGAAAGCTCATTGGCGCTTAGTTCCCTGCTGAAAAAAAGCAGCTCAAGCTATGTTTTGAAACTGGTAGATGGTTGACCAGTTCAGACCAGCTGAAGACTCAAATATGGTTTGACCAGCTCAAGATATGTTTGGAAACAGCTGGTAGCTGGTCATTTCAGGCTGGTCGTAGCTGGATACACCACGGTCTGCAGGCCCTGTTCAGCGTGTGTGTTCTGGAGGGGTGTGAGGGGCTGGACTGGAGGCTCGGGGCTTGAGGACGCACCTGCACGCGGGCCTCTGTGAGCTTGGCGCGCTGGGCCAGCTCCTCGCGGGTGTAGATGTCGGGGTAGTGCGTCCTCTCGAAGGCCTTCTCCAGCTCGTCCAGCTGCTCGGCGGTGAAGGTGGTGCGGCTCCGCCGCTGCTTCCTCTTCAGGGGCAGGTCCGGCTCCGAGTCCACCTCCGAGCCCTCGTCAGAGTGGCAGGCTGCACCGGGATATCAGGGCCGGTTACAAAGACGATATCTCACACCAGCGTTTCATAACTACACTCAGTTACCAAAGAGAATATCACACACCAGCGTTTCATAACTACACTCAGTTACCAAAGAGAATATCTCACACCAGCGTTTCATAACTCCACCCAGTTACAAAGAGAATATCTCACACCAGCGTTTCATAACTACACCCAGTTACAAAGAGAATATCTCACACCAGCATTTCATAACTCCACCCAGTTCCAAAGAGAATATCTCACACCAACATTTCATAACTACATCCAGTTACAAAGAGCACACCAGCGTTACATAACTGCGCCCAGTTACAAAGAGAATATCTCACACCAACGTTTCATAACTCCACCCAGTTACAAAGAGCACACCAGCGTTTCATAACTGCGGCCAGTTACAAAGAGAATATCTCACATCAACGTTTCATAACTACATCCAGTTACAAAGAGAATATCTCACACCAACATTTCATAACTACACCCAGTTACCAAAGAGAATATCTCACACCAATGTTTCATAACTACACTCAGTTACCAAACAGAATATCTCACACCAACATTTCATAACTACACCCGGTTAACAAAGAGAATATCTCACACCAACGTTTCATAACTACATCCAGTTAACAAAGAGAATATCTCACACTAACGTTTCATAACTACACTCAATTACCAAGGAGAATATCTCACACCAACGTGTCATAACTACACCCTAGTTACCAAAGAGCCATGTCCCACCAACTATACACAACTGCACCTAGTTGCCAAAGAGCACATCCCAGGTACCACACTCAATACCAATACGGTTATGAAGGTTTGGAAAGCAATGCCAATGCTTGAGTTAATCATACATCAATATTTTAAACTCAACTCAAAGTACATTTTGTACTGATACTGTTTGTATCCTGTACACATAAACTCTTTCAGAGCTGAATGGACACTGATCCTTTCCCTCTATAGGCTGGGATATTAGTCCAATGGGGTTTTATTCAGGGCCACTGCAGTCAACATACTTTTATTATTTTGATGAAGAAGGAAGTTTAAAATGATATCCCTGAAGTAAAGTAAAGTCAAAAAAAGGAAAGAATAAAGAAGAGAAAGACAATGAGAAGGAGAAGAGCCAGGTCCCACAGGAAAGAAGCGTCGCTCTGAAAGAGCTGCATCTTGTTTACAGAAGGCCGAGGCAGGCGGGGCAGGGCGGGGCGCCCCTCTTTTCTCCCGCTTTCCTTTTCTTCCTCTGCGTTTTATTATTAGCGACCGCGAGGACGATACTCCATCACACGCTCTGAGTTAATGGCGAATGACACTTTTACTTTTGTGATCCCCCTCGAATTTCTTTCTCTCCGCTCTCTCTTTGAGTTATTCGCCCCCCCCCTCCCCCCCACCCACCCCCTCCTGCCCCCTCCTCTTTCTCTCGGCCTCGAGACGCAAGCCTGTGGCTGGGATCCATTCTGCCGATTTCCACGCTCCATCTGTGGAATCCATCAGGGCGGCCCTGGGCTGGGCTCTGAGAACCCTGTCACCTCCGCAGCAGGGGAGCGGAGAGGCACAAAGGGAGCCCGAGAGGGCCGCTGGGGGCTGGGGAAGGGCACAGCAGGGGGGCGCCCCAAAACCGTCCTCCCTCTCCGCTCCCTGACTGGCCCGGCTAACACTCTAAATGAAATCTAAATGAATGGGAGAGGGGAGAATTTGTGCGCTCCTTTGGACAAGATAGAGCAGACCAAGCGATTTGCCTCCCACCGACCCCCCCCCATGACCGAAGCACTACCCATAAGCTCCTTCATCCACCATGCCCCCAGGCTACTTTTCCCATCATGCCCCAGAGAGCGGGGGAGAATGACACGGGGAAAGATACTGATACTGGAATAACAAGTATTCTGAGAAGTTTGAAACAAATACAGAATACTTCTGAACGCAGATATGTCCCTTTACTGGAAGAGAGGTGTGCTCTATCCCTAATGGGGCCTGAAGTCACTCCGCTTTAGTGGAGAGAGAGACACCTCAGCGTGTGAAATAGACAGGTCCTCTCTATTCACACTGCGAAAGTGTTTTTGTATTGATGGCACCTGAGGAGATTGTGAGAGTTACATGTCGGTGTGTGTGCACCTAGCACATAATGAGCTGTTGGGTTTGAATTGGTAATCATCTTCTACATGTAGCGCCCATTTGTACATTTGTTACACCATCCATAGTCACACACAGATGTGTCTTTTTAACCATGAAAAGTCCTGAAAGCTGGTGGAGAGTGACTTGCTCGCATGAGTGTAGGTTAATGACTATTTACAAAGGTATGTGTATGTGTGTGTGTGCACATGAGTGTGTTTGTGTGAGTGTGTGTGTGTGTGCCTGCATGTGTGTGTGTATTTGTGTGTGTGTGTGGGTGCGCGTGTGTGTGTGTGTGAAGTGTGTGTGCAAGAGTGTGTGTATGTGTTTGCGCATGTGTGGGTGTGCATGTGTGTGTGAGAGTGAGAGTGTGTGTGTGCGTGTGTGTGTGTGTGTGTGTGAGTGTGTGTGTGTGTGCGTGTGTGTGTGTGCAAGCTCTGGCCATATGTGTGTCTTTTTACGCCCCTGGCTGCTGCGGATGGGCGGCTCGTTCACTTGGGGCAGTTAATGAAGGGGGTAATTGAGCTGGTGACATGTGTTCCCCAAAACACACAAAAGGCAGGAGGGACAAATGAACAATCCACTTCTGCAGGGAAGCAATGCTGCTCTTTTCAGGGAGTGGGAGCTGAGTGACTCTCCTACTGAATAAAACAGTACATAGAAGGCCAGCAGATGCACAGGGAATAAAGGTTAACTGACACTCTATGGGCCCATCTGCACCCAGCACTTTGTTAAACGGGGCCAGAGCCCGGCTTGATTTGCTAAGGAGACTCCCACCTCTGCAGCTGCCAGTGAACAGTGGGGTGGGAGAGAGGAGGTGCCATTTAACCCAACTGCTCATAGACACTTTATCTTGAGAAACACATTAAACGGCTCTGACTCCCCCCCCCCCCCCCCCCCCCCCAGTTATTCTTATGCATTGTCACATTTTCAGCAGTGATTCAAAAAAATCTAACAAATATCTGATTATAATGTTCTTAACTGAACATTCTAAAGCTGATGACACAATCACTACTGGTAAATGGAAGCAATGGAGTTCTAGAACGCGGACTTAGAATTTTGAAAAAACTGCATTCAAAAAGTCTACTCTTCAAATATAGAGCTGAAGACAGGGGGGGAAAGTTATATCTGCTTCAACACACAGCTAAAAGTGACAGTAAAAACACGCAGGAACATAAGAACACACGCATATAATGACGATAACATCTAAGCCGACAAAACCGACACTGTTTGAGTGTATCCCTTAGAGACAGAGACGAGAGAGGGAGAGGGAGGGGGAGGTGGCGGGGGGGCTTTGAGGAGATAAATCATTACCTAATCTAGTTCATACTCTGAGTGACAAAGAGGCATAAGCAGATACACTGGGACATTATGTCAGCCCAGCGTGAGGCAATGACTGCTCGTTTGGAGCGTGGGGGACATGACAGTATCGCCGCGGAGGACCCCGGGGCGACACTGTGCAGAAGCTCACGCGGATAACCCGGCACAAGCCACGGAGCCCGTCCGCCCTCCACCAGGGCGCTAACGCGGGGCCGGGAGGGTTTCAGGAGCCCGAACTGGAGCGGTTTCACGGACCCCAAACTGGGCGCAGGCAGTCAATCACTGCTTTGATGCTTTCACAGCAAACTCCTGTCGGGCTGTGAGTGACGGTTACACCTCTCATTCTCCACTCCGTCTCTCCGGAATGTGCCGGAACAGCTCGGTTTGGAGGGTAACGGATGGCCTGGATGTTC